>NC_044581.1:13937500-14237500 GCF_901933205.1 Camarhynchus parvulus | reverse complement strand
AAAGTGCATCCAACAACTGTCTTCAAATTTTAAAGTTTTTTTTTTATTGGATGTTTTTTCTTTTCTCTGTGTAATTATGCAAAATAATAGAACTACAAAAAATGTACTAGATGCTGAAAGCAAGGTGGAGTCTTGCTCAGGGATTGCAAATAGAGGCATTATGAGTGGTGTGTCGAATGCTGATTTCAGAGTTGTGGGCTCTGTCTTTCCAGGATGGGGGTCTGTGTCCTTCCTGCCCACCCATGTGTCCCCTAAGGGACATCCTCCCTGCATGGCTGGCCAGGGCAGGACCCTGAGGGCCCCATGAGGGCTGGCCCTGGCTGCACACTCCTTAACAGCCATTGCCCTGCTGCCACAGAAGTCACCTCAATCCCTTTTATTCCACACTGCAGCTGTCAAAATCCACACTCTTCATGAGAAGGAGAGCTGTTACCCACTTTTGATAATGGTACTTCTGGTTGGCTCTTGCCACTCTTCTGCACAGTCTGGCTGCTGTGTCTCCTCCCAGACACTGCTGTAGTGTCCTTCTGCCCCTGCTCCAAGGGCTCTCAGCATTTCCATAACACTGGGAGGTGAGCTGGGGGCAAACCCAGGAATATCCTGGCAGTCCTACCAGCATCAGCCCTGGGTGTTTGCCTGGGTGAGCTGTGGGAAACATGGAGGAGTCAGGAGAGCTCATGCCATTACAGGAGGGGCTCCTGTGCCAAGGAGATCATAATGAAACCCTCCCTATCCCCTGAGGACTGACTTACAGGGATTTTAAGGGGCTGTGGGGCGTGCTTTAATGTGTCTTTGTCTTGACAATACTGAATCGTACTGAGCCTTCCATAACTCTGGCATTTAAGCACAGATGTTGTGTATTGTGTGTTGTCTTCTTCTTATGAATTGAAACAAATTAAAAAAAAAGAAGTTAAAAATAATAATTTTCCTCATTGTCATGCATGTAAAAACACCAGACTCCACAGCTGAGATGTTTTTGGTGCTCACACAGATATACAGAGTCAGTTCTGGGTGTAGGAAATGGAGATGTTCCAGTTGCCAGTGCAGATACATTCCCTGCAACTCAGATTTTGCTCTGGCTGGGAAGCACCAAGGCATTGCCCATGTTTGGCCAGAGGTGATGAGTGAGCACAGCAGCTGGAGCTGTTCTCCCTGAGTGTGGAGAGGGCGTTGCTGGAGCCCGGCGCTCTCCAGGTGGGCACGAAGCTCCGCTCCAGGTCCTGCTGCTGCCCCGAGCTGTGCTTCCAAACCAGCTGAGCCTCCCACATGGCAGCGTGATTTACTAAACCACTAAGATATTGGGTCAGCCTTGTAAATCATTTTAATTATTTCACTAAACAGGTTGTGGAAATAGATCAATCGAAAATATGGCGTTTAGGCTTACAGTGCTGTGCATTCATTATGGGAAAAGAGTTATATTAACTGATTTAGGAGCTAATAATAACTGAAAATAACAATTTAATGGAAACCTTCCAATCCTGCACTTTCAAAGCAGGATACAGCTATATGCAGTCTACTCATTTTAATCTCAGTCAAGTATACAGAGCAATCTTTTGACTCTCAGAGAAATGTCAGTCAAGTACAAGTACTTGCAGACTTTCAGCATCCCATAAATTACATTATAATAAAACCAAAACAAAGAAACTGTCAGCAACCATTTTTGCATACTGGCAGGGTTACACGAACCAGACACATGAAAAATAAGAAAATATATTGCAATCTAACAAAGTGAAAGGGTTGCACAGTAGGGGCTACTTTCCTCTTGCAGTTTGTATTTCTGTGAGACCACAGTTTGTGCTGCAGAGCTTGAATGACACTTCTCTCTCTAAGATATTGGGGTTTTATCTCAGACATCTGAATAGTAAATATATGCTATATTTCTGTGAATATACACTATATTTGTGATTTATATATGCAAAGAGACAGGGAGGAAAGCAAACCAGGAAAACCTAATCTCACCTGTGCAGCAAAAGCCAGGTCTCACCATTCAGTAGCTGGGGTCAGCATTGCTCTGTTACAATTATCTGTAGCTGAACTTAATTTGGTATGCTGTGTCCTGGTTTTCTTAATGCATGTACGACAGTCACCTGTGCTGTTAAAATATTTCCTCCTGAAATAAGCTGTACATTGTGACTCTTTAGTGCCTTATTGGCCATCGAGTAACTGCTGAAGCCAGCAGCAGGACCGTGGGCAGAATTGGAGCTGCAATCAGATAGTGGCACCCTGTGTCAGGCTGGTTGGAAAGCCTGCAGCCTCCTGATAGGCAGTTGTCACACCAGCTATCTCCACTCTGCTTTGCAGGCACAGTTAAGCTTTTCTTTAAGCCCTCAGGGTAGATAGCTTTGGAATTATGCACTTCATCACACCCCAATTAGCTAGGGATGCATGACAGAACCCGTTATCACTTGGTTTAGGTGGGAAAACACCTTATTTTGCTTCTTGGTTCAGCACGTGAAGAAAAAAACACATCCCCTGTTTCTCCACCCGGAAAAGCTTGTTTTAGAGCAGAGTGAAACTTCGAGCTGTGTCAAATCATGCTGTTCCTGCTTATTTACCTGTGTCCTTGAGCTCCACCCGGCTGTTTTGGGAATGCTCAGTGTTGCTAAAATAGAAATTAATGGCTTCAGCATGACTGCAGCACTTGCTGAGCACATTGCCTGTGCAGGCTGTGCCTCAGGTGTGCCTCGTGGGCCTGAGCCTCCAGAGCAGGTGAGGTTGTCCCAGGTAAATGGTCCCCAAGGCTCCCCTCACCATTTTGCAGTTGCACTCCTGGCTGTAGACAACAAACTGGACAGATGTTTTTCCCAAGCCAGCAGGCACAGATGAGCACTGAACGAAGGGAAACATGAACACATGGCATTTTCATGGCCCTGAACATGAGCAGGGCTTTCTCTGGTGCTGTTGTGCTCCAAAAGACCTGCTGTGGCAAGGTTTGAATTGCCCAGGGTAATGAGCCTAAACTGGGTTGACTTTTCCATGCACATTTGCAAGCAGGACAAACACTTGCTGAACCCAGCAAAGCTCCTCGCATTCACTTTTGAGATGGTTTTCTTTAGAGAAATGCTTTAGTCTAGCATAAGTAGTGTAAGACCTCTCTGGTCATTAAATAATTAACTCAGGTTCATAAAGGGAGTTTATGTTCTTAAAAATACAGCAAAAGTTCAACTACTCACATTTGACACTGTGGCAAGCTGGATTTAGTTCCTTTTATTCAGTCTTGTCATTAAGTCATGTTACAGCTGCCATTCTGACAGGGGCCTGGTGTGGTTGCTCACTGCTCTGTGCTAAAGGCAGAGAGCAGAGTCCACCTTCCCACCTTCTGTCTCTCCCTGGTGCTGGGGAGCTGCAAGGGGACCACACCACAGATTCCTTCAGGATTGAAGCACTATTAGGTACTCAGTTTTGGTCTTCCTGTCTAGTCAAGCCCTGCTTGCTTCTCTGGAGACTGAAATGCCAGGGTTATTAATTATTAAAGGGTGTCATAAGGAGTCTGGCTGCGTGGTTCTTGGCTAGCTTGGGTGCAAAGTCATTATCAGTGACTTAACCATAAATGGAGGTTCATTCTAACCAGCATTGCAATTAGCACCTTGCTGTGCATTTAACTAACTTGAGACTTTCATACCACTGTACTATAAAAGTTGAAATTATATCCAGGCACTCTGTAAATGGATTACACTATTATCATTATTTGTAGCACTGAATGATTGTACTTTTACTGTCTTGCACTGAATTAGCATAAATGAATAACAAACACGAGTGTATATGGTAGAGACCATAAAGTAACTGATGTTTCCTTAATCAAACTGTGAATTTTCACTGTCTCATTTGATTTTGTTGCCTTTAGCTTCTCTTGTGCACTTTCTCAAGTGCTGCATTCCCCTCAGGGTACCAGGTATCACTGACAGATATGTCCAGCTTAGATCATCCCTCAGTACAGTTATTCCTTGGCCTGACTTGGGTTTAGATGTGCACACTGTGCCTTTGTCTGAGGGTTTATTGACATTCCCAAGCAAGTGCAGCTTGGCTCAGTCAGAGTGAGACACACAGGGTAGGCAGGCACTGCTGGCTTCCTGGGGCACTGTAAATTCTGGATAGCACTGGGGGGTGTTTCAGCAGCATCCAAATCCCTGCCACAGACACAGGATGACTGTCTAAGGAAAACAGGCTTTTAAATCTTGAGGCACTTGAGGGTCCCTTAAGGAAGGGATGGTGGCTTTTCCTTGTGCTCCCACTGTCCCTGCGTGCTCAGAGCAGTGGGAGCAGCGGTGCCTGTCCTGCCAGACCAGAGTGTGAGGCTGAGCTGTGCCCTGGGACGCTGGGCAGGAGCTTTGCTGAGCTGCACTGGCCATGGCTGGCAGCCTGGTAATACAGCCCCTGCCATCCTGCTTCCAGTGCTTTGCAGGGGATCCCAGAAAAGAAAGACAAATGAGACAAATGAGGAGTCCTCAGCACCATGCTGGTGATGCTCCATAGGCTCCAGAGAACTGGCTCTGATTCTCAGAGCACAAACAAACCCCCAGCCCAGGCTGCCTGCTGACAGGAGAGGGCATGTTAATTCCCAAGGGGGAATTTAGCTCTCAGATCCTTGGCTGAGATCCGGCCAAGCTGCTCCTCTCTGGGTCACAGCCACCAGCACATTGCTCTCCTGAGGGAAGGATGAAGCAAAGCCAGGAGGTGTCAGAGCCCTGGCACCGACCTTCCTCACACCCAGCCCGAGAGCACAGACACTCCCTGAGGGGCTGCGGACGCATTTGTAAAACTGCAAAGACAGCTGGTTAATGACACACTGACAGGTATCCATCACTTGGATCAACTCTGACAACTCTGCAAGCACTGAAATGCAACAGTCCAGAACAGTAAGTAAATAAATTACAGCATAGGCATTAAAAAGAGGCTCTGCCATGGGAATTTAGAGCTAAATCTCATGTTTAACGTAGACTTTTAATACAGACAGACTCTGTTGGGAAAAAAATAAATTAAAACATATTATGAAAACACAACACTCGGAAATCAGAAATATGTTACTAATTTTTGCCAAACTGCTGACTTTGACTGCCAGCCTAAATATCAACACCTGCCTAGGTACTATGTTGATCGCCCTAAAACCCAAAATGAGTCCCAATACTCACTGGATTGTAAGAACAACTTCAAAGCCTGAAAAATATTTAGTAATAAGGAATTCCTGTTTTGGTTTATTAAAATAAATCAATTACTTCAGATTTCCAAGCAAAATTATAAGAAAATCAAAAAACAAGAGTCCATTTCTGTGGTCATCTGCTTTTTCACCTGTGTAATACTCCCAAAGACTTAACCTGTTGCTTCCTATTTCAAGGATAATACTAACACAGAGATGAATGAAAGTTTTTGAAAGATCTGGTCATGGAATAGAAAAAAAAGTAACATCCCCTATCCCATCTTCCCAAGAGTAAATCCCAAACATTTCCTGTTAGGAAAGTATGATCTTCAATTGAACTGTAAACATTTTTGAATTATTTATGGAGATCTTGGTAGTTTAGTTTGCATTACACTACAGATGATTTTCCATATGAGATTTAAGAACCAGTTCAACAATAACAGGAAAGGAAATCTATACACAGCAAATAGGGAAATCATTAACTAACTCCACATCACAGTCCTCTTTGATTCAGCTCTTAATGTAACTGAGTTTTACTTGCAATGTCCATAATTGCTATAATTCAAAGGTGGGCAGTCACTAGAGGAGAAATAGGAGATTTCAATCCACTTGTTGCCATTAGCATGGATCCTTAAAAAAAGCCACCTTGTTCAGTGCTAAATTTTGGACTGTCATTGTTCTAGATCTGAAGCACATATTTTCCCTGACTGGCTTCATTTATAATATTATCCATCTCTGCTCAGCAGAGGTTGCTGGCTTCTAAAAACTTGGTCCAAACTCAGTGACAACCTCCCACCCTGCTGTTGCTGCATGGCGGGGTGGAAGAAATGCTGCACACACACACCACAGATAGCTCAGCAGAGGAAATGCAGGAAGGATCTTTGTATGATGTATTCCAGCAGAGGATTATTCCAAAACGCGCTGAAGGGATCAGGGACAAAGACAACACCATGGGGTCTGCACAGACTTAAGTGCCAGTGACCAATGACCTGAGGGCACAGGGGTGGTGCAAAGGGGGCAGTAACTGTAGGGGCAATGAGGGATGAATATTTGGGATGGGCAGTGTCCACTGGCCAGTGGGGGAAGCAATCTAGTGTAGATTGGCAATAGTGCTGCAGGGCACCATGGGCTAGGTCCTCTCTTCAGCCTAGCTGGGGAAAACTCTGTGGTATGTTCCTCCAAGGCAAGGCCCTGGGGATTGCCCTGAGGGGGGAGGATTCAGAGGATTCCACACCTGCCCTTCCTCTCTCCTCCCCATCCCGTCACTCACAGCTGCTGTGCTGGGGCAGGACAGGCTGAGGCAGGGGATCCTTACAGCCTGCCTTGCTGGGATTCTTCAAACCTTCATCTTGTTCCCCTTGTTTCAAGGCCTGTTAATTTTCCTGTGGAATAATTGCAGCTGCTCCTGCATGAACAAACCCAAACCTGATCCCTGCGTGCCCACAGCAAAGCCCCCATTGCAGCACAGGATCTGCAGAACTGCACAGAAACGCCACAGAAGCCCAGAAACAGCAGAAAAGAAAGAACCCCCCCATCTTTACTCTGCTGTAAGTGGATGTTTAAGCCCATTAGCAGCAGCAATTCCCACATGCTGGTATTTCAGTGCTCCCCAAGCACTGGTTTCCCTGCCCTGGAGGCTCAGAGCCCCGCGGTGATGCAGGGGGTGTCCCCCAGGTGCAGAGCTTAGGGGGCTGCAGGGCAGAGCTCCCTGGGCAGGGCTGGCAGAGCCCTCCCCCTGCCCAGTGACACCAGCCAGACGCGCTTGCTGCGCATTAATGTTCTCACAACAACCCCCCTCCAATCAGTCTTTGCTAAAAGCATTAATTAAGACTTTAACATTTCTGATCCCATCAATTTTCTGTTCTCTTCTTATTAAATAGATGTACTAGGGGCGTTTGAATAATAACTGCCCAAAGTTTGGGGATAATGAATAAATGAACTTTGCCAGCCTCTGGCTAAGCATGAAATTTGCTGTGGAGTAACAAATGCAACGGAGGCAGCTCATACATTAACCAACCCAGTTTTGACACACAAGTTTGGGAGCACATTATTTACTTACTTACTAATTCTAAGCGAGACTAGGCTCCAAAATGTTTTATGCAGGAAATGACAAATGACGTGTTCAGACATTCTTTTGCACTCTCCATCACAGCGTGAAGCTGCTTGTTCACCCATCTTCCCTTCAGTGGGTCTGGCCCTCTTGCCATGCACAGCAAGGTTTTTAGCACTGCAGGCTCCATTTTCCTTGGGAACTTTGCCAGAAAAGGAGCACACCACAAACTGGGTAATTTTGCTTTTTATTTGCTAGGTCTTGGCACTCTGAAGGTCACCTGTGCGCTATCAAACTACTTTTGTTCCATGTATTTTTACATGTGCAAGGCTCTAGCAGCAGCTCTGTTACAGTGCTGTAAATCCATTGGTTTTTGTGGAAATCCATTAACTCGCAGTGGATTTATGGCAGTATAACTGTGAGCGAGCTGCAGCTGATGGCGCAGACTGGAAATATTACAAGGAAAAGTGCAAAGTTCTATTGATTTTCTCTCAGGAAAAATGTGTGTTTCCTTATGATTATATTACAGATGACTCAGCTCTGGCCCCCAGCAGCCATCCCTCATGTTTCCCTGCTTGCTGTCTGTGCGAGGAGCCTGTGCTGTCCCCGGGGCTGCCTCCCCACCCGCGGTGCTGGGGGAGCTGTGCCCGGCTCCCCGTGGCACTGCAGGAGCCACAGCAGCCTCCCCTGGCTCTGCGGCACAGGCACTCCCTCCTAATCGATTCTGACAGCAGACACCACGAGGAATGCCGAGATTTATGAAAGAGCAAGATTTGCCACTAGCCCCTGTCCATTAAGGGTACGGCAAAACCTCACTCTGCCCTTTGTAAATACAATCAGCACAAGTGAGGCAGTTGCCCTTTTCAGAAGAAAGAGCACTCTCAAAGGACAGATGTTTTAGCAAAAGTTCTCAACACACTCACAAGCAATAAGGCTCCAAATTCTTTACAATTTCTCTTCAAAATGTTTCTCATTCCTTTAAGTGGTTTTTGAGGACTAAATACTATACTGAAAGCTTCAGTCTCCTCTTTAGCCACTTATTTTCCCTGCACTACAGGAATATGGGGTCAATTATAGGCTGTGTATTTTGCAAAGAAAAGCTGGTCTGAATATAGAAACCATGGCCCCAAAACCAGAAGGACTCATTTTGCACATTTTTAAAGGCAGACATGCAGTGAAGGAAAAGGTAAAGCAAGGCGATCTCACTTGTTGAAGTTATCCTGTGTGCTGGGAATGAGTTCTCTCTGCCTGTGCACAGGTCTTCACTGGAAAGAAAATATGCTTTTTGCTCTTGCTAGAAGAGATTTTTCATCAAATCCTCAGGTTATTGTTTAGTATTTCTGAGGTTTTATGGTAAATTGGAATATAAGAATTGTTATTCCTACTGTGGCATGCTTAATTCTGATATCAGGAAGGGTAAAAAAGTTACTTTTCCTTGCAGATTTAATATTTTTTCACCTTTAATGTGATTAAAGTCTAAAAGACCTTGGTAATTTTACTCCTGTCATTGCACACAAAACTTGCTGCCACATCCCTTTGCAGGTAACAGGCTACAAAAGGAAGGGAAGGACACACTCAAGATGATTGATATATTTCCTCCAAACCACACAGTGTGTAATTTAAGAGACAATGTACTCTGTAAGTGATGGAACAAAAATATCAGAACAAAGCAGATACCTGTTTACTTGGAGACCAGTTGGGGTAGGGCTGAAGTTGAAATAGAAGCAGAACTACTCTTAAACAGCCTGCTTCAAGCCTCAGCTATTTATTTAGATCAATTTAGGCAGATTTTCTTCTTCTTGTGGAAAAATTTTAGTTCTCTCCCTTAGAAGGAAGTTGAGGCCCTGATAAATACTCTCTGCCCTTGAGAAATCAGCAGCAATGATGAAGAGCTGGCCAGAGGACCCCCAGTCCAAACACAGGCATGTTTGCATGAGCAGCCCCTGGTGGAAGGGTTAGAACCCTCCTGACATTGCAGGCTCCATGCACACCTCTGGAGTAACTGTCCTTGAGCAAATTCCCACACAGGAATGCTGATATTTGTTCACACATGGTCCAACATGCAAATCTTTTTCCCACCTACCTTTTCCTTCCAGGTTTAGAAGCTCCTGTGTGCACGTGGAAGCCAAGGACTGTGTTCTTCAGGGTCTCACGCTCTGCTGCACCTCCAGGCTGGCAACAAAAATTTCCTCCTTGTTCTTCCAAAGAGCTTTTTGGGGGAGGACTATGGATTGCTCTCCAGTCCTGCAGCTGGCAGTAATGGGATGAAAACTACTGATTTTATCCCCTCTGGATCCCCATGGTGAGTTGGCCCCAGTGCAGCAGGCTTTTACTACCACAGTGTAGTACTCTTATCAAACACACATCTGCTTGGTCTCCAACCCAGGGAGTGCAAGTGGCACAAATCCCTGGCTGTCACTGGCAGCCCTAGAAAAAGGAAACCCTGAGCACCTGGGGAAATGGCAAACCCTTCCTGCCCTCCTTCCAGGACAGGACTCAGGTTCGAGGTGAGGCAGTGGCGTATCCTGTGTTTGCTCTGCAGCTCCTGCAGGCACAGCCCTGCTGCCACTGGAGCTGTCACTCTGCCTTTCCCACAAGGAAATTCCTCTCTAAAATGCCACACAAGTGGCAGGACAAGAGTCATAGTCAGGCATAGGAAATTTCAAGGCAGTTCACTAAATTCAGCTAACGAAGGTCACGTTTCTTTACCAAGTCATCTTACTGGCTCACTTGAAAAACAAGCATTTTGCAACAGAAAAATAACTATTTGCTGTAAAAAAGCTTCTTTAGAGGAAGGTCACCTGGATAAGAAAAGTGACAAAATTATGCATTTTAAAAAATCTGAATATATTTTAAACAAACCTTGGAACTAGGTTACACAACATTCCAGGAGGATTTATTTTGATTTTCCATGGCTTGATTCACCTTTTTTTTTGAGAGAGGCCTGGGGCAAACCAAAGCAATTTACATTGAATGCCACACACTGTCCCACTGTCCATCGACCAGATCTTGTCCTGGCTGCCCAGAGATAACTGGTGGCACCAAGGAAAAGGCAGCTGCAGCCTGGGACTGGCTGCCTGCACGTTCTGCTGTGGGCTTTGGCACCAGCTGAGGGTGTCTGAAAAATAACTGATTTCAATTTTATTTTGTTTGTACTTTCCTCAAGTCTCTCTGCTGTGACAAGGCATGGAAGGGATGCAGCCATCAAGCCTTCTCAGGGACATTCAGGACACAGGGAAAGGCACACACATCTGTAAAAACTTTATTTCAAAATCTTTTTATTCAACTGTTATTCAGCAATATACAATACAGTTTATAAACAAATGTCTTACCTTGTTTCCAATCTTCATTTAAAAATAAATATTATTGACAATGAATATTAATTATGGCAAGATGTACCTTTTTAATGTCTCCAAAAGAAATAATTTAATTAAAAAAGAAAAAGAAAAATCCAAAAAAACCTAAACACAATAATCTACTAAAAATATTTCCTTTCTTAGGAAGGGTTTGACCCAACATCTTTACATATTGTCATAAAGATAACTGCTCAACAGTTCGTGCAAAATGAAGAGTCAGAGGGAAGGTTTAGAAAAGAAAAAATATTACATTAAAATAGAGAAATCATAAGTGCCATGCACAGAGCAGGGCTTTACACCATAGAGTCTGGAAACTAGATGCATTATTCTATGTGGTTTACTTTCTTGTGGCATCCCCAAAAATATGTTTTTCCCCCCATGTAGAATTTATCATGCTTCTTTCAGTCTCTTTCTGTCCATCTTTAAAACGGTAGGGATTTCTTTGTCAGGGGTTGTGTTTGTTATTAAATAGGTTCCTTTCTGTTTGGCTGAGGAGGAGTGGAGGGAGCAGTCCGTCAGTGGTTTACTAATAAATGTACAAGCTTATGCAGTATTAACAGGGACATGTATAGGAGTGGGTCTGTAGCATAAATAGGTCCTGTACCTAGAAGAGAAAGAGACAAGGGAGAGAAGGAGATTTGATTTTTTTATCTTTTCCAATATAGAAGATTAAATGCAAAAGAGAAATATAGGAAAATTCATTTTTATCACTTCAGTGCCAGGGGTCAGAAGCTTAATTTTAATAGTAAAACAGCATCCTCAAGCTATTCAACTCAAATAGCTTTTTCCTCCCCCTCCCAAATCTGACTCCACTGAGGTCATTTCATTATGTGTTACTAATGGTATGCCTAAACTTGGCTTCAGCCAAGTTACCAGCAATTGAGATTTCTATAAATACACCATAATCTGGTATATAGTTTCTTGAGAAATGACAGGTATCAACCACCCATTACTTTAGAGGGAAATGACAAATGCTGCGTCTGTACTTCTTGATTAACAGGACATGAACCCATTCCATTTGGAATGGGAACAGCAAGACCTTGACATCTTCTTTACCTTTTATGGGAAAGAGCAGAATTTTAAATTAAAAAATGTGCTCAGGAGCTATAGAAAAACAGAGGTCAGGTGTGGAACACATCTGTTCCTGTCAGCCTGTCCCAAGGAGAGCAGTGAGCTCACTCATGGGGCAGGACACACTGAGGAAACTGCTCCCAGCAACCAGGGGCAGCCACTCCATGCTGCAGCCACCACGGCTGTCCCTGCCTCACACCCCTGCTCACCAAGATACTCCCTCAGCTCTTCTATTTTCTAGCAAGGTGTGCTGAAAAGATACAAAAAGGTGAGCACACATTTGCTGTGTGCACCGTGTTGTGGCCCTCTCTCTGGCATGGGAGGGCTGAGCCGTGGGGCCGAGGTCTCACGGCCACGCTCAGCCAAGAGAGCAGGGGACACAGGCACGAGGCTCTGCTGTCACCTCTGAAATGGCCATTGCTGTGCTGCTGGCAGGGGCAGAGACAGAGGCAGAGGCAGAGGCAAAGGTAGACTTCCTTGAACAACCCGTTCCTGAGCACCCCTCCGAACAAGCCCCTTTCCCTGGAACAGCCCTGCCCTGGAACAGCCCCATTCCCTGGAACAGCCCCATTCCTGGAACAGCCCCTTGCCCTGGAACAGCCCATTCCCTGGAACAGCCCCATTCCCTGGAACAGCCCCTTGCCCTGGAACAGCCCCATTCCCTGGAACAGCCCCATTCCCTGGAACAGCCCCATTCCCGAACAGCCCCTGCCCTGGAACAGCCCCATTCCCTGGAACAGCCCCATTCCCTGAACAGCCCCTTCCCTGAACAGCCCTTCCCTGGAACAGCCCTTCCCTGGAACAGCCCCTTGCCCTGGAACAGCCCCATTCCCTGGAACAGCCCCATTCCCTGGAACAGCCCCTTGCCCTGGAACAGCCCCATTCCCTGGAACAGCCCCATTCCCTGGAACAGCCCCTTGCCCTGGAACAGCCCCTTGCCCTGGAACAGCCCCATTCCCTGGAACAGCCCCTTGCCCTGGAACAGCCCCTTGCCCTGGAACAGCCCCATTCCCTGGAACAGCCCCATTCCCTGGAACAGCCCCTTGCCCTGGAACAGCCCCTTGCCCTGGAACAGCCCTATTCCCTGGAGCAGCCCTGTTCCCTGGAACAGCCCTATTCCCTGGAACAGCCCCCTTCCCTGGAGCAGCCCCATTCCCTGGAACATCCCCTGCCACTGCTGCAGGGCAGGACATGGGTGCCTGGCGCTCCCTGAGCCCGGCTCAGGCCATGCAGACAAGGCCAGGCTGGGCCACAGCAGCTGCCTGGGCCAAGTGTCCCTGGGGACACCTTCCTGAGCCACAGGAGGACCAGTGTGTGCAGTTTCACCAGCACGGGATGGATGTGGGACAAAGGCAGGAGTCCAGTGGGAATTTGCCCTCTGCTGGACACCCAACCTACAGGAGTGACCAATGCCCAAAACACTGAGTGCCACCCACACTGTGAGAGACACTTTGCAAAGCATGAAAAATTTAAAAATAAGTTTTCTGTATCTCTGGAAAAGTAATCAGGGCACTGCTGTTTGTGAAACTCACTTCAGGCACGGTAATGTGAATACTTTACTCTTGGTCTCTAGGACATGTGAGTGTCTCCCAGCTGTGGCATGATCAAAGGAAATGCCGCAAACAGTGCCTGAGCAAAGCACTGCTCTTGGGCTGGCTGCTCCAGCTGCCTCGTAATCTACACACACCTCACCAGCAATGCTGGAGCACGATTACCCAGCATCAAAACCAGAACACAGCAATGTGCTGTGCCATTGAGGAGCTCAAGAAATGTCCCCACAGTGCTATCTCACAGACACCCAGACTGTGTGGTGATTATTTAGTTATTAAGGTTTTAATTAAATCCCTGCATGCTCAAACATGTGCTCAGGACTGCCTGCACAGCAACAGCAAGGTATTAAGATGAATACAGGATTTTTGTTTTTAAAGCTGAAAAATCATTAACAAACACAATTAACTCCAGCAGCTAAAGGAGATAGTTGCAACTCATTTCAAAGACACTAAAAGTGTGTGCAGGGCAGTCCTCTCTTCTGGGACAAGGCAGAGCTGCAAAAGGCCAGCCCAGGACCGTCCCCATGGGCTGTCAGTGTCCCCTGAGCCTGGGGATGGCAGGGGCAGCCCGGCAGCAGCCAACACTCCTGGCAGCTGCACACAGCTAATTGGCCAAATTCCTGCCAATTCCACACCTGCCCAGCACTGCAGGGAAGAGCTGGCCTTGGATATTTATTATCATCAAACCTGAGGGTGCTGAGAAGCCATTCTTTCCCTGCTATCAATGAACAGGGCTCGAGTCTGAGATGCTGCCAGTTGCTCAGACAGCAAGATGTGCTTTTGCGAGGGGGAATTCCCCTGGAAACACAGAGAAACTCAACCTGGAGAAATGGGCTCTTGAGGCTCAAGTGTCCTCACCACTGTGGTGCTGAAGGGCTGCCAGGAACACCAGCTTAGCATGGTTTCTGCTTTGAAGGGAAAGCAGCATTAGTCACAACTCCTTGCAGCACCTGTGTGCCTGCCTACCAAAATCATTCCTATGTTGGTTTCACCTTTATGTACTGGTTTTAGTTTAAATTTCAATGCAGAACTGTGAATTCAACAGTCCAAGTTTTGTCTTTTCCTTCTGTAGAAACTGCTGTTGTTTTTAACCTATATTCTCCATCTTCTCTAATGGCAGAATGTGAGTTCAGACTCTGTTAACAGAATCTCAACAGTTAAATGAAACATATTTTAAAAAACTATTTGAAAGTGATTATTCTTACTGAACACCACATAAAAGCTTCTTTTTTCATACTGATTCAGTGCTGTTCTGCTCTAAGACTTCAGGCAGTATTGGACACACAGAACTTCAGAATTCTCCTCCCTCTAAATATAAGCAAACCAGAAAAGGAATTTCAACAACAAACTGAGCTTAGTGTCCTCAATTCTACTGTTACTGCAGTAGTGGAAGTCTTGACTTTTAGTTAATAAATTGCTACATCTGTAGGTGTAAACAAACAAAATGTGGGCTTGAGCATGAGGCTCTGGACACATGATTGATCCAGGTGTGAGAACAGAGGGTTCTTTCCCAGACACCCTAAATCAGGAGAACACTGTTACTTGCAAACTACAGACACTTGCAAGAAAACATTTCACTGATATTTTGAATATTCATTTGATGTTCTGTTATTGCAAGCTTATTTATCACTATACAGAGTTACAACTTTGCTTTTAAAATATTTATATGCTCATGGCCAAAAGGGAAAGTCTACCACCATGCAGAACAAGAACAAATTGTTCTCTTTGTGTATGGTGAATTGCTCTCTGGCATCACTCATCCTTCTTTGCAATTTATGACATAATAGTGTTTTACTGCAATTTTCTATTTAATATTTTTTATGCCAGAATTAATCACAGTTTGACTTAAAGCAGTTCAATCAAAAACAAACATTAATTAACCAAGTGACTTGTGACACCCAGGAAAAATAGGGATGATTCTTTTGCAAGCTATATTTAACCAATGGTCAAAACCCACAGTTTCCTGTAGTCACCTATTTTTCTTACTAGAAAGACTCTGAAAAGTCCTTTGATGTCTCTTTCTGTGATGCTGGTAAAATGCAGTGGCCCATATAATAAAAAGCTGAAAGACATCAGTAGCCTATTTTCCTTGAAAGATGAGATAACACCTAAAATCTGACTGCCTATTGATGATGGAGCTGGGGCCCTGGCTGGCAGTGTCATGAGACATTTCTCTGTACTGCCTTTTATGCAGTGACCTGTTAGCCTTGGCCTATTTCCTTACAGAACAATGCCCAATTAAAGCCCTCAAACCTGGCATTTCATTAAGAGGTGGCCATATAGATTGATCTGTTCTATCAGTCCAGAAAATTTAGACTGCATTTGATACATGTTCTTGTTCTGGTATCTATGGAAAAAAATGGAGTTTTACATGGGTTGCTAGTCAAGGATCATTACAAACAATAACCTGCTAGATAAAACAGATTCTCACTCACTGACATACATTTGGAGCATTTGCATTGAATTGAATTTCCCCAACTTCAGACCTAAGATCTTCTTAGAAGTTTTTAATTGAAATTACTAAAGTCACTATAGACTTACTGAACCAAAGAGATAATAAGCTACACACCATTAGAACTATTCCACAGTTTGAGACAAGATCTTATAAACTGTCTACACCCTTCCACTCTTAAGCACTTCCAGCACAATCCACACACTGCATTTTTGCCTTTTTTTTTTTTTTTGGTACTTAATTGTTTTGTACCTAATGCCTTAAGATTCCCACTCCTCCCCAGGAGCTAATTCTCCAGGATGCTGTGCAGAAGTGCATGCAGAGCCTGTGCTGATTTTAGCAGACCCTCCCAGCTCAACCCTAGAGCACTGCATGGAGCAGGAGGTGTTGTTCAAAGCAGTACTGGTACAACAGAAAAAACCACTGAACTGTGGTGTCCCCACAGCTCCTGGCTTTTGGCTGGCTGTGGATCATCCTGCCCAGGCACAGCCACAGACAGCTCCTCAGCTGCCTTTTGGTGGAGCTAATTTCAGCAGTGCTGACTTCCCACATATTTATGAGCAACTGCACAGGCTCTGCTTGCCACTGAACCTGCCTAGAAGGCACGATGACAAAATTAGTTTTCTATCCACTACAGTTTTTATTTATGATTCGCTGAGTTTTGGAACAGCTTTCCATAAGTCATCTCAAGAAAATGCCTCACAGAAGTCAGCATATGTTTTTATTTCTACACAACCATGCAGGTAGAAGCTTGTGATTCTGCTTTGTTCCTTCATCCATGACATCAAGGTTTTTAAGGTCAGGAGTAAATCTTCTCACACAGCCAGGTGAAACTACCAGCATTGCCCTCCAGACCTTTCATGATAATTAATGCCCACATTTCACTTCCTTATCCACACCAGAGCCTCAAACTCTCCAGGAAGCTGAAAGCAATTTTACTGGCCAGAAGACACTGACCAGAGTTTTGTAAAACTCTGTCATCATTTTAGGTCTTCTCAAATACACCTGAGTTTCACTGTTTCTCACCTTCTCTCTCAAAGTATCCACTGCAATATTCAGGCCCATATTTAGAGGTGAATTGCCAAAACCCCACAAGAGTTACTGAAAGCCTCCTGTCCTGGTTTTGGAAACTCAACAGGTTTTAATATTTTAAATAAGATTCCATTTGCATTTGGAGTATTTAGCAGTCCTGAAAAGAGGACACTAAATTACAATAATTTACTTGCCCACACCTGTATCTATTTATGTGCTGGGCTAAACTCACCCAAAAACCATGAGTTGAGGCAGAATTTAAGGCTTGATAACTCTACAGAAGCTGCATCCAGGGCAGCACAGTGCAAACTTCCTGAATAGGCAGAAAAATTGTGTATTTGAGGAAAAAGCCAATTCTGTGTAGCAGCCTGGTCCTTAATTTTGACTGTTCTTGATGTGACAACTCAAAAAGTTCACCTAGGACAGAAGACTGGTGCTTTAGTGGTTTGGTGTTTTAGACTTTAGTGTTTTAGCATGGTAGCAGTAAGGCTACAGATTAGAAAACAAATAAATTGGTTGGAAATGAGAGAGAGGTGTAGTTATGCAAGGAAATGATGCAGAAATAAAAGTTTGGTTCTGATAAGAAGCTAAGAGAAGAAAAATATTCCTTCTGCAGTATTGATTTTCTGAAGCACTGCAGTGCTCTGCTGGAAGTCAATGTGTGAGTGCCTGTGGGACAGGACAGACACAGGCAGTGGTGCAGGAGCTGGGGATGTGTTTATTAAGGCACCTGCAACTACTGAGGTGCATTTTGATCTCAACAGAGCTCATTTTAACTGAGACTCATTAAGGCCAAATTTTCCTTAAAATGCTAGTGCTGACAATCCCTGCCAAACCTGCTGATGGTACACAGAGCAGCCAAGTGCTCTGTGATCCTCTACAGAGCCTCTTCCCTCTCCTGCATCATAAGGACATCATTAGACATAAGGCACAGGATTAAATGGACAATTGGTCTGACCCATTCCACAGCTGCTGCAGGTCTGAAAGGCACAACACCTTTGTTTTAACAGCTATCACAAGCAGGAGTTGTTGAGCTAGCGGATTTGATGAATGCAGGGAAATGCATATCTGCTATGAAGCAAGAAATACTCCTATATTTATACACAAATACTTCTGGTGTTAGGTTCCCAGAGAAATAAGCAGTTTGCATTGCCAACAGTCTGGCAAAAAACTATCTCCCACTAAAGTTACAAGAAACAGGGGTAACACAATATGGGAAATATTTTCCCTCAATATCCTCATTTCCCTTCTGTGGTAGCCAAAAGTGTACAGAACAATCAGCTCTCTTACCAAAGCCTCCCTCTGCTTCTTCAAGCTCTACATGTGCCTGTGAACACCCCTGAGGGCAGGCAGTGCCCACAGACAGCCCAGCAGCTGAGCTGGGGGAGCCAGGCCCTTGGGGGGCTGCTCTTGGGATCTCTTCTGCATGGACAGAGCCAAACAAACCGCCCAACCACTGCAGATCTCCACTTGGGAGAAATTAAAGAGTAACTTCAAGACAACAGCAGGAGTAATTTATAACAAGCTTCAAAAGGAAACACTGCTCTAGACGGTGGCAATGGAGAACAGAAATGCATCCTGCATGCTTAAAATGAGTAATTCATTCTATATAGATTATACAGTTCAAATACTTTCCATTGGTTTGCATTTAAATAAGCCAGTAACTTTCCTCTTTTAAGACCTGCAGCTGGTCTCTACTCTGTATTACCCTCACATAAACAGATTTCTGCTTTGGTATCGGTGGGATGATCTCTCCTTGCCAAACATCTCATTACAACACTTAAACCATGCAACTATGAATTTGTTTTAATTTCCAGAATTTTCTGCAGTTCCGTGATCTAAAATTAACAAAACCAAGAACGATTAATTAATTCCCTGAAAGCTGAATAATAAGACAGACAAAATTCTTTGTAATAAAATTTGGTGGAAAATGAATTCTAAATTAAAATACAGAGAAAAATAAGTAACTGCATGAGTGGTAGGTCAGGTGGTAAATAATCAGCCAGTCCTACACTTCCTTCTTCTGTACTATTATGTGAGCAATTCCAGAGCGTATCCATACACACAAGTAGCAAAAGCACAATTCAAACTGCTCAGATCACAAGACAATGAAAAATACTGGGAGCTGGTTTCAGCTACTGAGCTTTGAAGCAAGTTTGGGGCATATTCTCAGGTTTTTCATTATAAATAGGAGGACTAAAAAGTCATATTGCAGAAAAGCAGGCAAGCTAGATACGGTCAAAAAATTCCATAGGAACTTTATGAAAAGACTGACAATGAGTCCCACTGGACTGAACCACAGATTTCACATTCTGTAATTGATACAAGTTGTAAATATTTGCAACCCAGAAATAATGACGATGACCCTGTGGTTCTCACTTCACTGTTTTTAGGGTATTTTTTACTTGATCAGGATTAGGAACAAGCTGCCAATGTAGTTGTAATTATCGCTCCAATCAGAATTACTAAACTTAAGCAGATGCAAGTGCAGATTAAGGATTTTTTTTTTTGAAAAGTAACCCTATCCTGTCCATACTTAAAAAACCAGAGCTAAGTGCCTTAGCAGAATGCCTGATGACACACGAGAAATGGCTGTACTGAGAGCATGTGCCTGGAAAAAAAGCAGAGCCTGTGATTTCAATAAAGAAGGGATCACCTTTTTGCTGTAGACAAACAGCAGCATTTTCGGGCTGACCCACAAATACAGAGACCCTCCAAACATTTCCAATGACTGATACTTTCTAGATGCTAGTTAAATAAAGACTCTGCTGTGCCCTAGGTGTAAGGGAGGCCAAGCTTTGCAGAATAAGGCAGCAAAGAGTTCTTTGACAAAACTGTGGACATGGGATATTGCTCAATACCCTCTGTACATGTGAAATCTCCAGCTCCTTGGCGTGAGAGGGATTCAGATTAGCATGCCAATTTTAGAAATTAGAAAGCAGTAAACTATTTCTAATTATATCAGTTTGATGAATTTTACCCATAGAATCACAGAATTGGTGAGGTTGGAAAAGAGCTGTAAGATGACCAAGCCCAGCCATGAGCTCAGCACCACCACCCCATGTCCTCAGGTGCTACATTGCCATGTCTCCTGAACTCCTCCAGCAGCATGGCAACAAAACAACAGGTGTAGAAAACAATGTCCATGAGAGAGCTCCCTGTGCTCTGCCTGCTTTGGAAGTCAGAGCCTCTCTCTGCTCACACAGGGATGCCCTGCTCCTGATGCCTCAGGTTTAGCTTTTATATTTTCAGATTTTGTGCTGCTTTAGTGTGTGGGTCTGGGCTTCGTATTAGGGGATGGTGAGCTCTGTGCACAGAGCAGGGAGACAAAACAATTCCTTCTCTAGCTGGGGACCAAGGACAAATGATCCAGATCTCAAGCCCAAGAACATAAACAATGGTAGACCAGAAAGAGAAAACAAGAAGGATTGGACTTCATAAGCTAAAGCTGTAATTGGACAATTAGCTCCAATACATGAATAGACCAAAACTTATAAAAGTGAGAGACCCCATGACTGCTTGTCCATTTTGTGGCCATTTTGGGTTGTGCTGCACAAGTGGATCTATTGAGACCTCTTATTAAATCCCTACTTTATTGTTTAGCCCTGTCCAGTCTCTGTTCCAGGTGAGCCTTCCCAAGGCATCCCTCCCAGCCGGGGCAGGGTGAGAGCAGCAGTTGTGGGGAGTGCTTGGGCTCTTTGCTCAGCGAGCACAGCTCCCTCCTGCAGCCCAGCACAGGCTCGTGCTGGCTCACACAGACCCCTCTGCTGAGCACGGCTGCTGCTCTGCCAAACTGCTCTTCTTTCCAGCTAATAAAATTGCCTCCCAGCTGATAACAGCCTAGCAATATAAAGTGCTTGGTTGTTAGCTGCTGTTGTGACAAATAATACCATTCTGCTGACAACCCCATTTTTTCCAATACAAACCTACTTGAACTGTTTGTTATTGACATATGGGACTGCTCTACCATTATCTAATTTTAAAAAACACATAGTAAACAGCAATAGTGAGCCTGACAGCATTCTTACTTGCTTTAGCAAAGCTAAATCAAAATCCAAAGCAACTTCCTTTTATTGCCAGCACAGTCCTGTCAGGCTCTCTTAAGTAAAAAGGAAACACCTACACAGGACTACTGTAAGATTCATTTCCTGGCAGAGGCTACTTTGTGTTTGCTTCCCAACTACAGCCCACACTGCTAAAAGCCTTCTCCAAACCAGTACCAGTAAGACTGTCTGGGCATTTCTTTGTGCCACCACTGCTAAGCTTTAAACTGTTAGGGACCTATATAAATCGACAGCACAGTTCAAGCATTAGTTTGTACATCAGTAAAGCTGCGCCAGTACAGCCGAGGTGGGGAGTGAGTAACAATTACTGCCTCTCATAAAAGATACAAAGTTAGCTGGTGCTGCAAACTAAGACTCCGTTTTGCAAAGTATCTATTGAAATAATGTTTAAAGAACTAGCACTACATATGTACTCCCTCTCCAAATGCTGTTTGCTCATGCAAAAACACATGTGGGTGCACTGAGCCTTTCTTCATACAAATTTCTAATTCTCACTCACTATTGAATCAATCTTATATAGAAATCTAGACCAGTGTTAGATACAGCTTCAATATTCACTGAAAAGACCTGTAATACCCCCTTTATTGTGTTTAGTAATATTTTTAGAAGATTTTTTTATCTATAACTTAAAGATTTCAAAGACATTCAAATAATATTCAGATTTCTTCAAGGGCACTGAACAGGCTGGAGTAGAATAGGTTAGTACAGTTTGTCTGTCCTCTGGGGAGCAAGCAAGA
The DNA here is from genome assembly GCF_901933205.1 of Camarhynchus parvulus. Lineage (NCBI taxonomy): Eukaryota > Metazoa > Chordata > Aves > Passeriformes > Thraupidae > Camarhynchus > Camarhynchus parvulus. The sequence goes on along the minus strand of NC_044581.1, from coordinate 14,216,054 downwards.
ACCGCTGAAAGGAGGTTACTCAAATAAATTGCATTTCCACAGTACAAAAACACCCAGGCACAGCTTGTTTCTGCCCTAGATAATGAGGTGACACAGTACAGCAGTTAGTGCTTTTGTCCAGTTCGAGAATTAATCCACATTACACAGACACAAAAGAAGATATTTGACCTCACTTGTCCCCAAAGCAGTCTAATTTGCCTAGATATTAAAGTGCTAGTGATGTGTATTTAATGAGAATTCTTTTTGCATGTTTATTATCCAGTGACATTTAGGAGGTCAGCCTGATAATTCAGTTATGGCCTCTGTCTTGCTACTTTATTTAATGTAAAGGAAAATGTGACGTGACCCAGGTTGCATTTAACTACAAGGAACATCAGAATTGAGCTCATACATGGTCTCATAAAAAGCACAGGAGAAGTGGAGTAGACCCAGACATTACTGAGTGGGAAAGGCAGGGAGCCTGAGCTGAACAGCCTCCCAGACTTTCCTTTCTTGCTATTTCATGTAATGTTCATCTATAAACGAGCTCCACAGGCTGTGGCTCAAACTAGCAGAGAGTCATTAAAGCTCTGACAAAGCCAGGAGAGCCCTGAACTCAAACCCTTGCCCCAGAGTTAGTCCAAACCCAAGCACAGAGCGGCCCTGACCACACAGCTCTGCACCAACAGAACCCTGTGCTCCTCCCTGTGCTGTCTCAGAGCTGCAGACAGGCTTCTTGCTTGCCAGTGCCCAACAGAGATCTGAGTGTCCATGTGCCCCCGGCTCCAGGTGGGCTGGCTGTGCCTGCCCTGCCCTGCTGAGCACCACAGGGCTGCAGGGCTGGGACTGCTGCTGCTGCTGCTGCTGCTGCTGCTGCTTGATCCTGGCCAAGCAGCCCAGGAGCAGAGCTCCTCCTGCCTCACACATCAAAGGCTTTGAGGAGGGCAGGGACAGGCATGGAGGGAAGGTTTATGTTCTTCCTTGCCATGACCACCTCATCTGTGCATAACACATGAGCCCGTGTTCCTCCTACAGCTTCTTGTTTCACACCCCCATCTTTGTTTATTTTATTTAAAGCTTTCACTCCTGAGCTTTGAGGCTGGAGATCAAACAAATAAAAGGGAATTTGGAAGCTGCAATGTCTGATTTACATTCTGCTCAGAAGTTAAACTAAAAATTGCCCCCGAGCCAATACGCAGGCACTCATTTTGGAGACCATTTGGTAGGATATAATACAGTCAATTTCCCTCCCAGGAGGTCAGGATGAAGACCCTTGTTTATTACTGCACCATCAGATGACAAAGTTAGTCTCACGACTAAGGCAATGGACTTAAATTTAGATCTGAAATTAAGTTTTCATATTTAATTTCACAGCTGTCACACGACTCAAGAAAGTCAGTTATTGTTCTTGTGTCACTTATCTGTCTCAAACACTTGAACTACAAACTGCCTGACACAGAGATACTGGGTGTTTCACTCAGTGATGCTCTGCATCCCCCCTGCTCTGCCCAGTAAAAACCAGGAGCACTTCCAAACAATAACAACTTGCACTCTTTCACTTGCTCACCCCATTTTTCTCCTACAGTGTAAGATTCCATTTGTGTACAAGCATTTAAACTAAAAGCTCAATATGATTTCATTTAGAACCACAGGGATGACTGCTTCTCTGATAGTGTTAAAAATTTCTTGCCAGCAGATCTTTGTCTCCTCACAGCCCAAATCCCATTTTCCAGGCTTCCATGAGACCACAGCACCAAGTTTTTATATGGTTGTTTAAACACCACAGATAAAATTCTGTTTAAGTAGCTAATATTTGTGGCATATTGGTCAATTTTCCAGTTATACTGAATCTATTGCCTTATATACCATAATGCTGACACAGAATTCAGGCAAATACCATTTCTGATGGTGTTCAAAACAATGGATTTTCTATTTATACCCAGTTTGTCAGATGAGACTCTCTGCTCTTTAAATAATCTCAGTAACAGACACATTTATCCTAATAAATTCATGTTTCAGTTCACTTAGAAGATGTAAAGAATCACACTTTTCCACGGTGCATGGCTGGGGCAGCAGCTGAAGTCAACAAGAGCCCTGCAGGCACATTCCAATGGAGCATTTGATCTATAATCATGTTTATTGGAATCCCAGTACATAGAGGCCCTCTCTTACCACACTGAAAGTATTGGGAAGATTTCTACTGCAAGGAAAATAGGATTAGAGGCCAATTCATGCAGGACACTGTAGCTAGTGCCACACCATCAGCTCTCAGGCAGAGCTCTCCAGTCTTAAATGAGGATGTTTCTTAATCACTGATAGCAAATCCATTGTTCAACCACATTTCTGCTTTTATACAGAGGAAATATCCCTGTGTACAGTGAAAAGACTTAGAAATGCTAAATACTGTAAATGTATCAGGCTATTCAATTATTACACACAGATTTGGTGCAAGCACTTCTCTGTATGTGTTATGGAGCTCAAAATAGGATAATGAGGCATGTGCATTACAGTGCTATGCAGATATAACTCATACAGCAACACAAGGTTAGGTCCTGCAGTCCAAACACCACATGAACAAAGATTTAGTTGGATTTGTTGGCCCTACTGGGTGGAAAACCAGTTACAACACTGCCCTGGGGCTGGACTCAAAACAGGGCTTCTAGCTCCCAGAAGTAAATAAAAGGGAAAAACCCCATTTCCTATAAAGCAACTGCAATCTTTTAGGAGAACAATAATTACTGCACCTAACTGTAGCTCTAAAGAACACCACTTTAACATACAAATGGGAAACCAGAAGGTCTAAGATGTCATTTTCTTTTAGGACATTTTGAAGAAAGTTTAGTGCTTCTCCAACCCCAGTGGCAGCACTGGAAACCCCAGTCTTCCCTCTCCTCCTGCAAGCCCTCACCACACTGACTGCCATGTCAATATTTTATCCAGGTCTCTATGTGACATTCATTCTAGGGAAGACTTCTTGCCTCTGCTGAGGCTGTCTCTCTGCTTCAGACCAAATCCCTGTCCCAGACAGTCTTTCTAAAGGACCCAGGAGATGGGGACTGGGACAGCAGCAATCTCCTTCACAGAAGCAACCGAAGAGACACCTTGTGGTAACAAGACTCAGGCAGTTCTGGTCCAGAAAGCACCTGAATCAGGAATTTTTGGGGGTCAAGTCCCTCAGCTACAAATTTCCAAAGCCATGCTGTGATTGATGTTCTATTGATTCATAATTACAGGCAGCTCCAAACTACCACAGGTACAGAAATTACAACAAACCAGGGAGAAGCCTGTTATCCAGGGAGATCTTGATTCAAGCAGAGTGAAAAGGCATTATTTCTACAAGAGGACCATACCAAAATACACGAATAATTACCTCCCTCTTATGGGGACAAAAGCAGGTGCTGGTTTACACCTTGTGAAGTCAGCACAGGAACAGGAACAGTCTGACCTGGCTTTCTCCACACTGGAGCTGCCACAGAGTGGCACTGTTCACAGAGACCTGTGTGCCCAGCAGGGAGCTCACGGCACCAGATTGTTGTTTAGCCAGTTTTGTAGCCCTCAGTCTCCACCTGGAGACCCCCACTAGATGTTTTTCTGTATTCTGCTGCCCTTTTCACTGATTTAAACCATTCCATTGCTTCCACTGCTGGCCACAACACTACCAGTTTATTTTCAGATTTTAATGCAGCCTAGAAACGATGCACAAGTGCCATATCCCAAACCACAGACATGTAAAAAATCAGGACAGACAGCAGTTTAGCTGATCTGGGCAGGAGGTCTTGCCCTCACAGGCATATGTGACATGCTGTCTTGGCAGCACAGGCTCACATCCATCTGTTGATGTGGAACTGAGCCCGCTGCACTTCCACTGTCCTGGTTTCAGTTCATAGGCACCACATGAGCTCTGGGTTCAGCAGGCAGGGTGCACAGTGCTGCAAGTCCTAAAGCCAGCCTCTACTGTCAGCATGGAAAACACTGCAGGAATTCACACAGTCACAGAGTGGAGAGGAAACATGAGAACAAGCCCCAGCCCTGGGGTCCCAGGAGAAAAGCAGATATTTCCAAACAAAAAATGATAGATCATGAGCCTCTGGTTTAATTTCTTGGGGTCAGTGGATTCAGCAAAAGCAAAATGAACTTCTTTAAATGCCCACAAGCACCTGTAGTTAGATCTCAGGAATTGTCACCTTATCTACCACTGACAGCAATGAACAACCAGCTCGGTCTTGGGAATGATAAGGAGTAAAATCTAACTTTCACATGTATTTCTACAGAAGAAAGAAACTAAATTATTCATAAAACAGGAAAAGGCAGTAGCCAGATAAAACACAGCACCTGTAAAGCACCAGCAGGTCACAATGACCCATATAGGAATGATTTCCATTACTGTGAGCCAAAACCTGCAACTGCTTGCCCAGGAAGTGTGAAGAGGTATCAGGAAGAAGCGTGAACTTCCCTGCGTGAAGATTATGAATCTGCGTCAGAAGAGGCTCAGCAGAGAGGGGAGCTCAGGCCCTTCCTTGCACAGTTAGTGGCATAAAATTGTTTCCCTTTTCCACTGATAACTTGGCAGGGACATTTGTTCAACATTAGCTAAGTGACAGTGGCTGAGAGGAGAGCTGAAGCCCAGCCAGAGCAGCACCACACCTCCGAAGCCTGAAATACTTTTGCAATGCAGATTTAAGACTATGTTCTTCGTCCCAGACATTCCTGTCATTGGATAAATAAAGGTTTATACTGCCTTCTCTGGCAAACCACAGTATGGTAATGTGGCATTAATAACTTAATACAGTATTAACTGATAGACAATCAGTATTAGCATAATGTTTACATTTGGAAAACATTATAGAGCACCGTATCTGCAACTCTTATCCTGCCATTAATTCAGATGTGGAGCTCATTACACAGCAATTGACATTTCCCTTCTGAATCTGCATCCTGCTCTGCACAGGCCTCACATCTGCTTGGGACAACCAGCCCTGTAAGCCACTCACTGATCTAAATTCTCTGCAAATCTAAACTCTCTGCAGAACATGCACGGTGTTTCGCTCACTTGAGGCTGCAGCTACTGTTTCAAACACTGCTCCAAAAAGGTGCAAGGGGGTTCTGACCGTGGAGCCCCCCACTGCACCCACCAAAGGGATCTCCCCATCCCTGTGCCTGTGTTCACTCCTGTCCAGGGACAAGGCACAGTCCCGGCCTTTGGGACACCCCCTAAGTGCACTTTGCCAACAGCCTCGGCCGCGATTACTCAGTTTCAGCATCGCAGCGAGATTCCCCCGCGGCAGCGGGGTCACCGTGCCCGACCCGCAAGCGATGGCAGTGTCAGGGCAGTGCCGTGCGGGCACAGGGATCCCTCCGGCCGGGGCAGTGCCGTGCGGGCACAGGGATCCCTCCATCCTGGGCTCCTGCCGTGCGGGAACAGGGTCCCTCCCGCCCCGCCCTACCTGACCCGTGCTGCTGGCGGAGGATGGCGGCCTGCCCGGGCGGCGGCGATGCCGAGGACGCTGCGGCGGCCGTCGAGGCGGTGGCAGTGGCGGTGGCGCTGGTCGCGGTGCCGCCCGGGGCGGGGCCGGCGGGCGCTTGGCGGGCCCGGGCGGGGCCGTGGGGCGGGCGGCGGGGCCGTGGCGGCGCGGGGCGGCCCCGCTCTGGATGTGCGACACCGCCTCGGCCGCCTGCACGTCGGGAGGGGCGAAGCGGGACAGGACGCGCAGCAGCGCCTGAGCCTTGTGCTCCTGCGTCTCGTCGTCGCTGTAGTCCGACACGCGGCACTGGTAGACGCCCTCGTCCTGCCGCCGCACGCCCGACAGGCGCAGCCGGTGCGAGATGTCGTTGCCCTGGACGCGGACGGTCTGCAAGAGAGCGCACGGCCGGCACGGCCTCAGCGGGCTGGCCCAGCGCCGTGCCCTCCGCTGCCGGAGCAGGAGCCGGGCTGGTTCCCCCAGAGCAGCGCACACAGCCCAGCACCTCGCTGCCGAAGCCCCACCTCGCGGGGGCTATGCACAACCAGCCCTGTCCCCATCGTTCCCGCGCCACCTCCCCGCTGTCACCGCCAGCGCTCCGCCACCAGCCCCCGCGGGGGCTCTCTCGCCCCCCGGCCCTCAGGAACCGCCCCGAGCCCCCCGGGGAAAGCGCAGCCCCCGCCCGCTGCAGCGAGCCGAGCCCGGCTGGTGGCAGGGTCCCCTCTCCGGGTCCCCCCTCCCGCCCCGAGTGCTCAGCACCGCGGAGAGAGGCAGCGGCTCCCGGGCCTCGTTCCAGGGAAACGGGCGGGTTCCCTGCGGGACAGCCTGGGAACGGGGTCGCCTCAGGCGACTAGGGACTGCAGAAGGCTGGGGAAGAAACAAGATTCTCTTCTGATTTGGCCCACAGTCCTTTTCCAACATGGCTAAGAAAGGGCCACCTCCTCTGGATTTGCAAGGAATGAGACGTGACTGCAAAAGCAGCAACAGATGGTTACAACGTCTTGAGCCGCGGCACAGTGAGGAGGGGAAACGTGCCACACTCCCGCCGTGCTGCAGGAGCGCGGCTGCCAGTGAGACCAGCTGCATTCGTGTGTCAGGAAATGAGGGGGGCATCCAGTAAACCCCACGTGCGTGGGAGGAGGGGTGTGAACCCATCTCGAGCTGCACTTACGCTGATTTTGGTTGCATCCTTATTTGCTACCTAAAAGAACAGAAAAAAAGGGAAATTAGACTCAGTACTGCCAGCACATCAACTGGATGCTCATATTCCCACCCCGGTGTTAGGACAGGACATGGATAGATGCAACTTTCTCTGCTTGCCATTCACACAGCCCTTGTGGCTCAGGGCAGCTCCCCAGGTGATGGGGAGGGCAGCAAACCAGTGCTCAGCCGGGGGGACTGTTTGGGTAAACTTCCCATGCTGCCCCACAGGAGCGCTGCCTTCCCCAAGGGTGAGAACAGCAGCCAAAGAAATGCTTGTTGCATGCTCTGCTGCTCACAGTCACTGACAAGCACTGGGGAAGGCACTTCACCAGCAGCACAGCGGGGAAGGGCTTGGGCAAGCTGGATGCTGCATGGCTCAGGGCAGAGCTCAGTCCTGAAACACCCTGGGAGCAGGTATCATGCAGCACATTTCATATTTGGTTATGTTTTTGTCTCCAGCCAACCACTGTAAACCTAAGTGATGCCTCAGACCTCACTGATACGCCTCTCAGGGAGACGGTCATCATTCTTCAGGCTTGCTCTGTCATCATTTATTGTAAAAGCAGCTCACAGTTTTTATACAAGGTTAAAGAAGACATTTAAATCCAAGCGATTTATTTCCCAGTCTGACAACTGACTTACACTTTCCCCAGCTAGGCGGCATCGCATTAGCTCAGTGTCTATATGCTTTGCATCTCTATTTGAGCTCTGCAGGAAAACAAGCATGCCACAGAGAGGGGAGCTGGCACAGGCACAGAGGCTGCCACAGGCCACCCTGCTGGCACAGAGGACAGGGGCTGGAGAGGATGACATGTCCTGCCCAGTAGGGCAACACAGCCTCAAAGTCCTGCTCTACCCCACTCCTTGTACAGCCCTGTTTGGCACCTGCAAGTTGTCTTTGCTCCGGTGGGGAGGGGTGCAGAATGAACTGGCTTGTGCTGGGGAAATGCAGCTGAAAAATTTAGCCTGAAGCCTGCCCTCAGACCAAGCAGCTTCCTAGGGGGAGGGCAAAAGGCACACAAGATTTAACTCTGCTTCGTGCATTTTAATTGCTACATCTGACTGAAAACATCTTGCTGAGCTTCAGATATGGACACAGGTGTGGACATGGAGGAGTAACTGTGCCTTTGTAGGTGCAGGCTGGCATCACATTAATGTACCAACAGAGAGGTGTATCCCTCGTGCCTTTCTCTGCACTACCAGTGAGCAGAGGCTCTCCCACCTTTTACTAGTGATTCCTAGCTCAGTCCACAGAAGCACTGGTTTTGGCTTGTCCACACTTCATACAACAGCTTTTCTTGGGACCTCATTGCTGATTTTGCAGTGGAACATTTATCATTTTCTGTTTACAGTCCTTACAGCACTGATGTCTTTTCCTGACATGAAGTCTCTCATGGTGCATGCCTTGTACTCCTGCCTTCCTCAGAGGGCCTGGGCACATTGATGCTTCCTACTGGTGGCTGGCACTGGGCAGAGGAAGCAGTCTGGGAATGCTGAGTTTATTCTGATCACTGCCTAAGCATGTTGCATTTGATGAAGAGATATATCTCCATAGCAATGTATTACCTTGCTCCTGCTGCCGGGGACACTGATGGCTAATTCATGTGCAAGTTCTCTGGCTGGCTCTTTAAGGTACCACCACTGGATTTCCAAGGAGTAAGAGGTGGATCCACTGGCTCGGAAAGCACAAGGCATCTCAATATCATCTCCCTCTCTAACAGTCACATCTTTGGGAACTTCAGTAAAGGTAGCTGGGAGGGGAAGACAGAGTTACAAGGGCTGGTTAACGAGAGAGATTAAAAGGCAAGATCAGTCCTTTTCAGTCTAACGTGAGCTGTTTCAGCTCAAGAGCTGAGCACTGACCGCGGCACAGGTTTCCTGAAGCCCAGGGACCACAGGGTGAGCCAGGCATCCAGGACTGCGCACCGGGGCAGGGCCGAGCCGGCCCCCATCACCAGCACCCGCGGCTTCAGTGGAAAGTTTGAAGAGAACTCAAAAACCCCCTGGTCCTTCTAAGAAAGCCCTCGGTTTGATACAGGGCCACCGGTGTGCCAGTGTCCCCTCCCGCCGAGCGGCGCGGGGACTGTCCCGGGCTGCGCGCCCGCCGCGCCCCGCTCCGTTCCGCTGCGCGCTGCCGGCAGCTGCGGCCCAACAACAGTGCCACCTTGTTCTGCCACAGCCAGAGCCAGAGCCAGAGCCAGAGCCCGCCCGGGCAGCTCCCTGCCCCCAGCCCCGCGCTGGGAACGCGCCCGGGAGGCCGGGCCTGGAGCGGCGGGGCGGCTGCGGCTCGGCTGCGGCCCCGCAGCCCCGACGGCCCCGCAGCCTCCCGCCGGCAAGTTGTGCCCGGAGCGGCCCAAGTTCCCCACTCACCGGTGACAATGAACAGCAGAGGAGCGTTGAACATCAGGTAACAAAGGGTGCAGAGCAGCCCCCGATTTTCCATCGCATCTATGTGGGCTGCGGGCGGGGACCTGGCTGGGGGCGCAGCCGGGCACGCCTCAATCCATCGCACACAGCGGGCCGGGGCAGGGCCCCTTCCCAAAAAGCCAAAGCCTCCCGGCTAACCTCGGTTTGCGGAGAAGCAAATATAAAATCCACAGCCGGCTGCTCAAACTCGCTCGCAGGTGGAAGCGACGTTTCTGGGAACGCAGCAACAAAATCGAGTCCCGCTCCTTCTCTCCGCCGCGGGCGAGATTCAACTGCCCTGCCCTGCGTGGGGGCTCCCGCAGCCCGGGAGCGAGGAGGCGACGCCGGGCGCCTCTCCGAGCCCCATCCCACGGTCGCCGCGATGTCCAGCGAGGCGGCGGCGGCGGCGGCGGCGGCGGCGGGGACGAGCCTCCCCCCCCTCCCTGGTGCGCCCGGGCAGCGCCCGCCGTGCGCCCGTCGCGGGCTCTGCCCCTGCGCGGGGAGGCGGCGGCGGCGGCAGCCGCAGCCCCAGCCCCAGCCCCAGCCCGAGCCCGCCTCTCCCCTCCCGCCCGGCCGCTGGATCCCGTGGATCCGCTGGATGCGCAGCCCCGGCCGCAGCTGCCCCGCGGGCCCGGCCCCGCACCGCCCCCGCGCCAGGCCCCGCCCGGCGCCGCCCCGACCCGCCCCGGGACCCGCCGGGGCTCGCTCGCTGCCGGCCCGCTCCGCTCTGCCCCGGCCCCGCGGAGCCGCTGGGGCTCGCTGCCCTGCCCGCTCTCCTCTGCCCCGGCCCCGCGGAGCCGCTGGGGCTCGCTGCCCTGCCCGGCCCGCTCCGCTCCGCTCTGCCCGGCTGGCGCTGGGAGTACCTGCGAAACACCCAAGCCCGCAGCAGTGAAGCCGCGCTGTTCGCGACAGCCCCATCCCCGCCCGGGGCTCCTCCCGGATCGCTCGGCTGCTGTCAGCCTCCCCAACTCGCTGCATTGTTAACATACATTAAGGGAAAAAAGAACCCCAACAAAACCCACTCCCAGTGATTTAGATAACAGCATCATAACAAGAAAACGTTTCCATGGATCAGCTGTTTCTCAGGCTAATGTCCCAATTAAAAAATAGAAGCGTGAAAAGTCATCAGTGAAGTCATTACAGTGAGTATAAATCATAAGCGGAATTTGACTTTTGCAGTAACCAATGTGAGCAAGCTGTATCTTAATACATTTGAGGCGCATTTCTAAAATATTTGCCCTTCCCCCTCACCCCGGAAATTCCATTAAAAGTCACCATTTTGTTCAGCCACAACTTTATTTAATCACTGTGATGGCCTGGGACATGTGTTTTAAGATCCACAGAAAATTTCCTCTATATTTTTAATGGTTTCATTCTATACCATAAAAAAGATGCACAATGTGTTATCTGAATACATGAAGATTTCTATGGAACAAAATATTTGGGAATATTCTCTTTTTGAATAACTAAATCAGATCAGCTTTGATTTATTCTCTAGCTCCCCAGCTACCTCTCTATCCCATCAGAAAAATCTCTGGTGGAGGTTGGACCCTGCCAGCTGCTGGCTCCCTGCTAGGAGAACCCACCTTCCATCAGGAAGTTCCAGTATAATTCACACAGTCCTGAAGAATACCCAAGCTGCATCCAATCAATATTTCTTGCTGGAAAATTTTTTCTTCAGAGCATTTTCAGCCATTCCTACTGATCTTACCGTGACTTAAATCCTGTGACAGTCCTCTGGCAGGTCTCTTGACAATTTGCCTGAAGAGCAACTTGCCTTTCTCCAGATTGGTTACTGGGAGCCTAAGTCCTGCCCCAGGCAGGTAGAGTTAGCTCCCACCAGTCATAGAAACTTATTGTAATTAATAGTTAACACTGTTTATTTAAATAGTGTAATAATTGCTGACACTTGGCTTTTTCACCCAAAAGCTCAGTGTGCTTCATTCAGCATTATTCCTTTTTTCACATGTGGCCTTGGGCCACCTCTCCCTGCAGGGGTTTATTGCCACTGTGCCAGAGTCCCCAGGCAGTGCTCCACCCAGCAGGACATGAGGAAGGCAGGGAAAGGCCATCAGGACAGACACACCTGAGAAAGTAAATCCAGCAGCCTCTCTGCTCAGCAGCACAAGTCTCCCAGTCAAACCCCAGGAATGGGTTAAGTTGGTCTTCTGCTAGAGAGGCAATTCCACAACTTTGTGCCCTCTGCACAAGGATTGATTAGAAAGCTCCTCTTGGATAAGCAGGATCAAAACAAGTAATTTTTATATCAAATGGCTAGTGACAAATCATGTTTTAAACACTTTTACTCAAGTTTTTATTAAAATTGATGTTTAAAAAGTTCTTCTGAGATTGCAACATTGTGAAAATTTACAACAGCTGGGAAAGTAAAAATACCCAGTTTATGTTAAGTGAGTTTTGGTTCTTAGAGATAAAAACCACGTAATAAAAATGAAAAGGCAAGGCAAATGCATTTAAACTTAGTTCTATTTTAATAAATTTAAGGTTGTTATTGTAGTGGTAGTGTTGGTTAAGACAATTCTATCTTGAATGGTTCTCTCAATATATAACACTAAACCTTCAGTTCTGCTGTATTTACTACCCTCTAAGTTTGATTTTATGTGTAGCAGCTGACACTGAAGTGCTGATATCTTGGTGTTCAATTAAAGTAAGGAATAAGAAACACAACAGTGCGGCTTTCACAGTCTCAAGTTAGAGTAATCCAAGACTCTTTTTATGTTCTCCTGCTAAAACTATAATGAGGGACTGTGGTGCTCTACACTCTCTAGCAAGTACTCTGTGCAAATCATCTTGCTCTTAGGATCATAACAGTATTTGAAGTCATTTATTGATTCAATCCTGCTAGCAAAAGGGACTTCTACAGCAAAAGCTCTCACTGCCTGCACTCTTACCCCAAACAGGTGATGAATGGCAGGAATGTCATAGGGAGAAGCTCACTTTGTAGGTGCTGATTCTGCAGCATCATCCAGCAATTCTCAGAAATCAGGGAAACTCTTCAGGTGCTTAAAGTAAAGGCCATGTTTAGTTGATCTTATTTTTTGCTGCAGCTGTCTGTGTGGCAGATAGGTAACAATATTTTACACCTGGGCAAATTGAAGCTTGTTGTTTTAATGGAGAAATCCTATGGCATTTCCATAGTATTCCACTTCCAAATCAGATTTTACTAGAAAATCCCTCTCATGTAGGATAAACCCAAGCACAGGAGCATTTGTTCTGTCACAGGACTCTCCATCACTTTGTACAAGTGGCTTCATTCCTGGAGGGGATGGTGGCAGGAAAGCTCTGAAGTCCCTCCCCCTCCTGACCCCTGAGCACCTTTCCAGGTGAGCCAGGAGGAGTCTGAAGGGACCATTGGATGGAAGCAGCAGAGTTCCTCTGAAGGGACAGCCATCCCTGTTATGTCTGAGTCCCATTGTCACACTCCACCACTAACCCAGATCCCCCTGCTGTGGAATGCAGGAGCAGCAGTGCCCCTGGGAGGGGATGGGTGGTGAGCAGTGCATGAGTGCCTGGTGCTTCAGGCAGGCACTGTCACCCACAGGGCTGGTAGGGACACGCCTCTTCTGACGCTGTTGGACTCTGTTTTACAGGAGCTCATGAAATCCCCTAAGTGGCTCCAGCACTGTGTAGCTGATTACTTTGGAGAATGTCTGTAAATTCTCCCTGTAACACTTTTAAATGACTAGCAGCTCCTCTGTCTGAATGACCAAAATACTTTCTAATGGCTGCTGGAGGAGCCTTCTCTCCTGTTTGGAGTTAATCCACTCAGAATTAGGGCAGCGCAGATTACCTTTGGAAAGGAGAAAGCTGCAAAAACGTCCAAATTTACACACACAAAGCATGTGGGATGAGACATACTTTGAGCTGGTGGAACATTCTTGATGTGACATGGTATTCCTACCATATTTAAGTAATATTCATCTCTCCCCTAAATCCTCTGGCAGAAATAAGTCCTGTTCAACGCTCTATTCTTAGATTTTTGTCAGGCTTTTTTTCCTTCTCATTTTTCTCATTAGACTTACATGTTTTTGTAGTCACAGGAGCCAATTTTGCTTCCAGTCACAGAAAGTAAATGCCTTTGCACGTGACCCCTGTGGACATGGAGGGCTGGAGCAGCCAGTGCTGTCCCTCACAGCTCCCACGAGGGGTTCCAGCCCACTCTGGGGCTCAGGGTGCCCCCCTGGAGCCTGAGTGTGCTGATGGCATGCTGAGGGGCTTCTGCAAACTGCATTTGCTGTAGAGAATAGGTGAGGGGCAGAAAAGAATGTTGGATGTAAAGACACCCAAAAAAGCAAAAGTAGAGAGATGCTAAAATGCTCACATCTCTGCTTCCAGCACAGTGACCTTCACTGTGGAGCTTCTATCTCAGAGCAGCTCATAAAAACAGGCTGGCAACTGCCACCCTGGTTGCCTTTAAAATGTCACTGGTTTAACATCAAATCAGAAGGTATAATTGCCTTGTTTCTGCCTTCTCCCCACCCCCCATAATTCCAGTCCTGATCATGCCCAAAACAAACCCTGTTTTGGGCCTGATCAAATATGAACACCATATTTGTGTTCCTGGAAGGAGTTTGTAAAAGGTCATAGAGACTGCAAGTTCAAAGGGCTGGATTGTTTTCAATGTGCACTATGAATTTCCTATTTCCCATCTCCAAGCAGGGACTGCACTGCCTTGAAGTTATTCCAGGATCCAGGTGATAGAAGTCTAACACAGTATCTGAGAAAGAACTGATTGGTGTCATATGAGGAAATTCAGGGTTAAAACTGGCAGACTGTGCTACCTCTTTGGTTTATTTATCCTCACTCTGGACAAGTGACATTTCCACCACAAAACTCTATTTAACTTTCCATGAAACTGATTAAGGTAGAAGGCATGTTTCTGCATTCTGGCCAGGCTCACTTCATGCAGCCAATGCATTTTTAATTAACTTTAGTTTCTACTTTTGCTTTCTTATCTGACATTCTTTGTTAAATGATCTAACAGGATGAGACACTCGTGCAGGAACATATGGAAACAGAGGACAACATATTCATAATAATGCAACAAAATCTCACATTCTAGTACACCGTGCTTACAACAAAACCAAAGACAGCCAGAAAGGCAGGTTATTCCACACTGTTAAACATACCTGGAATTTATAGCATATAGCCTGTTTTAATAAAAGACATGATGCTGGCTGCCCAACAGACAGAAGTATAAGATGGCATGAGAAGAAAACATACAAAAATTGTCATCTGTCAGGTCCAGCAGCACGTGGGGCTGGCATTTGGCCGCTCAGCCTGCAGCAGATGGGAGCTGCTGCTCCTTCCTCCACTGCTCAGTGCAACCCCTGCATACCAAAGGGATTGAGCAAATTTATTGGGAAGAGCTTGAGTGAGGTGGATCACCCAGAGGCAGAGAGAGGAGTAAAAGCCTACTCAGCTCAGTCTTGGGAATTAGAAAAAGTACTCTGCTTTGCAGAAGTGTTCTAAGTGCAGGGTAGAAGCCAGAATTCCTCATTACCAGGAGAAGCTCTGACTCCAAGATGTCCCAGCAGTGCCCAACAGAATGTAGGTGAATTTTTTTGACTCTGAAATGTCTCTACCTACACACTGTGGTTACTTCCTGGGAGTAAAATGTTTCACTTATACCAAGATCTTTAGAAATTATATTAGATCACCACATCTGAGTCCAAGAGACAACACCTCTGAGTTTGGCAATTCCTTGTATTTCCCACTGTGCTCACAGATATTCATAACATCTCCCACATAGAAAACCAACCATTTGATCTCAGAGAACTCCCAGCAGCTCATAAGGAAAGAAATCCATGTAAGCAACCAACAGATCAGACAAGATCTGCAGCAAACTGTTAAACACAGTTCTGCAAGTGTTTCTGTGACCTGCAATATAAATGTCTCAACAATCTCCAAATGTAAAGGGGGAGGAGATGTACCTGCTTGCTGTGCAATATTATGAAGAAAAGTATATGTTCTTCCATGTGTAAAACCAGAGAGTTTGCTTTGTTTTTCAAAAAGCTAAGATTGTTTTGTCTTTCCTGTACATTATTTGCATTGCCAGGATCACATCATGCTGGGCTCTCCACTAGTATGAAGCTAGAAAATCTAAAGGATGAGAAATTCAAGTCACATCTATCCAGTTCTTTGAGGGAGATTCAATGAGTGACTGGAGAATTAGTATAATTACTGCTACATCACAGATACTAAGCAAATAAAGCCTGATTAGTAGAGGTGGGGAAGTGAGTTTTATTTGCTTAGGATACATGATTTATTTTCCTTTCCTTATTTTTTTTAAAATAATAAATACTTGATAAACAATTGGAAGGAAAGCAGTTACCATTGGAAAGTCTTCTCTTGCATCCCCTCTGGTCAAGCTGAAGCTAAAGCTTGTAAAGCTTTGTTTAAACGTGGTTGAATCAGGTTTCCTGATGTGGCTGCCAGGCAGCTCAGGAATGAGCCACTGTGGGTGAGAGGAACCTGCTCCTGCAGAAGGCAGGGAGCAAGCTGAGTCAGCAGGATTGCAGCATCCTCTGCAGAGTGATGGCCTCTGATTCCTCACCAGCTACAGGGGCAATCCTCACCTGTGGGCCTTTCACCAGCACCAATTGTTATAAAATCTGTTTAGCACACAATACATTTTGTTTTATGTAGATCTCTATTTATATAGAGAGACATAGTGTCTCTATATAGATATGTGGTAGTCAGAGTTGTGCTTTAAATGATTTATAAGATTTTCTATATGAAATACCTTTATAAATGGCACTTAAGCTGTGAGAACATAAGGGGATGCTCCAAATGGATGTGGATTACTGCAGCTGGCAGTTTGGGGTTTGAGTCCATAGCACATCAATGTGCCATGTCTTTGAATCATGGGTGAGTGAGACAGCAAGAGAAAAGGTGTTGACAATGTGAATCTGGTGAGTTGGTAAAGCCAAAATCATGACCTTTGTTAAATCAGTGTAACCAGGAAGTGTACAGAAATCCCATCTTTCCAATTCAGACTACAGCACAAAAAATCAGAGTGCAAGGAAAAGTTCAAGTGAACCAAGAACCTTATAGTACACATAAAACACATACAACATGTGAAATCATGTTGGGTGCAAATATGTGTACTGATAGCACAGAAAAGCTTCTAGGTATTCAATTAATTTTCCTTTACAGATTAAGAATACATTTACATTTTTTAAGGAACTGTCTGCAGCTGCTCTCTGCCTAAACCACAAAAACCTATCCACTTAATAAAAGAATGCAACACAACTCATTGAAGCCAACAGTCTCAAAAAGCATCCATTAATTTTGGATGCTTCTGGTTTCAGATGTCTCTCTTAATGAGCTTGAATGTAAACACACTCTTAATAATTCTGCCAGAACTGAGCTAATAAGTCAATGTCTTCGTTTATCAAGTGAAACACCTGACCTCATGCTGTATGGATGAATCAGATGCTCTGACTTAATCATTTATATTACTCTTTTTTTTTGAAAAATGAAAAATAAGGAGAATTTGGCCCCAATTCCCTGTTCAGTTCTTGCTCCTCTCAGCAGCTGTGGCTGGGTGAGAAGACCTGGCTGGAGCAGCCTGGCTGAGAGGGGCTCCCTGCACTCCCCCAGCCCAGCCTGCATTTGTGGGAAGGAGAAGGGAAGGGACAGGAGGAGAGTTTGCAGTTTGCAGATAACCTTCCACTGACCATGTACCTCCTCAGTCTGGGGTGGTCCAAGCCCTTACCCACTGCTTCAGGGGGCTGTGAGGGACCATGGCTCCCAAGTGACACCTGGAATGACTCTTTGCTCCCAGCAGGGTCAGGAACCTGCTGCTGTGTGCTTGCTGTGGTCACAGAGCTGCACAGCTGATGGGTGTGGGAGCTGACACCGGGTACGTTTGGAATGGCCTGTGACACATCAATGTTTTATGGCAGGAAGGATTCAGACTGAAGGAAAACCCATCCAGAAAACAGAACTGCTTATCCCCAAAAGGAGAGGAACTGCCCAGTGTCAGGCAGATGCTGGCACTCAGCTGGGAGGGTTTGGGTTCAGAGCTCCAGCTGCCAACCTGGGAAACTGAGGTGTGACAGATGCCTTCAGCTTCTGGCTGGCAAGGCTGGAACACACTCCTGGCCAGGATGAATTTTCTCATGGGTAATTTTCCTGCAGCTCATGGCCCTAAAGGAATTTTTTTCCAAAGAAGAAAGAGTTGCATAGCCCCAAAGGATCAAAACCATCCAGGAAGAGGAGCCTCTCCATTCTCCACAGAGTTTGTGGCACTTAAAGACTTGGGGAGATACTGCCATAAAAAAATGAATGAATATGGAAACTAAAAGGCAGATCATTCTTGATTCCACATCCTTCATGTGCCAACTCTGATGTTTTTTCTCAGAGTTCTCAGGGAAATGAAATTAAAAATAATTATTTCTCACCTCCCTTATCTGAAGATCTGAACTGGTTAACTCCTGATGGGTCATCCTTTTGTACAGATTCTAGTAAGAAACACCAAAACCTAACCTCAGCAGCTCATTTGGTAGGTGTGGATTAGAAGGTGTGCATTACAGAGTGGTAATTAATAATTTTCATCAGACAGGAGTTTGTTAGGTGTGAAAAGGGTGGGCAGAAAACACTGGCTGTAGACAAAGCCCAATACTCAGAAGAGGTATTTAACATATTGAAAGATGGATTCAAGGAAAATAACAATGACCACTGCAGAAATACACAAGGCCCAGCAATTAATCTACAAAAGCATCCTGGAAGAGCCTGAGACAAAATGTCTTCATTAAATGAATCTTTAGAGGTGAGCAAATTATTCTAACAAAGAGTTTCATGGACAAATAGTTATATTTGCAGACTTTTAGAAAAAAACTGCAACACACACTTGTTCAAAGTGGCTGGGGATGAGCACGTGTCTGACTGCAGGTGCTCCTCCTGCAGGGATAACGCGTAGATACCAAAACTCAAACACATCAACATGTCTCTCCCTTCCTGGTCTCTTTTCTGGGTGAGAGTCCTGGTGCTTGGATGTGACTTTGCTCAGATTAAACCCTCTAGACAGTGCCAAATGTTGAGCAGAGTGCTTCTTCCTCAAGCTGCACCTCAGCCATGTGCAGCTCACTGCAGGCAGCCATCCCAGTGAAGTGAATTCCATCCCATCTAGTGAATTCCAGGTGGATTGGGCAGGACAGGCTCCACAGATGCTGGGAATTCATTTGGTTGCTGACACTCAGCTGTGTGGGTGACATTTGTGAGGCTTTGCAGGGCTGTGGTCCCAGGGCTGGGGTCTGCAGCTCCAGGAAGGTCCTGCCCAGCCCAGGGGCCAGAGCCTGCTCAGAGCCTCACCTGCAGAACTTTGCAGCCACAGGGGAAGATAAAGGTTTCCTGAGCAGAAAGGTATTTGAGACAGTTACAACTTCAGAAAAATTCTAGAATTCAGATGTTTACAGATGCTTAAATATTAAGGCTTTCACGTCACTAATCTGAGATTAATCCACCATGTAAAAATAGACATTTGTTTAAATAAATTGACCACACTGCTAGTTAGATATTTCCATTGTTCAGAAGGTTTGCCTTATTTTGATCTTTTTTTTAGGAGATAATCCTCATAATCCTGTATAAAGTTGACCACAATATGTGTTCTCTCTTAGAGCTCTTTGCATTCAGCTGTGATCCTGCCACCACTCACCAGTTTTGGCGGCTGTGGAGTTCAGGTTTTCAGGAGGAAGCTGGGAAGAAGTTACGAAGATGTTGGCTGTGGTGATGCCCAGAATGGATTCAGCCACAATACTGATTATTACTAATACAATGTTAGCAGATGAGCACTGAGGACAAATCTAAGCACTGATTTAGTTTTCTATCCCAGCAAAAGCAGTGTTTTTCTTAGAGCTGGGTGTGTATTTGCAGTCTATTCCATGCTCCCAAAGTTAAACCAGCCTATGTGGAAGCTCAGCCTGTTTCCCAGTTATTAGTCAGTGTATGAAAGCTCGACGTATGACACTTTCTTATTATGTGTTCTTGTTGCACTTCCGCAGCAGTGCAGCCTCTCTGGGCCGTGTTTTACACCTCGGGAGGAGTCCCCTGGCCAGATGGTGGCGGTGGCAGTGGGGAGGGTGTCAGGAGCGCTCTGTGTGCCGGGCACCGAGCGGCAGCGCTGCCCCCGCAGGGAGCGGGCTGAGCAAACCCACGGCCACCGAGAGCAGCCACCCTCCCGGGCTGCAGCCATGGCGTTCTATGGAAAATCCTTTCCTTAGGATTTTTTCTCCTGAGAAGCCTCAGAGGAAAAGAAAAGCAATAATTATCTGCTGCTGTGGAATGCAACAGGTGCATCTTTGATTGGTCTCATGTTGTTGTTTCTAATTAATGGCCAATCACAGTCCAGCTGGCTCAGACTCTCCGGTCAGTAACAAGATTTTATTATCCTTCTTTTCTATTCTGTTCAAGCCTTCTGATGAAATCTTTTCTTCTATTCTTTTAGTATAGTTTTAGTATATAATTTTCTTTTAATATATATATCATAAAACAATGAATCAGCCTTCTGAAACATGGAGCCAAGATCCTCATCTCTTCCCTCATCCTGGGACCCCTGTGAACACCACCCCACTGTGCTGCAGAGGGGCTGCTCTGCCTCAGATACCCAGCTGTGCCTCCGAGACCAGCTCCTGACAGCCAAATCCTCACCAAAATGTATTCTAAGGTCAAAACCTACATGCAAATGTCTTCTGTGTTTTCTTCCTCTATAACACACATGGCTTCTGCTATAAACACCATCCCCAGTGTTTCAAAGGAGGCTTTGGATGGGAAACTTCTGGACTGGATTTCAAATCATAACCTCACCATGCTTCATCTTGTCCTGTTTATCCGGATTACATTATCTGCTTTACAGAATATCCTGTTACCTTATGGGTGATGATTCTGACTCTGTCATATTTTCTGGAAAAATCCCCTTGCCCAGGATTCTTCTCCTGGGAAGCTGAGAAGCCTCAGAGGAAAAAAAAAAGAAAACAATACTATCTCATTTGCTTCTCCTGTGTTTTGCTGCTTTGGAATGTGGTTGGAGATTGTTTATCCAACATGTGAATTGTTTTAACTTAATGACCAATTATGATCCAGCTGGGTTGGGACTCTGGAGAGTCACAGATTTTTCATTAGTATCTTGTTAAGCCTTCTGTAAGTACCCTTTCTCTATTCTTTAGTATAGTTTAGTGTAGCATTCTTTAATATCATATAATATCATAAAATAATAAATGAGCCTTCTAAGAACATGGAATCAGATTCATCATTCCTCCTCCATCTGGGGACCCCGAAAATACCACAGTGATTCCTCACTGCTGCTTATGATTTTCTACAAAACCTTTCCTTTTCATGAAATGTGTTTTTTAAAGTCCAGCCTCATGGCCTTGTTTTGTGGATTAGAAAAGCCAAGTCATATAGGCAGGACTGGTTGGCTGATTAGACTATGGTGAAGTTCACGGCAGTGAATCACGTGGTTATTGAAAATTCTGATCAAAACAAGCAATATTTTTTTACATTAGGAAGCTCTTCTGTTGTCTGTAGGTTCTCTGTCAACATGATACCATCAAGCCAAAAGCAGATCTGTGGAAAGCAGAGGCCTGAAATTGGCAATTATGGCTAAAAGGACACAGGCAGTGAGGCCAGGGTGGCCTCCCCAGCACTGCTGTCATGAAGCTTCCAAAATATCTCAGCTTTTCAGGGTTAAATTAATAACCAGAGATGACAAAAAAAGCAGGCAGGCTTCTCCTCTAATGTGACTACTGTAAAGATTTATGTTTCTAAGACACTGTCATACGTACTTTTGTTTTTCTTCCAAGGTCCTTTTTGTTGTTTTGGTGTACTTGGATCAACCTGTGCATCCAGCCACAGCTGCTGGCAGTTATGGCAGTTATCTTTGACCTTTTCCTGAGAAACAGCTGATAGCTTTCCAGACTCCTTGGCTAGTGGCAGACTTTAAGCTAAGACTAAAATGTTCATCTGATTGCATTTGAACTTGGGGCTTACTCAGGTAGAAAAAACAAGTTGCACTTTTGACAGAGACCTGCTTCCAAAAATATTGAGCAAGCTACAACTTTTTATGCTATTGAGTTGTATTGCACTGAGCATTTGACACAATATTCCACACACTGAAAAAAACCTTTGTAGTTTATGAAATGTAAATACCATAGCATGAATTTCTATAGATATGTGATCAGAAATTGGAGGCTGTGGAGAAGGTCTTATTTACAAAGTTAAATTTGTTGCAAAACCTAATGATTCACCTTTTAGTCTACAAATATATTAGCCTACAATTTTTAAAAATTCTCTAAAGTTATTGATAAGCTTTAGTATAACCTCGATAATATATGAGGGCATTTTACCCAAGTTAATGTTTTGGATGTGGTGACTCCACTATTAATTATAGAAATGTCTGCTTACAAATAGAATAGCAACTGTCCTAAAACTGACCTTTATAGCTCTCTGCCTACATTCTGTGCAGCTGTACTTTGCCATTGCACTCAAAATAAACAGGAGCATGCTGCAGTACGAGTTAATGAATAAATGACGAATTACTAAAACTGTCTGACCAAATGATTCAATCTCTTCATCATGAATCAGAAATTCTACATCTGTTTCCTCATTGTCTGCATTTGCTTGTGTATGCTCCCTCAAAGCATGCTTTTTAGTTATCACTGTTATTACACACTTTAATGGTTGGTTAGATTTGTCAGATTTCTGCAAATTCAATGAAATGCCAAGCAGAGAAAGCACATGAAAACTCTGTGTTCAGAGTTGTTTCTACTGAAGAATTATTTCTTTCCACATTTGATTTGTGCTGATGTTCAGAAACAGAGGAAAGGAGGAAGGTGTTCCTGATGCCCACAGTGCCAAACTGAACGCCAAGTTCCTGTCTTGGACTCAGCAATGGTTTTGTTTTATCCCTGTCTTTGGGCTGGAGGTTTTGTGAGTTGAGATTAACAATCTCTGTGAAGAGACTGCATTTACCTCCAGGACAAAGAGCCACATAAACCTTTGGTTCAGTTAAACAGCAGTGCTGGGGATCCATTCTTTGATTAGGACCATATGGAAATACCAGCTTGGAGTGGCATGGGGAGTCTGTTATTTTCCCCCAGCTGCTCATTGTCATCAGTCACCTCTCATGGCTGATTATCTGGAATTCCCTGGCAGGTGCCTGATGGGCACTGTAGCATTTGTGTTTGAAAAACTTGCCTTGCTTGTGTCCATAATTAATTATTTCTAGAACTTTGGTCGGTGCTTTGTTCCTCAACCCAAGAAGTAAATTTTTCCTCCATTTCTGTAACAAACCCCGAGTACATTTTATATAAATGTTATTACTGACCTTTTCTCTCATTGGGAACTGGTGGAATCTCCTGCTCATGGAATTGAATGCCATTCAATGAATGGCTCCTTTCCCCAGCCATCTTAGCAGGAAAGGCCTTTCAGGGTTCCAGACATTGGCTAACTCTCACTAGGGCCTTCCTCCAGCTGAGGAAGAGTCAGGAATGCACAGGGATGCGCGTGTAGAGCTGCAGCCCCTGCCTGCAGCAGTGAGTACCCACTGGACCTGAGCAGGTGGGACACAGCAGGTGGGGGCAGACAGATTTAGGTCATTCCTTCCAAGCTGTTATACCAAATTTGTGTGGTTTTAAGCAGTGGCAGACAGGTAACAATCTCCATCCTCAGGGAACAGGAAGGGAAAAGCCTCTGTGATGGAGAAGGAGAACTTCAAAGGCTTCATTTCAGCTCCTTCATCTTACACTCCTTTTCACCTAGCAGTATCTAATCACAGAATACATGAATCAGTTCTGCCTCAGGGTCACCATCTCCTCTGTTCTTTGACCCTCTGCAGATGAGAGCCTCTGCACCTTTCCTGGGGATGGACACTGCTCACTGCTGCTGCTGAGGAATGGACCTTGCTCATCTCACACTGGCTCCCCTTTCCCCTGGTCATCAGCTGAGTGCATTTTTATACCTTATTGAAATGCACAAAAATGCACTGTCCAATTTGACAAAACTTCCAACTAATTGCAAAGTACTTTTTGCAATTTCCTCTGTAATATCCTTTTGAAAGTTGCCCTGTTTTCTTCCTCTTTGAATGCGTATTCAGAGCAGGCAGATTTGTAGGCACACAATAAGAAGTTGATTTTGAAAAGAGGTAAATAAATTGCACTGGCTGGAAAAGGGTTTCTTGCTGCCCTTTTATTATGATGTGCACAGAACTTGCTACAAATTCTTTACTTTGCATTTCTATCACAAAGATAAATGAAATTGTCAATCCTGTTCACATTTCCTTTTGATGGCTATATAAAAGTAATAGTCAGGGTGCCAAAAAAAGCTTTCATTAATTCTTCTATTTATTAAGGTGAAAGGAGGACTATTTTGCAAACAAAGAAGAATAAACAAACTGTGGTGAATGTCCCCTCTTTTTCTAGAGAATATACCTTCTTTATTCTTAACTTTAGAGTGACTTTGAGCAGTTTTAAAATAGATAAAAAACTTCTTGATTTCACATTTCTGTAGCTTCATCTCAGTATTCACCACTGCAACACTACACAGGATCAGTGAAATGTTGTATGGTAATGTTGAAATTTAATCCAGGGAATACGATCACACTTTAAAAACAGGAAAAAAAGGAGATCTGTTCCACAGAGATATCTGATATTAAGGAAAATAAAATCAAACAAAAACGAAACAAAAAACTGGCCCACTCTGTTTTTTATATGTGATAGATATAGATATCAACATCACTCCTTCAAAACCATCTTGGGAAAAGAAGCCCTCATGAATCACATTTATTAGGAGCAGTCTGGAGCAGAACCAGCCCTGTGTGCTGCCATGGAGCTGCCCCAGGGTCTGCCCCAGCTCCCCCTGCCTTGGCAGCGCCCCAGGGCTGCAGGAGCTGCTCCAGGGGCAGTGGGGTGGCACACAGTGCCAGCTCTGTCCCCGCTGCACTGCCAAACTCTGAGCACCTGGGCATGGGGACAGGTGGGAACAAGAGCAGCAGGATGGGGAGGGCACAGAGCCCCTGGGGAGGCAGCAGAAAGCTGCACAGCAGGGGAAGGTCATGGGGAAGTGACACGGGCACTGCCCTGGCATGAGACACCCTCTGAGATGGCACCAGGGCAAGGAGAGCTGGGGCCCTCAAGAGCAAGAGGAAGAACCAGATTATTCTTTGCAGATGAGGGTGAATCTGCCTGCAGATAGGGTTAATTCTTAGTCTCAGAAATTTATTTGGACTTTGGCCCTTTACTTTTTTCACAGCATTGCTTATTTTATTATTTTATTTTATTTTAATTTATTTTATTCTATTTATATTATATTACATTATATTATACTATATTATATAATAATATAATATTTTATATATTAATATAATATCTATATTAGATATTATAACTTATAATATATATTTATATAATATATATTATATATTATAATATAATATTATATATATTAAACTATATTATATTATATTATACTTTATTCTATTTTTATGTTATTTTATTTTATTTTTATTTTTATTTTATTTTATTTTATTTTATTTTATTTTATTTTATTTTATTTTATTTTTATTTTATTTTTTTTCTTTTCCTCCCATAGTTTTGTCGTTACTTGCAGAGAAATGGGATTTGTTAAGATATTGAGAAAACAGCAAGCCCCAAGAGACAAATGAATCTTCAGAGACTCTGATAATTACGATGGGGAGGTTTGAAAATCACACCAAGTTTAGCAGTATCATTGTAACTTCCTGGCTGCCTGGGAAGTATTTGAGCAGAGAGTTTGTAAATGTCCAGATGAGGAAGAAATCTCTTCCTCTGAAGGACAAGCTGAGGGCAGTACTTCCCTGAACTCCATGAAACAGGATCAAGACACCAAAGTTGTCTTTGTCCTTCCTATGAGCTGCAAAAGGTCTCAGGACAATCAGTCCCATCATTTTATTGTTTCAGTGTGGAGTTTAAAACCCCTGACCTTTTATCATTTATTTAGCTCTATATCCATGGCTCAGGAAAAAATTAAAAAGGAGATGGATATTCTGTGCTTGGCAGAGAAATGCAGTGCTAATTCATTTTCTGGCTACAACAGTCCAACTGTGTTTAGCTTTTCCTTCCTGCACTCACTTCTAAATCTGCCTCCTCTCTTCCACTGCTCCTTACACACATTAGCATCTCTATGTGTTTATGTGTCACTGTAAATCTTCAGAGTCATCTTTCACCACAGCTCTTATTAGTATAGAATATATAAGAGTTTCTACAGAGGCTGGAGTTTTCAGAATCGGAAACTCTTGCTGGTTTAGCTGCGGTTCAGGCTGCCCTGAACGTGCATTCATTGCCAGGCACTCAGAGGCCACAAAGCCTGATATTGACTCTGCTCCTGCTGCAGCTGTGGGTGGTGTTACTCACAGCCAAAGCCCCAAGCCACATTCCTGCTCCACTTTGAAGGAATCACTCTCTTTATCAGTGCAGGAAACAAGCAGCTTGTCTGCTACAACATTCAGAAACCTCCCTTTCCATCTCCTTCCCTCCCTTAGCTACAATATGAACATCAGATATGGGAGAAAAATAACACTGTGTTTCCTGATGCAATTAATTTTACAATAGTTCAACTTTTACACCTTTGGACATAAGCACAATTGGAAAGAAAAATTAAAGCTTAGATTCACAAAGCCATGAAAATAGCAGTAAACAGCCAGCAAAAAAATGTTTCCTTATCATCTGCAAGCAAAGGATTTAGCCACTGGGAGATGTTTTAAAACCAATTATTTTAAAACCTACATAAACACTTTTTCTGATCCCGTGGAAAAATCATATCCAGTTCCAAAGGCTTCAGGAAAACCAGGCACAAAAAAGCTTGGGATCTTACTTGAAAACAAGAGGTATCTGAAAGTGCAGCCTTCCCTAAGGAAGCCAATTTAAATTTCAAGTTTCAGACAAAGCAGAGAGACCAAACCTCAGAAGCAACCCCCACCTTGTATCAAACCCAGCTGTTATTAAAGATTAGCCCCAGGTTTTCATCAGAGCCTGCTGTGACAGACACAGTGCCACCCAGTGCCACCCCTGTGCTGGGGACACTGCTTTGGCAGCACCT
This sequence comes from Camarhynchus parvulus, assembly GCF_901933205.1. Classification (NCBI taxonomy): domain Eukaryota; kingdom Metazoa; phylum Chordata; class Aves; order Passeriformes; family Thraupidae; genus Camarhynchus; species Camarhynchus parvulus. The sequence goes on along the minus strand of NC_044581.1, from coordinate 14,189,916 downwards.
GTGCAAGTGTCTGCTGGGCTGACAGAGAGGATGGGCTCAACCAGAGCAGCCTCCAATTTCTCCAAAGCAGACACATCCCCCTGTTTGTTTGCACAGCCCAGCAGTAAAAGAAGCCTTCACTGTGGTGAAATGTCAGTGTGCAAGAACTGAGTCCCTAGAGCTTTCCTAGCTAGATTGCTTTTTCTCCCCACCCCTTCACCCCTGCTTTTTTTTTTTTTTCCCTTTTAGTTTTGGATTTTTTTTCCCCATGACACTTAAAAATGATATAAATATTATAGGCTGGGTTCTGGTCTCCTGAACTAATAATATTGAACAGCAAAGGTGTTTGTGTTTAAGAACACAGGACTTTCAGCAGCTGCTTGGCTGAATGTTCTTTGCTATGCAAAGCTCTGCAATATTTCCAGTAGTGCCTTATAATGTCAGCCTTTGGAGTATGATAAGGTATCTCTGTGGTTTCATATTGCATCAAGTGGAAATCCAGCATACAAATGACTTGCTTGGGAATATTCTACACAAATTATTGAGATTTTTAAGCTGTTTCTGCTTTTACTGAGGGAGTGAAATAGATTATATGGTATTGAAGCATTTTTTTGGAAAGTTTTACTTTTTGAAAAAATCATTTAAGTGAGGAGTGTTATATTTATGGACTGTCATATATTAGTGCTCCTGTACATTCCCCTCCATCACCCAGAAGGAAGGGCAGCACGTCAGGCCAGCAAAAATCAGGTCTGTTTGGTAATAATGCTATTTCCAGACCATGCAACTACCAACCCATGTGAGATTTTACTGCAATATCACTCTCTTGCCTGCAGAATGGTTCTGTACCTGATGTTCAAACATTATGTTCATTAGTGAGGAAAAATCCTTCAGGAGTATCATTCTTTCTAAAAAGCCATACGCAATTGTGTGGCTAAAAAGCAGAAATGTCTTTAATTATATCAACCATGCTTGCAAATTAAAGGCATAATAACCCATCTGCATCTGCGTAAATCGGGTACTAGGCCTGAAGTCAGGATTCATTTGTGTACATCTATGCAAAAAATAAAGGAGTAAAACACATGCACAAGCATAATGTTTAGAGTTTGTGATGGATTGGAATGATATCAAAGGGTGTCAGAACAGTACATTAGTGATATCACACAAACAGAAAATCATGGGAGATGCTAGATGATGGCAGGAGAAAGAGGGAAATTTACTTCCACATTTAGAAATTTTCCCCACAAAAGCAATGGGAATACTCTCATTCAATCCCTCACTTTGCCAAATTTGCAGGACAAGGTTTAGGAATACCTCAAAACTGGAGTACCAAGCTGGCATCCTTCCCTGAGTGTCAGAATATCTCAGGAGAGCTTCCAGTACCAGGCATCAATATGTTCATTTAATGTTCTCCTCCAGATCAGCCTTCAGATTCTGGCAGGGAGATACACTCCCTCATTTTAGATGTAAAATTAAAATTTACATTAAAAGAGTTTAAACATCCATAAGGAACATCTGGAAGTCTTTCCCCAAACACTGAATAAGCAAAGGCTCCAGGACTGGCTCCTTTGTTTGTGTGTGTTTGGTTAAAACACACAACAGCATCAGTGTCAAACAAATGGATTTACTTGAAAGAGCTACAAGGAATTACAAAAGACTCTTGCTCTCTTTACATCAGCTCTGTGATGCTTCCTGCTCCCTTCTCTTGTTGAAGCCGCTGCTGTAAACAAACAAACAAATCCCAGAGCTGCACTGAGGGTGTTGGAAGCATCACCAGACAGGGCTGGGGAATAAATCCAGCACTGACACTGGAAGGAACACACACGTGGTGAGGCTTTGTGGGACTGCTCCCTCCAGCCCTGTGACAGGGCAAGGACTGTGTGAGCACAGCCAGTTTTTCTCAGGATGCTTCTGAGGACTGTTGAGGAACTGCTGCTAGGATTAGTAACTGGGCAGCAAAATCCTCGCAGTTTAACAGTGGAAAACAAAAGAGTTTATAGGAGAAAATAAATTTCATAACTCAAAATGCATTCTACTGGGTCATTTCCTGCTGTCCTGATTTATCTGAGCACTCAGGCCCTGGCTAATCTGAGGGTAGCCCTGTCTACAGCCAGGGCTGGTGCCAGTCCCAGCCATTTCAGCTTTATCTGCTTCCCTTTCGGAATTCCACTGGGAAGCTCCATTAAGGGCTTATGGTCCCAGTGCAGAAAATGCACAGGGAGTAGAGAGTTCCCTCCAGCACAGATTTAAACCCTGGCTCTGTGTGTGTTAGCAAACAGAAACCTTGTCCTGTTAGTGCAGTTTGTATTTTGTACTGGTCATACATCTCACAGTAAAGTACATTTGGTTAATAGATCTGTGCCAGAGAGCACAGGAATACAAGTAATTCTTACAAAGAAAACTTCTAAAAATAGAGCTGCGTCTTCTGAGAGATGCAAAGGGATATTACTGATCAAGGGTCACTGCTTCCTCTCCCACTGGGACCATTTCTGTGCTTGGGGCTGGGCAGCCTGGGCTGGAGGAGACAGAGTTTGGGCTGATGACAGAAATTAGGGGACCACATTTAATAGTGACATGAGACCTGGAGGAGCTGATTCCTTGTCTTTGGGTTCTTATGCCCCAAAAACAAGGAAATTTTGTTCTTTTGTTCTCTACATATTTGTTCTCCTTTTTTTTTTTTCTTAATGTCTGCCTGGAAGAAAATCTAGTTTTATCTGGTCTTAGACCAATTAGTACTTCTGCCTGTGGAACCTATTAGCAGCATCAACAACAGCAGATATGTTCAAAATATAAAGCTGGTCATTCCTGTGCTTTAATCTTAATTGGAGCTTTAAATCTAACACTGTTTTCATCATTAAAATAATGCTAGAAAGAAAAGCATGGGTTTGAGGGGGGGTTAAATTTCTTTTATTTCCTATGTTCTTTTCAAAAAGTTATGGTAATTATTTTTACAGTGACAAGATTATTTGACTTAATTTAGTACAGAAGATTAAGTTCTCAGGAAAAAAGATACTATAATGTATACAAGTGGAAAAACAATGCCACCAATTCCCTACATCATTAGAATTATTTCCTTATCCTCCTGTGGGACAACAGTGTCCTGGGATATGTGGTAAAATTTAAGGTACAAATAAAACATGGAGCACAAGCAAGGATCAGACATCTGCATCCCACTCACAGCTCTAGAAATTCCTTCCCTCACCCCCTCCCCAAAATAGTTCTACACTGGGAAGTCTCTAGGTTTTCTCCCTTATAATACATTTTTTAGAAATTCTTTTAAATTAAGTTTAGCTGTGAACTAATGGAAATAAATTATCTCTGAAGTATATCATGGTGGTCCTGTTCCTGCAGTCTGCAGCACGATGATGAATGGCCAGCCTCATAAAATAGCTGTTAATAGGTTTTAAAGCCAGAGGGGAAAATTATGATCATCTCATTCTGACCTCCAGCATGGTGCTGGTGCCTGGACACCCCCCTGCACCTTCTGCATCAGGGCCACAGCTGCTCATGGACATTTTTCAGCCAGACAAGCCCAGCAGCCCCTTTGGAAAGGGTGAGGAGGATTCTCACCTGGTGAAAATCAGACTGGCCACAGCACCATGTCACACCACATGGAAATCTGGTCTACTTCTTGCTTTTTTTACAGTGCCATGAATCCTGTTCTCCTCCCTGACAGGGCATTCTCTTTCTCTCTTTGCTTGAGCTGTCCCTCAAGCTTTCCTATTGCTCTTGGATCTCCATCCCAGCTTCCCCTCTCCTCTCTGCAAACTGCCCTCAGCCCCTGTCCCTTTCCTGGTCACCATGTCCTCTGTGCTGGCTCTACCACAGCCACTTGTTGGCTCTGGTTTTTAGGGACTGACATCAGTATCTTGCTCAAGACAGCACAGTCTCTTTTCATCCACTTGGGGAATGCTTCACTGATTATAAAGAAACCATGGTCAGAGAGAAGGGATAAATTACTTAACCAATCCTCTACCAATGACTTTGTTATGTCTGCTTTCAGAATTGTGAGCACCATAACTCTCCAATTTCAAGGTTTGTGCTCTAATCAATTACTTTGAGATAGGAAACAAAGATTTTTGTTCTGGTTGCTGTATTTTCCTGCCTGTATTTCCACATCCAGGAGAACTCTGCAAAGTAGAGTTCATGGCTGGCAGTGCTGATCATTATTGTTCAGAACTGCTACACTGTCCTCCTCCTACTTAAAAAGTTTTAATGCCCTGTGGGTTTTAAAGCTATTTTTTTTACTAGAAAAAGTCCAAAATGGAGTTTGAGTCCTGAGAACTTGCTGGTTTTGATTTGTTCAGCACCATTCTTTCTATTTGTGCAGGCACTTTTCACCCTGCTGGGGCAATGTTTGCCAGCCCAGACTATCTCTGATTCCTATTAAATAAATACACAAATAACTAACTAGATAAAGCAGATCTACAGACAGATTACCAGGTTTTGTTCAAAACCAGAGCATGACAGGGACAGGAGAAAGCCCAGAGTGGGCTCCACTGGCTGTCTCTAAGAGCTCTTCCCAGACACCAGGGGATCACTGAAAGAGAGCAATTGCTGAAATCTCACCTGAAAGGCACTGGGAAGTGCCTGCAGTATTTATTTAGTGACATGAGTTCCTGGGCAAACACTGGTGCATGGAGCAAAGGGAAGTCACTCTTCTGCTGGCTCACTCTGATCAAAAAGGATCAAAAGTGGGATCTGAAGGATTTGAACTGGCTCTTGAGCGTGGCTTTTCTTGTTAGCACTGCACAAAGCCCATTACAGCGCTGTCAAGACTTGAGGATGTGAGGGCATAAAGCAGATTTCAAGCCTGAAGAGCAAAATAAATTACTTGGCTTGGGCAGATGGAAAAGGACACTTCTTTTCTCAGCTGTCTAGCAAGCCAGGAGTAGAGTTTAGTCCAGTGAGAACAAAAATAGCCCAATAAAACCTACTGGCTGCAGCAGTACAGATGGCTTCTACCATCTCCTAAGCCATTTACTTTTAGAAGCTGAAAAATGGCAGAGCTGAAATTTTAGGTGAACATTTCACTGCAGGTGATCATCGTAGTGAGAAGTGTTAACCCAGGCTCTTGTCTTGCAGCCCTTCTCTCAGTGTTTTAACACCTCAACTCTCCTGCCTCCTTCTCTCCCCAAAAGACCTTGAGGAGCACTAATTGTAGGGATTAATTTCAAAATCTTACAGTACATTGTTCCTGCCCTCAGAAACAGTTGCTGATTATCACTTTCACAAATATTTACTGCTATCTGATTCTTGAATAGAATATATTATGAAAATCTCCATATGCCCAGGCACAGCTTGACTTAGTGGGTGAAAGACAACGACTCTATTTTGGATTCACACTGCTGAGAGAAGAACACTTACTGTATTGAATTCCTACGTCACTTCAAATTGCCTTTACAGATAATAAATCCAAATGTTCCTTTGATAATTATCCTGTACTAAAATTAATGCCAAATAATGTGCAAGCAAGCAGGCAGGCCTTTATGGGTATGATTACAGCATTTACTTCTCTTTGGGAACTGCTGGAACTGTCTACATAAATAATACCATGCCATTATCCTTAAAGCAGCACATTTGTTTTACAATGAGCCCTTGCCAGGGGAACTTTTCACATATATACTATTGAAGCTTTCTGTGCACCTTAATCATCTATCACATCCTTTAAGGAAGATCCCTTAGAAGAGAACTCTTTCCCCCCCCACTACTGCTTGACATAGAACTATAAAAGTTGCTAGGAATATTGGAAACCCTCCCTCCCTTCTAAAAGACAATTTATCTTCTTTATTCATTCTGCTTGAATGCCTCTGTAACAAAAGAAACTTTTACTGTGCTTTGCCTGAAATTCACAGGAGTGCATATGTTATAAGGGCATGGTGAACTGCCAGATTTTCAATGTCTCTCCCAGCCTGACGTGTTTTTCCCCTTCCCTGCTGTGCTGCAGCCCCTTTAATTGAATCCAAGATTTTGGGGCACTTGCACTAGCATGGAGATGTGCCACCTGCCTGGAGCAATGCCTGTTGTGCATTTGGCTCCTGGACTTTGTGTGAAATCTATCAGTCGAGACAATTCCTGTGCCCAGTGAACACAGCTGATAAATTATAACCTCAGCCTGTTTGCTGCTATCAATGAATTCTAAGTCAACAGCCATATTTTGTGCTGAAGTCAAATAAGCACTAGGAATTGGGAGATAACAGCTTAATTACAAGCTGGAGGGACCTCAGCAGCACCAAGTCCATGAAATTACTGAGCTGCTCCTGAGTGACTGGTATCAGAAAACCAAAAATACATGGAGGAGGAAAAATGGCAGTTTTGTTGCAGACTGCTACTGAGCAGCCATTACACTCCAATCAGAAACTTTAGAAGGAAAAGCAGAAGTAACTCAATTCAGTGGCCTTTTACTGTCAATTACAGCAGACCTTTTCTTATTCATTTTGCTGAGCAGCTCCTGAGTGATTCTGATGGAGTGAAATCACAAGTTCTGCTCACCAATGCAGCTGCTGCTCTCCCAGTCTCACCACGTGGACGCTTCTTGCAAGTCAAAATGGGCTCTGATAAATTATGAAACAAGGGCTCCAAAATTCAGATTGCATGATGAGTGGATTTATAGTCTTGGATCCTTCCTTTCCTAGAGAGACAAATTGGAAATTGAGGTTGGATGATATACATTGAGTGTATTTTCTCTTCCAGGGCTCCTCAGCAGGTGAAGTGTCACTGCCTTCCTCTGATATGTTCCTGTGCACTGTTCTCTGAATTACCAGACTCTGCTCTGCTCTGCAATGGAAAAAGAAGATTCAAAACCTAGGAAAACTCATCATGGACAAGGGATTTCCAGCCTGGCCTTGCCTCTGGCTCCCTCCTCCTTTAGGCAGTGCTGGGCCTGTTGATAACTCCATGCCATAAGGGAGGAGAGTTGATGCTTGGTCAGGGTAGGAACACCAACGACACTGTGAACACTGAGCATCATGGATAAGCCTCCTCCCCCTTGGAGTGCCCAGCCTCAAAGCTAATAAGGCCACTCTGCAGTAGATGCTGAGAACAGCTTTTTTCTCAGCTTTAATTTTTTTTTCAAGAACTTTGTTGATTGCCTCCTGCCCCTAATTTTCCTTCGCAACATACATTTGGGTTCCTAGATTTTAGAACTCTTGTAAATGGGAATCTTCATTTTTCTTGAAAGTATGATTTAAAGAGCCACCTTTCTGCCCTGATTTTAACATGTGTTCTCTGAACACTCTTCCATACCCAGCAGCATGCTCATCCTGTGACAAAGGCAGGGGACAAGGCAACACATGCTCCTGAGACACACCATGGTATCTTCATTGAGAGCTGGAAATCTTCTGACTCCTGAGGGTGGCAAATGATTTCATAAGCATTTCCAGGGGCACTTGTTGGGCTGGTGATACCATTAGCAGTTGGTGCCTAAGCTTTTCTTGTCTCAGTTGCAGTAAACTTAAATTGCCCCATCACCTTTGCTAAGGTGCAGGGACTCTGAGTGGCTGCACTGGGACTGGCAGCTCAGACTGGAGGGAGGGCAGGAGGATTCCCTGGGAAAGCTGGAGAGGTGAAAGGGAGCAGAAGAAGTTTACAACTCCCTGAAACCTGTGGACCAGGGATGGGACAAGAGGACACAGCCTTAAGCTGCACCAGGGGAGACTTAGGTTGGGCATCAGGAAGAATTTCTTTAAAGGAAGCGTGGGTAGACACTGGAATGGGCTGCCCAGGGAGGTTTTTACATAAAAGACAACACAGAGGGGTCATCTCTCCTCAGAACTAGAAATCTGAAGGATGCCATAGTTTAGAAAATGCAAACAAGAACTGCCAGAATGAGCAGGTGAAATGCAGCTATTGGTGCTGTGACAGAAAATTGGAGACTCGGTATCCAAGGGGAAAGAGTTTATTCTATAGTGAGATGTCTGAAGGAAATGGACAACAACTGCTCAGACCCAGTCCAATTAGGAAAAAAGATTTAATTTAATTGCTTTCCACAGATCTTGGTCTCTGAGAACCAGTCAAATGCAGAGCTAGAAAAGATAAAGGGCTGCCTTAGGGGTGAATATTTTCAACAGTTCAACAACATAGGAAACTTCATGCAGAAGAAGATATATTTCCCCTCCAAGCTTACTTACTCTTTAGTGAAGTATTTGCCAACTTTTTTCAATTAGTTTTCTCAGTTGAAAGAACTCTGGAATTGTGAAGCCTTGCAAGGACACATGATTAAATTGACTTGGACAGGTGAAGTTCAGAGCTCACTAAAAGGTCATACAATTTAAACTGACAGGTATCACAGAAGACAACCTGACTAGCCCAATCTATTTCCCCTGCTAGGAAAGCCAAGGACTTTCAGGCAACAGATTATCATGGATGCTGCTACCAGAAGTTATTTAACCTAGAGAGTGAGTGAAAGTCCTAGGTACAGAGACAGAGCTGGCTGCTGAGCCTGCCCCTGCCTGTGTGATGGGAAATCATCCCATATTTCCTGCCCTGCTGTTCCCAGGCCCTGCAGACACTCCAGAGCCAGGAACACCATACCCTGATTCTGGATGCAGTGAGAGTCAGAGGACAGCCCAGCCTGGCCCAGCTCCTGCTTCTCTCACCACTGGTCATACCCTGATAAGGAGAACAATCTAATCAGCCAGTGCATTCCCTCCAACGTGGAAGGTGACTAATTGCAAAGATTCTCTATCTCTGGCTGAGGCTGCACTTCAGTAACTGCACAAAGACACATCATCAGGACACTTGCAGATATTTTAAACAATTTTAGGCTGTTTTACTAGTCCTGCTTAGACAGAGATGTATAGCCCCAGTTAGGCGGAAAATTCAGTGCTCAGTGAGGATATGGGAAAGAGAACCAAAACCATCCAAGGTTTATTTAAAACCCCTTATTTAGTAACAGACCATCTGTTGTAAAGATGGAGAGACCTTCCTTAATTTCCTCTCAGGACAGGGATACAGCTGTAACCCTGGCAAAAGGACCAAGGCAAGAGCTATGAGACTTTACACAGCCAGGATTCCATGATGGAGCAACAGCACAACATCTTCCAACAAAGTGAGCTCCAGCACCCTCCAGAGGTGCTCAGAAAATGGAAATAATTGGTGTGAAATATTCACAGACCCGCACAGCACATTTGTCCTTATCTCAATGTGACTGAAGCAACTGCAGGAGCTGGTTAGTGGTGGACTTGGATACCTGAGAGCTGCTTCACAGCTCCTCAGTTCCTGTCTTTTGTGAACCAAATAACCAGGTGGATCACATATGCCTGCTTTCCTTGACGAGAGTGCTATTTTCATTGGGTGCTGTTATTTATACACCCAGCTGCTCCGGGCTCTGAGTGGCAGACAGTGTGTCTCAGAGATGAGTCAGGCTGCTCTCCTTGTAGCACTAAATTACAGAGGGATTTTCAGCGCACACTGATTCCAGCAGTATGAAAGGTCAGTACACACGGATCTCCAGCTTCCAATGGGAGACGAGGAAATGCTTAAGCTTTTATCTTGTTTCTGAGTGCTTTGGGTTAAGCCTTACAAGTTTGCTGAAAGCTTTAGTGGCTTATATCTGCTGAATGATAGTGTTCAATCATGACTGGAGGGGTGTCCTGCACAGCCCTGTTTGGGGGCAGCTCACCAGCATTGCTGCTGGCTGTAAGAGAAGCACAGGGAGGTATAATAGGATTGGGAAAGGGGCTCTGTCACCTCTGCCCCCACTGGGTGAAGCAGGAGCAGCCATCCATGCAGGCTGAGGTGCTTGGGCCACTTTTGGAAGAGAGACATGGCAGATTGCTTGAAGAACTAACAGGGATGTCACACACATCTTTTATGAAAAATCCTTTCCTTAGGATTTTTTCTCCTGAGGAGCTGAGAGGCCTCAGGAACAAAATGTAAACAATGATTATCTGCTGCTGTGGAATGCAACAGGTGCATCTGTGATTGGTCTCATGTGGTTGTTTCTAATTAATGGCCAATCACAGTCAGCTGGCTCGGAGTCTGACTGAGACACAAGCTTTTGGTATCATTCTTTCTTTTTCTATCCTTAGCTAGCCTTCTGATGAAATCCTTTCTTCTATTCTTTTGGTATAGTTTTAATGTAATATATATCATAAAATAATAAATCAGCCTTCTGAAACATGGAGTCAGATCCTCGTCTCTGCCCTCACCCTTGGACCTCTGTGAACACGGTCACACAGGGACAGAGGGGAAAGGGGAGAAAATAAACTCAAAAAAGGTGATAAATGCTGCCAGAGAGAACAAACAAACACAGAAACAATTCCAGTGGCAAAGCTGCCTGATGGGAGAGTGCACTGGCACACACCACTGGAATTTGAAATAAATGTGACCAAAGGATGTTAGTCCAGCAGTGAGGGGATGAGGGAGGGTGAGTGCACCTTGTGGGAGCTTCCCTGTGGTTGTGCCTGTTTGCTGCTGAGGGGCAGGATGCTCTCACTGCTCACATCAGCAGTTAGAAGCCATAGCATTCCATCTCAGAGGTAGCAGAGGGAACCCCTCAGCCCTGTGCAGGCTGGCAAGGTCAAAGCCAGCCTGGAGGGAATAAATTGTCTCCCTTGAATGTCACAAAGCCAAAACCTGGCTGTTCACTCTGCCCTCAGACTCCAGAGCTGCTGTGTTCATGGTTTGCTTCTGCACTGCTCCTTCAGGTCATGACTGTCACCAGATTTTGTGAAGTACAAGTTTAAAACAAACTAAAAGCTTTCCTGAATTTTTAGGGAGAAGTGAAGCAGAAGAATCCTTTCTTTCCTGATTGCAACAGCCCTGGCATCCCCCACAGATCAAGCTCACCCTCAGAGACCTTGCATTTCTATTATTAGCATCACTGGCTTTTGCATTCTGTCTTTACATTTCAGCTCTGGGTTGTACCATGGGACTACTCAAAATTTCTGCTTCCTTTCCATTTCATAAATAAACATGCATGGAAGCAAAATCCCCAAGCACTCTTTATATGCATGAAACTGATTCACCAACAAATAGCAATTTTGCTATGAAAACTGATATTTAGCTTTTTCTGTTGCTGCCTCTGCAAAGGGAGAGCAGTGAGTGACTTTTATTTTGTGTGTGTGTTATTTCTCACTAACACCATTTTTTTGGTATAGCTTTCAGTAGCTCCCTAAAAACTGCCAAAACCTCCAAGATATTTGTTTTATGGTAATAACACAAGTGATTACACTTTCTAAAGCCAAACAAGTGCTGAGAAATTCTCTGCTTGTCTGAGGTTTTGCTTGTAAGCATTTCCCTCCCCAGCAGCTCCAGGAGAAGCAGCAAAGCTGATGAGTTTCAAACACTCCTGCTCGGAGCACTCAGTGCCAGTGCAGCTCCTCTGGCTTGGGCTGACCTGCTCCTGTTGTGGGGAACATAAAGAAAGGGGAATGAGCCCCCCTTGTGACAGACAGAGCTGCTCTCTGTGCCCCAGGGCTGTGCTCCCGTGCTGAACGGGGAAGTAACCAAATTCTGCCCCTGCTCCCCTGGCTAAATCCCCCACCAACTACAGCTCTGTTCCAAATCCCACCAGAGGAGCTCTAGGAGCCAGGCCTGAGCCTTTTCCCAGCACGGGTGTGAGCTCAGGGGCGCACACACACACACAGAGGTGACCCTGGGCATCTTCCCAGCCACACAGGGCGCTGCAGGGACACTGGAGATTCTCCTGCCCATGGGGACAGCTGCTCCTGGGGCAGCAAGAGCCTCCTGGCACAAGCACAGAGCATTTAACACAATTCCTTCCCTCTCTCCTTCTGCAGAAGGAGCAATGGGATCTGCAGTGTAATGCACTCAGCAAAGTTTAAATGATAAATGCTGATGGCATTTCCACTCACTGTTAATATCAGAAAGCTGGGGAAGATTCCCTCTCCTGAGGTGAACCACTGCAAATCTGGAATATTTTAAATCAAAAGAGACATGGGGCCAACTTGCAGTGAACTCCAAATTGCAGGGAATTCACATGTGCTGAATTTAGGGATCCTGTTTAGCCAGCCCTGCCTGCAAGGGAAGGTGAGATGTTCAGTGCCATGCCACTCTTGGATTGTAGCTGAATTCCTTTCTGGAGGATCTGACAATCCTGGCCTTTCCCTGTTTTCTGGACAGAGCTATTTCAAACCTTCTATAGAACACAGCTCACAGATGTCCTTTTAGCAACAGGATCTTTCCAAAACTGACAAAAAGAAAAGTGTAATATTTTGTTTTCTTCTTTTTAATGATCAAAGTCAACATTCATTTTTGTATGGCAGTGTGTGCGTATACTAAAATGGTATTTGCTTTGCCTGAAATCTACCTGTGTATGTAATCTTTATAGCAAACATGTTTTTTATCAGAAACAGGTAATTAGAAAACATTCCAAAGACACTACTGGAATATGCCATGAAGACTTTCCCACTGCAGCTGTGGTTTAGAAGGAATTCTGGTCTCAGGAACTCCAGGAAACCAGAGGAACTCCACAGCTCTCTGGGATTTCTGACTCAGCCAGTGGCAAGTGAAGTGGAAGCTGAGCTGTTCCCTCTCAATGGCCAAAGGGTGAGGGAGTGGGAGCTGCAGCAGGGCAGGGGTGGGCAGGGGAAGCTGAGCATTGCCATTTGACAAGGAAATTCCAGAACAGTAAGTAATTTCCTCTAGAAACATCAGAGGTGACAGGGCTGACATTTTGCATGTCTGTGGAAAGCACAGACATCCCTGCACAGAACCCTGAGGTGGTGAGGAGAGTGGAATTTCAAGGTGTCCTTTTGCCTTATGCCCATGAGGCCTTGGACCACTCATCATGTTTAGCTTGGATGCAATAAGAAAGGACAATAAATAACGTTTGGGGCTCACTGTCAGCACTGAGGAGCTGCCAAAGGCTTTCCCAGGCACTCACTCAGAGCAGTGCCCAGGGAGCCCTGGAGGAGCTGAGCCCCTGGGGCTGGACACAATCAAACCTTTAGAGAAGTTTCTTTTTGGTCCAGGCTCTGCTTCGGGACCTTCACTCCTCTCTCAAGCTGTCCCTAGTTTCACTGAGGTGAAAAATGAAACAGAAATGCTTCAATAGAACTCTGAAAGGAGCACCCTGAGCAGGAAGCTGGCTGCAGCAGTTTAATGAGAGGATGAGGGCAAGGTGGGATTAGAAATCCAATCCTTCTCAGGGCCAAAGAGTGGTTTGGGAAGATGCAGGGAGTTTTGCTGCCTGGAGTTTTGCTGCAGGTTTCACTCAGGACAAGGCCGGGGCTGCTCTAAAGGGATGCAGAAGCCACCAAAGCAACAAAGCATCTGTCACTCCTCCAGCAGTTACTGAATTTCTGAGCAAGCTGCTCAGGCTGACACAACACAGTCAAGGAAAGCAGACTGGAAGCCTTTAACATGATTTGCTGCATTCACCTTTAGGTAATGGATAAGCAAATATTCACCATAAAATCTCAGTTCACTCACATGGAAAGAAAGGGGCTGTGAAACTGTTGCCATTTGGAGGTTCCAAGGGAAATCTATCCAAAAGAAGTGAGCTTGAGGAGAGGAGTTGTCACAAACCCTAAATCCAAACACAGATCCTCACATCCCAACCCAATTGCTCAGGGCCAACGAGGCTTCACCAGCCCAGCTCACACAGAGGCACCAGGCTGGGTTTGAAAATTCATCTCTGACCTGGTCAAGCTGTCTTGTCTAAGGAAACAACATTTCCTCAGAGTAGAGCCATTAATCCAGTTAAGTGTAATTAAAGCATTTGCACAAGTCTGAACTAATTTCTCTGTTTACAGAACAGATTGGATAAATATCCCTGTGAGAGGCAGAAAATTCATTACAGCAACAGCTTAGGTCCCTGTATTTCTAAGCTGTCCTGATATGAGGAAATTACTTTGGTACCCTAACAAATATATCATTCCAGTAAGCTCTTAATGTAAAAGCACTGTGGAAATAATGTCAACAACCTTGTGATGACTAATAAATAGGCTGATGTACATCCAGCTGCACATAATAAACCTTTAGAGAGCCTAATGTCATCATAAGCCAAAGGAAAAGGTATCACGAGATTAAAACCCAGCTTTTATACACAGGCACAACACTTCACTCATATTAACACTTCTTTTTCTCCTTATTCTCCCCAGATTGCTGCCCTTGCTGGCTCCACTGGCAGTCAGCTGGTGCCTCATGACACTCCCAGCTCTTTCTGGGCTTTGAACTTTCTCAGCAGCAAATCCTGGGGCTGCTGCGTTGCTGGATGAAGCTTTTTCCTTGCACTTTAGACAGAATTTTGATATTCCTGGTGCTGTGTGAGGACTGAAACTGCCGGGGCTCCACTCAGGCAGCAGGGACAGAGAGGAGGTGACAGGGCTGGTGTTGGGGTGCAGTGAAAAATTCAGTGCCAGCCACACCTCAGCAGGCCCTGAAGGGCTGAGGAACAGGAGGGACCTGTCCCTTCAGCTCCTGCTCCCAGACACAGCTCAAACCTCAGCTCTGCAATTTTGATTCTCTTACAGGGACAACAGAGAAAAACCCTAAACTGAGCGTGCTACAAACCCATGTGATGAGAGTTGTAAGGACATACAACCATGTGGTGTAACTGTAGGTCCAGGGGGTACTAAAAGTGGAAGAACATACCTCAGTACCAATCTCCTGAGCATCCAAAAGTGCATGTTTGAATTCAGCACAGCTGCAGATTAGGGAATTAGAAAGGATACTGGCTGTCAGTTCACATTTTTTTTAAATGACTGATATTTTTTTTCCTGTAAACCTCTGATTATAAATGGATTTCACTATGACACAGACTTTTGGAATGGAGAATGTTCACAAATTCTCTTTCCTTTCCAAGTTTCTCTTCAGTATTAACAAATTTCTGTACATTCCAATCTCACAGGAAAAAAATCCATTTGAGCAACAATTTTTCCTGTCCTTATTTTAAAAGATCTCAAACAAATCTAGCTGCTGTTTCTGATCAGAAGCATTTAGTGTTTAATCTCTATTCTTCATCTTTAGTCTCCAGGGTGTTAAGGTATATGGTAAACACACAGAAGAACATATCTGGCTCTTCCCAGCACCCCACACCTCTGTTGTGCTCCTGTTTCCACAGCTCCAGTCTTGTCCTGGCCCTCCTTGCCATGGGAGGCTGTGGAAGGGAGGCTCCCTCCCAAAGCAGCGCCCATGGAGCTGTGCTGGCTGCTCCCTGAGAGCCTCCTGCAGTCCCTGACAGGGGATGGGCTGGTGCAAGCCCAGCCAGCAGCTGCTGCTCTTTTCAGGTTGGTATTTTCTGCCATCCTGTTTCTTGCCCAGCCGCCCTGCTTGAGCTGTGAGCTGGCAGCTGAACACCTTGTTAGGAGATGCTGTCTTGGAGGAGAATGGTTTTTGTAGTCTCACAGCAGCCAGATGAAGCTGCTGCTAAAGCAACCTTGCCATTCCAAAATCACTGTCTCTTTAGTTTGCATACAATAAAGGCATCAGCAAAACACAGCACAGGCAGAGCCAGCCAGCCCTGGGAATAGCATGGCAGCCCTTGAAGCCCTTGAAGCGGTAATTGCACCACCTCTTTATTTATCCATTTGGGTCCATACATCAGTTCTCCACAGGAATCCTGGAGAATTTTAAGTGGCTCTTGTTAATACAGTGAAGAGATAGGCTGATTACCTTGTGCTCATTAGAAGTGTACAAGGCTACCAGAGATAATTGGAGAGCTCTGTGAAATATTTGCCTTTCTCAGGTTGCAAATATTGTAGAACCTCATTAGCTTACCCTGCTATTGCCCATTGACTTACTAACCAGGGGTTTGCAACCTGAAAGGACAGTGGATGAATTCCTAATAAAACAGGGCAAGGTTCTGCTCTTACTTCTACAGTTTTGCTGCACTGAACAAACCTTCTGGTACAGTTTTGTGTGGGCAACAGACAAGGCACTGTGAGTGAGGAAATTGAGGTAAAAGAGGATTCAACTTGATGCCATATCAGCAGTGTTAATAAAAGTGCTATTAAAAAGGGCTCTGCAAATGTAAAAAAGAAAAGCAAAACTTCTTTATTTAGTATTTATGATTCATTTCAGGCAGGAGAGCAGTGAAACTAATTTAGTGTGAAATAGTTTTGTGTCAATGTTCATCCACGTTGCTGCAGCGACACATTCACACAGGTTCAGGTGTGCCAAGGGATCAATGCAGCCACATTCCCAGCACAGGGGATCCAAAGGCTGTCCTGGGCATGGCTGCAGGGAGGACAGGGGCAGAGCAGCTGCAGCACCCCTCAGAACACCCTGGGTGAGGCTGGACAGCCAGGCTGGCTCTGGACACAAAGGAATCCCCTCCCCTGCAGGCACAAACAGCTCTGGGGATACTCTGCCCCAGAGAACCATCTCACCACGTCCTGGTGTGCTCTGAACAGCACTGCAGCACCAAAGGAGCCTGTGCACAGCAGCCTTCCCCTGTGGGCCTCTGACAGACACACTCCAGCTTACACCTCTGCACCCTAAACAGTGCAAGCAGATCACCTGCACCTGGTCCAGTGCCACCAACTGGTTCTGAACCTCCTGCACCTGGTTTTAGTGCCATTAACTGGTTCTGAACCTCCTGCACCTGGTCCAGCGCCACCAACTGGTTCTGAACCACAGCAGGTATTTGAATACAAACTCTAATCTTGATTAATCTCAAACTATTGATAGGAGAAAGAGGGAGGAGCTCTCAGCTGAACTGGAAGCCTTCTAATTGGCCTGTGGCAACTACATTACAACAGAAAATCTTAAAAAGAACCCTCCAGAAATGCTAGTACCATTTAAAAAATCCTGTAGTTTCATGGCACAATTTAGTTCTAAATGATTATATAATTACATTTGTGAACATAATCCTGTGGGGTATTATTCTAATTATAGACCACAATCCTTCTTAGCAGCTTTCAGAGAAATAATTTGTGTAATGAAATGAAGGTTTCCAGCTGCAGCAAACAAACCAATCCCAAACCTATTTTGTAAATGACAGGCTACCCTTAATGGTGTGATCCAGCTTGGATCAATCCGCTGACTCTGTATTTGCCTGGATTTTGGGGGATTCCTTATTCCAGAGCAGAAAGTGGCTGAGGGCAGTGTGCTACCTGCAGAACCCACAGATGTGCTCTAAGATGATAAATAATACAACTGAAAATTAAAACTGAGGCCCCAGCTATTCCATCCAGGTGTGAAGCAGCACCACTCCCAAGTGCTGTTGTACACAGAGGCTGAAGACAAAGGGACTCCTGGCCTTGGGGACTTGTTCATTCTCATGATAAAAAGGAAATTTTGCTCAAAGAAGCTTTTCTCTATAAACCCCAAACTGCATTGCAGAGCAACGAATGCATTTGAAAAGGAAACACACAGTGACTCCAAATAGGAGCAGCAGCCTTCACCTGTCTAAACTGGAATCTTTCCAGATACTAAATGTCTCTGTAGACGCTGCAATGCCACTGATCAGTGCTTCATGGTGTGCAATCTGAGCCCTGGGATAAAATCTCTTCACCCCCACCAGCCATTATCTGACACAAGGAGCAGCTACAAGGCAGCCTTTATTGCAGCCTGGCTGCTAACAAGCTGTCCTGAGGACACCTCTGCACACCTCTGGCCATGTGAGCCACCTTGTTTTGTCAGAAGCTTCCTGAGATTGTGTCCAGCTCCCCCCTACTGATTTTTGTACAACATCTTTATGCAACCCCTCACAACAAGGCAGATTATGCCAATGCAGAGGTGTTGGAGCATCCTGTGAGGACAGAGGTTTACAGAAGCTGGAAACCAAAGGCACCCCCAGCAAGTAAATCTACCTTCATGCAGGAGGAGGATGTTGGTCTTTGGTCAGGAGTGCTCTGGGAACAGGGTTGGAGTGTTCAGCTGCTCCCCAGAGTTGTCCCTTCCCATAGCACTGTAAATACACACTGGGAAAAGATGGGCAGGGAATACCCAGAGGAATAGAAAAAACAGAGGCTGAACCTATTCAGTTTGACCTGTATGTTTTGGGCTGAAGTTTACACATTAATGTACTGGGGAGCACTGCATAAAACTTCTGTTCTTGATTCTTCCTGAGGCTTTTTTGTCCTTACTCCCTTAAGCAACCAACCAGTAGACTCTCGATTTTTTGGCTTCAACATTGTTATAAATGTTGATTATTGGTGTTATCATTCCTTATAAGCAGGGATACTTTGATGTGCTATAAAATCAGAGTACTCACACTAGAGCCAGCACACAGGATGGCTGTGCCTGTGCAGTCCAAGGCATGGGCACATGACACAAGAACATCTGGAAATTACTAGCACTTGCTGTACCTTTAGTCAAGCATGCCTGCTAGGCCAGGGCAAGAAAACAGATTTGCCTATTTTATGTAGCTCTTCTTTTACAATAATAGTGTTTGTAGAATTGGTAGTCAGTTTGAATTGTGTTCTGTACACTGCATTATATATGCAAATTAATTCCTATTAATCTTTATAATGTTAAGCTCCTGCTAAAAATGTTCATTTAAGAAGTGCCTTTGTTCTTCTGTCTCCCTAATTTCAATTCCCTTCAGTCTCTTCACCCTGTGTATTAAAGCACTTTATTAATTTTGTCACGTTAATCTGATCAGTGCTAAACACACCACCATTTCTAAAGACCTGAAACATGAGGCTAAGCTGCAGTGACACACAAACAAAAAGCCCAACGAGCAACAGGCACAGACAGCAGCTCTGGGTGCCTGCTCCCACCAGGAGGGGACAGCCTGTGCCACCCACCCTGGCACTGTGGCCAGGCTGAGCTGCACCCAGAGCAGAGAGGGCAGGGCAGGAGGGGCAGGGCACACATCTCAAACCTCATTAAAGTAACAGGGGGGTTAATTATGTCACCAGAAAGGAGGGGAACAAACCTGGCAACAGCAAACCCACCAAATTCTGTGTCCTCCTGCATATCAGGTGTTGGGAAGGATGAAAGTTTGACAAGAAAGTCTCACAGATATGTGTGCTTGGCAGAAAGATTTTTGGATGTAGGGTCTGAAAAAGGAATAGAGATGGAAGCAAGTTTTGATATAGAAGAAAAGAATTGCTGAGCCAGTCTTACTGGGTAACCAAGGAGGCCAAAGGGTGTGTTAGTTAGAAGGGGTTTTTATGGCTTAGAGCAAAGGATAAACCCACCCCAAACAAGAAGATGTTTTTACCAAGCAGAAAGATAGCACAGGCAAACAAGTCAGCAAATGGTGCAAGTAGAAAAAAGGTCTCAGAATTTTCCACTGCAAGAAAACAAAAACATCTTCTACCTTAAACTGTAATGTACTGACTTTTAGTGATTGGAGAACAGTAACATGAATATGGTAATTATAGCAGTTATGATATGCTATAGATAACAGTTAAGGTATAGATTGGTTCTTCTGCATTAAGATGCTCAGCAAAGAAAACTATAGAATGCAATGTGACCAAAACCAAAGGGTCTCCAGGCCTGCCTGCAGCTGGAGCTGACAGCTGTGGGCACAGCTCTGTCACCCACCACCCTGGACTCTGTAACACCTTGGATACAATAAACTGCATTTTGGAGAGCCCCTGGAGTCCCACATCCCTTATTTCAGCTCTTACAATCAGGGAAAGGAAGGCTTGGAGCAGAGAGGATTATCTCTGAATGGTGATTACCCAGGTCTATGGAACTGGCATTAATTCTGAAATTATAGAATGAGAATAGAGAAGTTACTACCAAACAGAATTGTCTCTCCCATCACAAGGTGAGCATGTTAACAAACTGAGGTTTTATGCCAGAACACATCTGTAATGAAAGCAGGAATTCATGAGGATTCATAAAACACTATGGAATTAAAAGAACAAATTTCTATTTTAAGATTAATTTCCATTCCCAAAAATGCATGTACAGAAAATTGTTGTTGATTTAAACATACCAATACTTTGCTAGAAATATCTTTTCCTTTTCCATTTATGTTTACTAAATTCTTGCAAGGTTTTAGCAAGTGTTTTGGCTAATACCAGATGAAAATGTAGATAATTTGATGTTCAGGGGGTACGACTATTGTTTGAATACCCCTAAAAAAAAAAAAGAAAAAAAAAAACCCCACCACCCAACAACTTCATACCATTAATATGAGGAGTAAATATGTGTCTTGCAGTAAGCACAAATATTAATTTAATTTCATTTTTCAATTCATTTTGAGTAATGAAGAAGGGAAAGAAAGGAAACAAAACAATATGATCCAATGACACTGGTGTGCAGCAAGACTAAACAGGAGATAACTAAAAGATAAACTGCAGTAGTCACATCTGCATGCCCAATATTAAAAAATATACCTATGTTTGGAATAAATTTTCAAGGCCTGAGACAGACAACTTCATGATCTGAGATTAATCATAGAGGAAAAACACCCATTCCCAAACCAACTGCCTCTCTGAAAGCTGGAATTGTCGAACATGCAGTTCACCTATATAGTCTATACACAGTTTTGAGGCATAATCTAGATGCCTGATGCTGTTGAAATACAAGAAGAATAAAAAGGACAGCAAGTGGTAAGAATTCCTTTTCCTATCTCTGGAAAAAAGAGCATTTGTAATTATAACATTTTCAAGTTCAGCTCAGTTCAGGAAGATTTAAATTCCTTGTACAGTTTTATGCACAAAGCCACAATGTCTTAGAAAACACGACTGCATCACAAATTCTGCTTTCTATGAGAGCTTTGTTAAACTCATTTAGAGAGGGTGTATTTTGTAAATTTTATTCTTTGTTCAAAAAGCTTTCAAATCACGGAACATTTGAGATAGAGAGCAAATTGGTTTGGATGAGTGGTTAAATTGGTTAAAGGCTTTGGCCACAGTCCCCAGCCCTGCTGACCACCCAGCAGAGCGTGGTTATGGCTGACTGAAAGGCCTCCCATCATTATCTATTCTTGTCTTCACCAAAGGGCTGAGCAGGCAGAATTGCTCAGACACACTGACTGCTCCACGCAGTGCTCCACAGAACTTTAATTCTCTGGTTTAGAAAAGGTTCCTGATGCATATGACGAGTGCAGGGGTCACTAATCACCACAAGGACTGGATCCAATCAAGAATGGCACACATGGGAACTGGCCCTGCTCCTTTGGGCTGCTCAGGATCCAGGCAGCAAAGGGAACCATTTCTGGACAAGCTGCTGAGCACTTTTGCTGGTGGTGTGAAAGGTACACAAGGTACACTGACAGTAAAGAAAAACACAGCCCCACTCAAATTCTGCCAAGGCACGAAGGAGGAATTGGACACCTGCACTGGTTTTACAGAGGAGGGTTTTCACTGGCTCAAATCCAAACCAGAGCACTGCTGCTGCAGCAGTGTCCATGGCAAGGGAGCACTGGGGCTGTGTGGGGCTGCCAGCAGCTCCTCCCAGCTGGTGCCTGGTCCCAGGAACACAGGGATGGGGTGCCACACTCTGTCAGTACAACGAGATACCACCAGGGCAAATGTCCTCAGCCTTCCAGAGCAGCACATTGCTCTTGGGAGCAACTCCTGTGCAACTTCCACCAGTGAGCAGGGGAGCCCAGAAGGCTGCACTGGCCCAGACCTTCCCTCTCATTGCAGAGGAAAGCCTGTCCTGCTCAGCATGAACTGAGTAAAACCATAAACACACATACAGCTTGTTCTTTAACTTTTTTTCCTGATCTGTCACAGTTTCTAAGCAAAAATCCTGTGTCTTGAACAGCTGTTGGTAAACACTGCTGTCTATAAGTTTTCAAGCAAGACACCTGGGTCATCCATTTAAAACCTGAACTTCCCTAGATCTGGATAGATCCATTGGAGCCAGGTGAAACAGTGCCATGGTGCTGAAGGTGGATTTCCTCAAAGTGAGCATCATCCTGTCTGCAAACACATCATGAGCACGTGAGTGTGAAACACTTTCCCACCATAATGCTTTAACTATTAATGAGAGAATATTCTAGTACAATAAATATAAAAAAAGAAATGGCATCTAGCTTCAAACACTTAAATAAGACTCACTACATGCCTCCTACAACCCAAAAGATATACATAAGCCCAATCCAAACCATGAGACTCTGCCAGGGATACCAAAAATGGGGCAATAGCAGCTTAAGCATTATTACAGATTTCTCAAAGGTGCACAGTGGGTTTCTGAGTGCTCAGTTTCCACAGAAACTAAGCTACAGATTTCTTGCCTTTTTAAAGTCTAAGTTCTATTAGAGACATAACTTTATTGCAGTTTTACCTGTTTAGTTGAAATAAATACATTTTGTAAACTTTGGAAAAGTGCATCTCAGAAAAACTTAATTATCATTATCCAAAACACATAAATATCAGACATAGGCATGAGCCTTGCAGCAGTTAGTGGTACAGTGCTAATGGCAATAATTCAAATTCTCTTCAGTCCTTCACAGAGAAGTCTGTCATCAAGGCACACTGGCCATAAAGGTTAAGTAAGTTTTGGCAGGATTACAAGATGTTTACAATTAAAACCAATAACTTCAGAGATGCAGAAGTGTGAGAGGAGAGTTGTCTGTGCCTTCTGCAGCACAGGGGATTGAGATTCTGCCCAGCTCCTCACATATTTGATTGCTTGATTTATTTCCTGGGAGCCCTTCATTTCAGATGGCATTCTACTTCTTTATCTTTTTTGTGCACGTTTTAACTTGTTTACTGATTTACTAAGCAACTTTATATTAGCTCCCACCCAAAGGACTGCTGAAACTGCTCTAAGTATTTACTTTCAATCAGACAGCTTTTCCCTTCCATTTGTTTTCTTGACATTATCAGTGCCTTCATATGAAAGAAGAAGCTCCAGCAGGGCACCTCTATCACAGTGGCTACACATTTTAATCAGAAGGTAGAGGAAACAAATCTGAAAAAATTAATATAAATAGGATGCTTGAACTTTATAACATGACTCTCTCACAGCTTTATGTCACAGGCATGATAGCTACTGCAATAGGAAAAGTTCCTCTCAGTGAATAATTGGAGAATACACTTCTGATGTTTTTTTCAGAGGCAATTTACAGAATACAGCTGCCTGCACTCAGATCAAAGTCCCTGTTAAAATGGCCAGATTCCCCCTCCCTGATAGGATCTGCTCTTCAGCTTCTGCACTGAGGGCTCCTCTGATCTCCCTCTCACAGCTACAGCACAGGTCCACATTGGAACGTGCTCTTTCAGTAAAAAATCAAAGTATGCCAGTGGCTACAGATGAATATACAACCTGAGCCTACAGATCTAAGCCTGGCAGAGTAACCTGCTCATTTCTTACAATCACCAGTAATTTCAAAAACATACATGCTTGTTTTCATTTTTACCCCAGCTAAAACAAATCTTGGTCTCTTTCAGTGGGCCTTGCCAAAGAGAAGAACACATGTCTGTAGGCTTCAGGATACTTAAGTTTATAGGGAAGTTTCAGGGGTAGGAAAAAATGCTCAATTTCCCTTTAGTGGATTATATGGGCTTTTTAATTTATAGCTGCTTTTCCCAGGGAAGGACTTTAGAGCAGACCCATGTTGTCACTGAAGGTCAATATGAAAATACCTTTAATTTCATGAATTTCCAAGCTCTTTTGTGGTTAAATCACCAAAGACAAGCACTGAACACCAAATAAGCACCAAAGAACACCACTAACTTTAAACTTCCATCATCCCTAGAAACTACTGGGAGTACGGTGAGCTTAACTTATTTGGTGGTAGATACAGACAGATTATTAAATAGTTATATAATTTAATATATTTAATAATAGTTAAATAGTTATATTGGTTCGTCTGAAAGAAACCCACTGACTCCACAGAGCCAGAGCAGCACCCACACTCCTCACTCCAGGCCTGACTTAGCTGCTCCTACTACTCTCAATTCAAGCTGTGAAGGAGCAGACACAGACCTCAGAAGCAGTAAAACCATGGCTCCTTCTCCCATGGAAAAAAAACCCCAAAACTACCCAATTCCCATGTTCCTGAATTTCTGTAGCTGATTTCTTGGTGACATTTTTCATCTTGACAGCACATTCATGAAATGTGACAAATTTAGGCAACAGTCTCGCACTGAAAAATGTTCCTGTGAACTTTTCCCAGTTAAGCTGCAATGAATTTGCTTAGCAAAAAAACAAAAGGTTTTCCCTCAGCTTAGCTTCCAGTTACTGTGATACATGATGCTTCAAGTAGTTTTAAAAAATGGACCCGGCCTGGGTTTTGTATTAGTTTCTGAAGCTCAGACCATCGTTCAAGATGCTGTGACATTTCTCACTGCTGGGTCTGAGAGAGGACTGTGGCTTCTGCAGTCCCAAGGCATCCCCAGCACCCATTTCCACAGAGTCCAGTTTTCCAAAGTGCCCTTTCAGTGTGTGGCAGCAGCTCAGTGTGTGACATCAGCTGGCTCTGCATTGCTGCAGAATGCAATCTTTAATTGTCAGATGTTGGAGCTCTGGCCAAGAGAGCTGGGACCTGTCTCCTGCTTTTCAGCCATCCAGGGATGAGTCAGGCCTGGGGAGGTCTCACAGGCCTGAAATGAAGCCATAAACCCTGTCACAAAACTGAAATGAAAGCTCTGGCAAGATGAGAGTGACTGGAGTGAATGATGGCCTGGGAGGGTCACAGACAAGATGGGCTCAGCAGGTACGTGTGCTGTTTCATGGGTTATTGTTCCAGATAGAAAATACAGGCTGGCACGTCTGTGTGGAATGCAGAGGAGGAGGGCACGTGGAGAGGGGTGTCCAGGAGGCTCCCAGCCAGCTGCACTCACAGCCAAGAGCCTTTTAATCCTCTTCTGCTTTTATAACCTCTCTTTACCTCATGAGTGGAATTTCAGCACCAAAACTCTGAAGGTCACGTTTTGGTGGATATTTAGCTTCACAACCATACTTTCTACACAGCTTTCCCTCATCCATGGGGCTTTAACCAAGACTGCAGGACAAATGTACTTTCTGAGATATATTCTGACTTGGGTGCATGACCAGGTTACCACAAATTATTATAGAAAAAATTATTTGTATTCATTACTAGAGACTTCTGAGAGCAACAGCAAAACTAAAACTTCAAGATCCTTTCAAAGCATATCCTAAAGCCCCCTGGCTATTTCTATTTTATATAAGCTGCTCTTATGCTCTGCCTACAAAGGTCTCACTGTAATGTAAAGAGCCTCTGAGGCTGTCCTAGCAGGACTAAATTGGAAGATGCTTTTGGCTGGACCAGAAACACAAACCCCCAGCTTTTCCTTGTGGTGCAATTTGTTCTTACAATAGAAACCAGCTAGGAAGAAATTAAAAATCAGCTGCCATAGCAAATGGGTACAAAAATTGTTTTGGATGCTACATACAACAATGAGAAACAGAAACCAAAGTGCAGTAGGGTAACACACACATTTTATCACCACCATTGAATTACCAAAGCCCACAGCCAGCCTGGAACAGAACAAAAAGCACACAAAGGAGAATTTTATACTAACAGTGTTCTCCTAGGGGATAAATTTTATACAAATACCAGAAATGCCTAACCTTATCTTCGAGAAGCAAAGTGCTTCTTGAAATGGGATGCTAGCATGTTCAAAACTAAACTAGCCCTCGTGTTCTTAGGAACACTGCACTGCAAACATGACTCTGCTTTTGGAAACTTCCCCTTTGCAGGCTGCTGGGGTAGTTTAACAGCAGATCTATTAATTTCATCACTCCCCATGAAACAACCAGTATGCTGAGCTCTACTATGCCTGTGGGAACAGTTTGTTTATTCTTGCTTAGCATGAGAAATTCTGTAAGAACAACTTGTGAATGGAAATTTTAGAAACTTTAAAATTAGAAGATTGGAACCATTATTTCAAGATTGAGCACCAACAATTCATTTAGGGGAAATTCACTTGTGTGAAACTTGTGTTTCTTAGAGCTTCAGGCACATTGGACAATTGCTGGCCTTCCATCTTCAATAAAACACAGTTAGTTCAGCTCTTCCATCCACAAATCCTCAATTTTCATCCACGATTCTTAAAACCTTTGAGCACATACTACAAAATGCAAATCAGGCTAGGAAATATTCATCTGTGATCAGCACCTGATGATTTGAGTGACCTGAATTTGGAGAATATTCATGGAAGCATAATAATTAGACATAGAAAAGACCCGAGGCTGTCTGCTATTACCTAGTTAGTGCAGCACTGAGCCAGGACTGATTACTTTTGACCAATCTCATTTTGCAAAGAGCTCTGTGAAGAATCTTCCACTCCTTCTCTTGAGAGGTCTTCCCAATAAAGCAGCTCTTGCTTTTAAAATATTTGTCTTGATAACCTGTACCCACTTTTGAGCAGTCTTACTTCACTTTAATACTAGGCACACGTTGCCTTGCTTTAAAGAAAAGTGTGTTCAGCTTTATCAAGTATCCAAGGGTATTCCAGTGGCTCTTAAGCTTTTGTTTGGTTGTATTGTTCTCTATGTGCTCTTCTCCTCAGCACTTCAGAATCTCAAGGGCATTCCTCATGTATCTCCTGTACAAGTTCAGTCCTCCAGAAAATGGATAAGAAATGAGAAATTTTACTAGAAGTCGTCTATGAAATCCCCACTAGACTGTACAGATGGCCAGAAATCATAATTGGAAGTGTTCATACATATTTCAGAGTGATACACTGGGGAAAAAAGATAAAATGCAAGAGGAAAAGGAGCAGAACGCCTCAACTCAAGATGAACTTTGGCTAAAACTAAGTTGGTGTTTCCCCTAAACATCCATCATGCAACCCAAATGATAACACTTGAATTAAACAGGTCCAAGTGAAGCACTGCTAAACAGGACTCTCTTAAGAACAGAGACTGCTACAAACTTGATTGCCTATCTTTCCTTCAGCCAGAATATTAAATATATGAACAAAACAATTCTGCTAGATACAAACTACCCAACAGGATCTATGTAAATACAAAGTGAATTAGAAAACACAAACAGCCCAGGCTCTAGGGCTGGACCTTACTGCCAAGGCAGCACTGTGGCTGACATCATGCACAAACAACAACAACTAGGCTTCCTGGAGCCCTGCCAGCATGTGGGTTTTGTCTTAAAGGATGCACTAGCCTAGTGTCAGCATCATTATTAAAATCATGTAAACATTCACAGAGTTAGAAAAAGAAAGGAAAAAACACCACACCCAGAAAATGTGTGAGGAAACAGGAAGAAATCTAAATATAGACATTCCATCACAAAGATTTCATTGGTGCCAGGTAAGAATGATTTTCTCACTTGTATCTTCGGCAGATTTGTGCCAATTTTGCAATTTTTGTGCTTTTACATCCCCCCTGCCAGTACATCAGACGTTCCCCTCCCTTTGGAGTACACCCAAGGAAAATGTATTCCAACCTCAGGGTTGGATGAGCCGTGGCTGTAAGCCAGGGCTTCTGCACTGAATTCCCAGGTTTTTTCCAAATGTCTCTGCATATGCTCTGCCAATTCATTGTCTCCAGAAGTAAGAGGAAGCTAATAAAGCTGTGTTGGTGTGTTCAATATGGTTCAGCACTCTCTGCTAACCTCCTGTGTCACAAGGCTGGAATCCCCTTCCAGGGCTAAAGCGTGCTGACAGGTTTGGAGAGGGGCTGCTGCAGAGCACTGCCAAAGCTCAGTGCAGGTAACTCACAAACTGCACAGAATGTCAGAAGCTGTCTGTGGAGGCAGCACAGATTTGCAGGATCAGGGCCTTGTATTCTGAAGAGGTGATCTGGACTGGTTCTTTGCCAGTCTAACGGGTTGGACTTCACTAGAATTGCTCTTGACACATCATCAGCAGAGAAAGGCAAAAAATGGCCTTTGAAGATGCAAGTGACATTTCCCATGGCTTCTTTAGCTTCAAGGACTTTGATAATACCACTGTGCAGAGAAGGGAAGCCTCTGCTAGGTCTAAAGTAACCTATTTTATTAAAAAATTTCATCTCTGATGTTTAGTAAAAGCCAAGTGCCCTCCATTATCTACACAAAAATAGCCCACTAGGTATTCAGGGCTGTCTTTTCTAGTGTCTCTGCACACTCTGTAGCCCTGGGTATGTTCCTTGTGCATTAGCTGAACAGGATTCTCTGAACTGCTCCTCCATCTGTGGTACACTCCACATTTAACACTGTTGTGCACTCACTCACTGAACCATTTTTAAACTCAGCCCCCTGCTGAGAGCTAAATGCACTGTTTGTATTCTAATCTTTGTACCTACTGCAGCTAAAGTATAGTGGCTCCACAGCTAGAAGGCAATAGCTAAAGTGGAGGAAATGTAATTAAGAAGAATAAAAAAAAAGATTGATAGAAAATGCAGCACATTGCTCTAGACATATTAATTTAGCGCTATCTGAGTGACTTGAACAACTAATTTATTAAAATTACCTGGAAGCATCTTATGATTACCCCAACATAAGCAGTCTGTAATTTGCCTCTGCCTCTATTCTTGGCAAGACAGCCCACGCTCTGCATGCTCAATAGAAGAGATGCAGGAAAACCAATTAATGCTGTTGACCTATACAAATACGATAACACCAGTGGACTTGATTGCCATCAGACAAGTGCAGATAACTGGTAAATGAAGGACTTGGTCCTGATTTGTGAAGCCAGTCAGAATTCAAACATGCTGAATTCTCCCTGGCTTTGATGGGAGGTGGGAATGTTTGGTATCCTGTGCCCCTCTGAGAGGGTTGTGACCCTTCACAGGTTCAGTGCCTGCAGCAGCCAGTAAATGAACCCTAGCAGGGAGAGGTGGCTGTAATGAGAGGAATGCCACACACTTCATGCCAGGCTCCTGCCCTCTTTGGCCTCACAGCTCTGTCCCTCCCAAAGCTGCCCTGGTGTGACGAGCTCATGGCTCCTCCAGCAGAGCTAAAATCTCACCACAGGCTCCTTCAGGCTGCTGCTGACTGCCTCAGCCACAGCTCAGCCTCCTTCACTGCATGGAAACCTTCCAGAGGCTTGGTCAGGAAACACAGAGAAGGCTTTGCTCTCACTCCATCAGTAAATATGTTGCTTATTATTGAAACGACTCTCAGGGTTTGGGGATATTTCCATGGCGGTTCAACTACACCAAGCTCGTCACACACTCCTCTGTGCTTGCTCAGAGATGTCAGGGTGAAATCCCTGAAAAAATCTGAACTGGTTCATCCAGAATACCACAGAAAAGAATCTATAACAAACCAAGTCTAATAGCAGAAGTCATCAGACATAAGTTGGAAATCACTTTAGAGAACATTTTTTGTTGGAACATAAAAGGAGGTTTTGTCCCTGAGCAGAAAATGGTGCTAAAAGTGGAAACTGATAAGCAGGACATGTCCAAGGGACAGCAGAAGAGAGCCAGCCTGCCAGGTGCAGTGCTGTTCCACTGCACTCAGATCTGGAGAGCAACACCCAGCCCTGTGCTGACTGTTGGCACAGTGGCTGCCACAGTAAGTCCACGAGGAGAGAGACCTACTGGCAAATAAAAGAAAAAGCCCCAGAGGTTCAATTCATAGGGGCAGAAACTCTCAATCCATGGAAGCTTTTTGCTGCTGAAGCCATGTTCCAATGGTTAAGAACAAAAGATGGTTTTGACATCCTCAGGTTTCTGCTAGTTGATCAAGCAGTGTCTCCTCCCTGGAGCTACACTGTCACAGGAGTCTGCTCACCAAGGCTTCACACAAAGGCCAGGCACTGCTTTGTCACCCCTCAGTGTCACTCAGAGAGAATGCACACCACATGTGGCCCTTGGAGCCCAAAGCCCTCCCTGGAGCAGCCGCCTGCTGGAGGCCACGCTGCTCCCCAGTCAGTCACCAGCGACACTGTGGTCCCCACAGCTCTGGCCTGCTTTACATCTGACAGAAAGATAAGCACAGCTACCTGGTGATAAATGTCATGGCCCATAGTTATTGGGAAAACTATTTCATGGGGATGGAAAATGTTGTGCTGACCTGTCACTGTAGGACACAAAACAACACAACGCAGACTTGCTGCTCTTTCCGAGGCAAAAAGGCACTTTTTATTTTCTGACCCAAACGTTTATAGATTTCCAAAAGTGACAGTGGATTGGAGGGTGAAAGTACCACCTCTCCAATGACACTGGACAAACCAACAGTCCATTTCTCCTCCTCCATAAAAGAATGCAAAACAATAAGTTTGTGAAATAATAAAGTGTGTGAAAAAGTTTGTTACAAGAATGTAAACATCAGAAGGCTTAGAAAAACTTAAAAAATCAGGGCAACACTGACCTCTCCTTTTAATTTCTGGTAAAAGGCTGCAATTCACAGCAAGTGTGAACTAATTCAGCTACAGGGCTCCTTCAGCAAAACGAGGGGGATTGCATCAAGGAATGGTTTTGGCCCCTTGTGTGCAATCAGAGCTTGATAAAGGTGCTGCTGAAATGACCCACTGCACTGTATAACAGCTGCTGGAGACCAGGGAAAGGCCCCTCTTTGTTTGTAGGGATGGCAGGGCACAGCCATAAAACCTTGTGTTAGTGCTTCTCTCAGATTTCCCCTCGAGTTCACTCTCTAAGTGGGTACCCAGCATATGATTCTCCCAGCCTGTGTCTCTCCTGGTGATTAGTTTGCTGCCAACTCAGGCTACATGGATCATCCCTGAGTCCATAATGGGAAAGATATTAATTATAGTCAGGGAAAATTGAGTTTCATGACTCCCAGAGGACCATGCCACAGTCTCCAAGAAACAACTTCTTTCCACCTTTTTATGTCAAGTACAACAGACTCCACATAAATGGTGCAAGACATTTTTATGAGTTACATCATGAATGAAAAAGAGCAGGAATTGTATCGAGCTGCCTGTGTGCATTAACCTTGTTTCTGAGGAGCTAAAATTATGTTTGGAAGTGAAGCTAAAGATACTGCACTAAGAGTCTGTCACTTCTTCTTTCTTCTCCTCTTTTGCCTTTTAGCAGAGGTCATAGCCCTGCCTGCTTGAACGCTGGAGAGGGTTCTAGATGGTGAACAAAATGTGCAAACCCTAAAGCTATGCACTTTAGTTCTTACCCAAAGGAACATTTTACAGAGGCACCACAGCGAGAGCCAAACCCAGTGTACATTAAGTTCACTACAAACTAATTTCAGGAGGCAACTTGCACTGGAGAACAAGCCTTAGTTCCAACAGATAACCATTTCTTATTGCTCTTATCATGGCAGCATCCTTCAGAAAGACCACTGGTCTCCTAGAAATAAGTGAATTATCCTAAATTCATTAAGGACTAAATCAGAGATTGCTGTTACATTTTCCTTGATTTGTGCTGTGTACTGATAATCATTAAAACACAGCTTTCTTGATCACTCACTTTTTATTACTTGAGGTTCCTCTGTATGAGGAATATACTTTCCCAAGCAGTGTGATCTGGAAGTGACAGCACAGAACTGGGAGAAAAAATCCCCTTAAGTTTGAATCCTTACCCTGCCCCTGCAAAAAAAGGAAAAAGGGAAAAAACCTCCCTCACTCTCTCACTTCTGAAGAATGGGAATTAATTGCCTTGCACATACACACACACAATTTCAAACAGGCTCAAGTAGCATACGTACAAGAATTAATTGCACATGCCCGTTTTCTCTGAAGTAGAGACACATTAAGGATGTAAAGACATTTCCAGACCCATGGGAACAGTGTTCTTATACCAGCAGCACTCCACTGGAATACAAAAGAACCAGTGGGGTTTGCTTTTTCAAATGTGTTGAGCACAGCTGAGGAGCCTGGGGCTGCTGAGCCCCTGCCAGGCCCAGGCCGGGGGCACAGGGAATGTGAGCAGCCTGGGCCACGTGTCCCCAAAGCTGCTGGACACACACAAGACACATCTGCACACAAGAGCAGGGATGTGTGAGCAGGAGCTCTGACACTGCTGGGCAGATAGGGAAGGGCAGCAAGGGCAGGAGTGGACACAGAAGGAGCAGGTGCCAGGAGCTGAACTGAGTTTGAGCATCCTCTCCTGCCCTTCTCCTTCCCTCCTGCTCTTTAGTCATTCCTTTCCAATCTTCTCCAAAGCACTGAGAAAAGGAGAACAAAGAACACACCCTGCTCACAATGAAGCCCTGGGTACTGCTTCTCCCACTGCTTCTGGAGAAAGAGGAGGCAAGGCTCCCCAGCACACCCAGGGGCCCAGCCAGGTCCCCTCTGTGCCTGCCCAGAGCCCTGGTGCCCCTGGGAGCACGGAGCAGGCACAGGGCATTGCTCCTCCCTCCCAGCATCACCTGAACCTGCCAGGACAGCTCCCAGCTCAGCTGGGTGGGCTGAGCCATCCCTCACCTCCCTCAGGTGAGAGCCAAGGGCAGGACAGACAGACCCAGGCTGGGCAGAGAAAGGAAATACCCAGGGGAGCAGGGAAAGGAGCAATTGCCCAGGGGAGCAGGGACAGGAGCAATTGCCCAGGGGAGCAGGGACAGGAGCAATTGGCGGGCCAGGGGCGGCCAGGGGACAGGAGCAATTGCCCAGGGAGCAGGGACAGGAGCAATTGCCCAGGGGAGCAGGGAAAGGAGCAATTGCCCAGGGGAGCAAGGAAAGGAGCAATTGCCCAAGAGCAGGGACAGGAGCAATTGCCCAGGGGAGCAAGGAAAGGAGCAATTGCCCAGGGGAGCAAGGAAAGGAGCAATTGCCCAAGAGCAGGGACAGGAGCAATTGCCCAGGGGAGCAAGGAAAGGAGCAATTGCCCAAGAGCAGGGACAGGAGCAATTGCCCAGGGGAGCAAGGAAAGGAGCAATTGCCCAGGGGAGCAGGGACAGGAGCTTCTTCCCCTGCCCTCCCATGGGTCAGTGGCACCAAGAGCCCAGCAAGAGCCCAGGCTGGGGTGCTGCTCCTTTTCTCAGCAGCAGCAACCCAGGGAGGGGCAAGAAAGGGCTTGAAATGGAAATTGCCATTTCTGTCATCTAAGAGACAGAGGAAAAGCCCCAAAGTTTCCCTGTCCCACTCTTCCTGCAAAGAAACTGCAGGTTCTGTGTGTAGGGACCTCAGGCTAGTGCAGGGTGCCTTGTGTGCTCATTAGAAAGGCCTGACACCAATATAGAATAGAAACTTCCTGTTCTGGAACAGTCAAGGGCTTAAAACACACAAAAATTCTAGTCTTAAATTTTGTGGAGGCAATTTAAAACAAGAAAAGCTTCCCAGATTCTTAAAAATGCTGGATTCCAGTTTTAGTAAGATCTCATTCTTGATTAAATGCTACTTCATTGAAAATGGTGAGTGATTTCTCATCAGCATGATTAATCTGCTATAATACCTATGCAGGCTGTCAAACTATTGTCAAATTGAAACACTGATTTCCCCTTTCTGTCCATTTGATCATAAATTCCTTTTTGGATTTCTCTGCTTTCTCTACAAAGGCTTTTGAGCTCAAGATTACAGAGACAACCTGGCAATAAAAACATTCAAGCAGCAATACAGAGAGCTGGGAATTTATTGTATCAAGATTTATTTTTAAAATATAGGTTTCTCCTGATAAACTAATATTGTCATCTGTTCTGGTGGCAGAGCATACTGCAAACAGCAATCTTCCCCTAGAGAAAAAATGTCAGATTGTGATTTATGAACAGGGAGCCACTAAAGAGTATGATTTCACCCTAAATTAGTAATTTATCAAGTAAAGAACAACAAGCAAATAGCTGAATATTGGTGTCTTAAAGGGTCAATAGACTTTTCACTAACTTTTGCTTCAAGCACAAATAACCAGAGACTCCTCCAAGGAAAAGCTGTTCTAGTGGATGCCCTAGAAAATGAAAACATTTAGGTCTAAGTGTTGGGGAAAACATTCCCAATGTGACCTTTGAGTGTCCACACGGGTTCAGAGGAGCCCCACACAAGGGGACTGCACAGAGCTGCTAAAGCAGCAAGTGCTTTGAAATGTGCTAGCATAAATCAAAAGGACTTAGTGGGGAGAAGAGGGGCAAGGGAACGAAAACAAAGCCATCTAAAAGAGTGAGTGTTTGTTTGCAACCTTAATTAACTGCCTGAAGTGAAGCAGTTGATTTCCATGTACAATGGATTATGAATTATTGGAAATCACTATTACACAAGTCAACAGCACAACTGCTTTGTAAAATCCCCATATGGGCCAGGGAAATGAGTTTCTAGACATCCATCTGGGAGGAGGTTCCCTCTACCTCTGATCAATTTTGGCAGGAAACATATACCACCAGTGCCTAAAGGCATGACCATGGATGCAAAGCTATTCAGCCAGGACTTCAAGCAAACCAAGGAAGATCAAACTGTAATTCCCCAGTCACTCCCTCAGAAATCTTTTCTCCAGGCTCCCCAGCCTTCACTCCCAAGAATTTCAATGATTTGCAATTTTGTTGGCTTAGGAGCTGCAGTGCACTCAAATTCACACTGCTTTCAATCTTACACATGAATTATAAGTTCTTTTTTTTTTCCAAATACCACACTGCAGATGTAGATGTCTGGATCTGGGTCCATAATTTCCACAAAATTAGGCAATTAAAATTTTACTTGTGGCAGTTTAAGTGCATCTGTAAAACTGCTACAAATGTGTCAATACAACAATTTATGGTCCCGTGCCTTTAGATCTGGACTGTTAGAAGATTTCATGGTGCATCAATCCACAACTGCCATGAAAAATGGGTGTTTATTTTACTGGTTAGATGCCATCAATCTGTTTCTTTATATGGCACAGCTGGATTTAGTAATGAATTCAGAACTTAGTTTCTTAACTACTGCAAAAATTTCTTGTCCATTCAAGACCTGTTTCAGATTTCTGTTGATGTAATTCTACTATCTCCTGTCAATTTGTATAGGTCTGCATGTTTTTCTGAGATTGCTTAAATAACTATAATTAAGCCAATAATCAGAGCAAGCAAAAGAAGATTCTCCAAGTCTCAGCTTCTCATTGTGTAGCAGCAGGGTGCTGGATATACTACTTTTCTAATAAAGTTTTGTGATTTTTCTCATCCTTTGTAAGGATGCTAGAACTTCTTTGGGTGATGGTATGGTCTCTGCCCTTTCAAATGGCAGAGAACAAATGCAGTGGTAACCAGAGAAGAAGTAAAGAGCTGCAAGAGAAGAAGATTGTTGTATCACAGGGAATTTAGTGAGAGACACCCAAAGCCAACCATCTAAATCAGTGTCACTGGTAAAGGTTCTGTTCTGATCCTGAAAGGTACTGGAAAGGAAGCCCTTTCCCATCTCAGTTGTAGCTTTCTTGAACCCTCACATCATCTGCAAATGTTCTATTTTGGCTTTGTGAGAAATAAGAGTTGCCTTACTCAGCAGTGTCAGTTCCCAGGTCAGGTGGTCTCAGTGCTTTCAGCTTTAACAATTACAGTTGGTGTGCTTTGAAAAAATGAAGAAGTATTACTTAATCTGCCTAAAGAATGTGTGTATTTATTCTAAAAGGTGGCAAAGAGGACAGGGTGGCAGCTGCCCTTTGTGTCTGACCATCAGCTCTGCCCTGGTTCCTCACACCAGAAGCATTTCCCAGGCTGGAGGAACAAGTCTCCTCTGGTGGCATCCTCTACTTTGTTTAACCTTTGGCACAAGAAATGAGTCTAGAATGACCTGAACTCACATTCAGGGGAAACAGACCAGGACAATCTATAGCAAGAGAGGCCAAGATTCAGCTCTGACACAGCCTGATTACAAATTTATCCTGGGTAGCAGACAGGCAGCCTAGAGAACCATGTACAAAAGCTTGCTCTGGCATTCCTGCATCAATTGCCTGAAACAACCCCACTTGTGCAGCACAAAAGCTGCAATGAGACATTAAACAGGGCCCAGAAAAGCCAGAGCATTCATGGTCAGTGCCCACACAGGAGCACAAAAGGAGGGAGGCAGCAATTTCCTTCTGCTGTCCTTAGGAGAGAGCAGGGAGGCCACAGGCTGAGTTTCCAGGGGCTGAAGCCCTGCACAGAGCCAGAGGCTGCAGCAGCTCTCAGGAATGGCCTGGTCCCCTTGGGAGACCTGCTAAGGCAGAGGGATCAGTGCCCAAAAAACTGATTAATGTGAGATGCTCTGTGTCAGCCACAACCTTGGGCAGCTCTGAGCTCAGGGCTGACATATTTCAATCAAAGCATCTCTGCAGCCAGGTTAACAACCAGGCAGCCCATGGAGGGGGGCCTGAGCAGCCCAGGTCAGCCCAGGGGCGTTCAAACAGCCCTGCCTGGCTGCAGGACTGCACAGAGCCCTTCTGTCACATGCTGGATCTGCAGCTGACACAGATGTCAGGAGTCCTGCTGCCCCCCATGAGCACTGCTGTGGTGCTGGAAATGGAGAGAGCCACCTGGGATCACTGCCCTGCACAAACCATCCCCAGGCTGTCCTGTGCAATCTCTTCTGCATTTTCCCAGCAATGACATTTCATCACTTTTGAATGAAATAAGTTCTTTTGCTGTGAAATTGCCTTTTTCTTTTTGCTGTCAGCCAGAGGTCAGACTGTCTGCTTAATGGCACAGCAAACCAAAAATGCTACCTTCTTTTTATTCTATTTTTATTTCTTTCAATAAACATTGCAATTGTTTTAATTTGACTACCTAAATGTATTTATTTGATTATGAAAGCATAGCTGGTTGCAGTCCCCTGAATTCCTATGAGAAGCGCTTAAATCAACAGTTTTAAACCACTTCATACCCCACTGCTCTGTAGCACCCAGATGTTATTTTTGACACATAATGTGCATTTCAAAAGCAGAGGTTATTTCCCAGAGAGCATACACATGGAGCATACACCCCTTGGACTCACCTGGAGGCAAACACTTTAACATACATTGAGGCTGCCAAGAGTATTTCATAGCAGTTTCACATTTGAAATGGGTTTATCTGACATAAGTCATGGGAATTGATTTACTCTGCCAGGAGAAACAGCTCCAGCTTCTTTACCCCTTTAATAGTGCCCCTGGAGAGCCCTGATGGACAGAGGAAATTGCCACTGTAAGGAACAGCCCAGAGCTAACTAGCAGAGGCCAGATTATCACACTGAAATTGTGCAGCACCTTCCACATGGACTTTTCTGTCCCATCCCATTCATCCTCCCGTGATAACAGATCATCATAAAACCTCAACATCCAAAAATCCTTGCTGAGGGCTTCTTCGAGATTGATTTAAGTAGCCAGAAGCATCTAAAGTGACAAGTCTCAAAAGAGACCTCTCAGGTTCTTGCTTGAAGCCCATGCTGGTTGAGGTTTGTAAGATCAACAGAAACCTCTGCTCATATTAGAGCTGCTTTGTTAATAGTGTTCACTTGGCCACAGAAGCAGTTAGAAAAAAGGGCTTCTGCTGGCAGAAAATAAAGCAAAGATGAATAGGCCTAACTGGGCATAAAATACAAGACTACTCAAAATCTAGTAACAGTTCCCAAGTTGAAGGAAGAGTCAAGGACAAAACTGGAGTACAAGAGAAGAAAAATGAAGGCAGACTGAGATAACTCTCTTGATATAAAAAAAGGTATAGAATGCAGGTTTGTTTGTTTGGTTTTTTCAAAAAGCCAAAATAAAATCCTAATTAACAGCTTCCCATGAACAATGACCCACAGAACAAATGAGCACAGAAATCTGCATTCAGCAGTTTGTTGCCAAAGTCCTACTCTTTCCTCCCCGGAGCACGCAGCCCTCCCAGAGCCATTTGCAGTAATGAATGGGTCACATTTGCTGTGAAAAGAGACCCAGGAATAGGGCAAGCTTCTCAGCAGAGAGCTCTCTTGTAAAGCCCCTGAGAACACAGCTGGAATGCCTGGGGAATGTTATGCTGCTGTTGCTGGCCGAGACACAGCACTGTGGAAAACCTCATCTGTATGTCAATCAGTTATAAAACTAATATTTACCCTGACTACATTATAATTGCACAGAAATAAGGAGATCTTATTTAAGTCAAAAAGGCAACCTTGTTCTCACACCACTCTTTGCTTATAATAGTCTGATCCTGCATCCACCTTCTTGTATTACAGGAGATTTTCCCTTCCTATTTTATACAATGATTAATTGACAAAGGTAGCTCGTGTATATTATAAAAGAGACACAAAATCAAGGCAGGTGACAGTAAAAACCAGACAAAGGAAAAAAAAAAACCCAAAACAAACCCCAAAGCCAAGGAAAAGCTTAATATCATGGAGAGGTACAACTATAACATTAGTAATCATCTAGTGCTACTGAGGTTTCACTGCTGCACCTGCACAGACACACAGGTCCAACACCTGGGATTTTACTGGCATTTCCCGACCAGTGTGTATTTTATGGAAGACAGCTTGACACACCAAAACCAACAGGAGTCTTTATCACCTCGCTGAGACTCTCACCAGTTCAGCCCTGGAGCCCTGGGGACACAACTCCAGAGCCTCTGCAGAACCATCTGTCCCTGCAGCTGCAGAGCTGTCCCCTCTCCCTGCAGGGCTCCTCCAGGACACTCTCTGCTGGAAATGCACCTTCACTAACCCCAAGCACAGCCTGCAGGAGACACACGAGTGTCCTCTGGGTGGCTGAGAAATGAGCACAGTCCTGCCCCGAACTGGGGGCTCAGCTGTGCTGAATTCAGAGGAGGGGGTCACTAAAAACAGCTCTGTGTGCCCTGGGGAACAAAAGAGTGCATTTCACCCAACTGCAAACAAGTTTTCAACGAGTTCTAAAGTCTCAATGTTGTTTGCAAACCCAGCTTAGGGCTGAGTTTGGGGGTGACAGAGGAACTGCAGGGCTGCTGGAGCACAGGAAGCCTTTGAGAGTTAATGCTTGCCCTGGTGCCACAGGGGCTCTGCTTGCTTTGGGTCAGGGCTAAATGTGGCCAAGTGGACCAAGGCTAAACCTGGGATTAGGATGGGCACAGGGCATCAGAAGCAGAGGGATGCTGAGTGCGATTTCATCAGAGTTCACCAATTCAGTGAGAGAGGGCATCAGTGAAATCTAAGTGAGCCAAATATGGGTCACTAATATTTTTTTTAATCTGGCACCATATCTATCAGGGAGTTTTAGAGAGAGGTATGCAAGGCAAATCTTCAGTTCTTTCATATTCCTCAAATGTTTTAATATTCAGAATGAGTATAGACTTTATGGCCTATTTTTACTTTTCAGGAAATTCTGACTCATCCTTCTAAATTAAAAAAAAAAAGAAAGAAGCATTTGGGAGTTATATTCCTTGCATAATCATTACAGATACATACATATAAAATCAACTCCATAAATTAATAAATATAAAAAGAAAATATGTATTTATATAGAGGTAGTCATCTTTCCCCAAGTTATGATGGGCTTTGAGACTTGCATTAAAAAAGACCTGTGCAGCATAATTTTGGAATACTCTGACACTCTGGGTTGTGAAATCACGTCTGTAACTGATGAGGATTAGTGGATTTTGACAAAGGAAAGGGATTACTTAGTCCAGAATTTCTTGCAGTTGCTATAAGTGGACACAGAAAGCACAGCAAAATGAGTAACACCCCTCCTGCCCTAACCACAGGGTGACAAAGATGGCACTGACCCACATGCTCTCAGAAAATCCTGCCTGAGCAGCCAAAGCTGCAAGCCTGGGATGCCAGCAGCGTGTGTAGGGCTCCAGGAGAGCAGAGCTCAGAGAGGTCACCAGGAGAAAACCCCCAGAGGTTTCTGTGGTCTTTGTGCTGCTCAGAGAGAGCAGCAGCTTCTCAAAGACCCCTTGGCACCAACACCAAGAGCACAGACCAAACCCAGGATCAGTGGCACCTCAGTGGATCTGCAGGTGCTGCACTCCACGTCCTGAGCGCATCAACCACGCACAGTCAGGTGCTCCCAAATAAAAAGGCACAAAACTAAAACTAATCAGGAGAATTTCAGTACATGAAGGAATCTGATGCTTCACCTACTTTTTCCAGTTTGGTTTACAAACACAAATGGTGTTTCTGTGACTTTTCCCTCTCTGGAAGGAAGTGGAGTAGCCAGGGATTGACTTTCCTCCTCCCACCATGCTGCAGGTAGCAAACAAGAGGGAGAATATTAAGCTCCTTTTTCTCAATAACGATCTGATCTAAAAAAGTCTCTTACCTCTTACAACTAAAAATATGTGAAGTGAGGGGAATTAGAACAAAAGCAGCTCCACTTCAGCATGCAAATATCCTTATGAGTTGGGAGCTCAGAAACACCACTGTGAATACAAATATATTTCATCTGAAACAGAAGAGACTTTTTATCAATACAGAAGAGAGGAATAAATCCCCAAATTGGGTCATGAAAGGGCACTTTGGACTTATCCTTATTCTTAATGGAAAGCCCATTCCTGCAGTTTTTAGGGAACAATTCCAAAGAAGCTCTGGTACAGGGAGAACTTCACACACTTCTAAGTGCAGAGTGCTTCTCAGATAAGTTTTGTTTTTTTTTTTTTTTAAGTTACAGAAAATGTTCTCTCCAGAGGCAGAAAATAAGACAAATAGTTTGCATTATTCAAAGAAAAAAACCCCAACTCATCCTGCCCACTATAAGATCTCTAAATATACCTGCCTTACCAGCAGAGCCCATCTTGGAGGATGGATCAAATTTCTAGCATCAATAATTCTGCAGAGGTAATGCATTATCTCCTCCCTCAAATGTTTACCAACAGCAAAAACAATCTGTGGGGAAGCAGCATGAAAATACCAGAAACTCAAGTGCTGAATACTCCAAATAACAACCCTCATTAATGTTGTCAGTAGAAGGTTCTTAAGCAAACAATCACTCTTTCTGTCCCAGCTCTTAGCAGACTGAGACATCTTCTTCCTTCTGACTCTGTGCTGCCTATTGCATTCTTACATTTCATCCAGAAGTTTTTGCTAAGAAAAGCCAGATAAGTTTATGCCAATGATCTGCTCCTGAGGCCAGCAGATGTCTGTGTTCTGCACTTAGAGCTTGTGAAACTCATCATGGTTAAACACAGGCAGATGAAAATTACACGCTGACTTTAAATGCTGTGCTACTATTTAATATTTTATCATTTTCTATTAAAGAATTGTGAGGATTTCACTTGTAATACACTCCCCTGCTAAAAGTAAGGGTGCCTATTCCACGCTGTCAAAGACAATCCTTCTCAGTAAAACAGCTCTTTTAAAAATTTTTTTATTGGGAATTTTGGCTTTTTTTTAATGTCAGATTCTAGTAACAAGTTAAAATGTCACACTCTACAGCAAAATCAGATTCCAGAAATACTTTCTTTAAGGAGAATCAGACTGCTTTGTGCCCAGAAGGATTTTTCAATCTTCATTGAATAATAGTTGGAACAAAATATTTGACACATAAGGTTCTAATGATTTCCCACAGCATTCTGATAAAACCTTTTTCATTTTTTGGGAAATGCTCCCATTTTGCCAAATCAGTAATATCAGATAGAAAAACGCATCAACCAGCACCAGTCAGTCACCTCTGAATTCAATTTCATTCCTTCAATTGCTGCCCATGATTTTTTTCCCCCTCACTTTTTATTGACTGAACTTTGTTCATTGGATTCCAGAAGTGTTTTCCCAGTAGTTTCTTTAGGAAATCCAAGAGAAAAGGTTCTGGGCTGGTGGAGGCTGGCAAAGCTCCAGCCCTGTGGCTGGGGCTCAGCTGAGGCTCTGGCCCTTTGTGAGTGCTCACAGAGGCTTTTTATGTGTGCAGGGATGCTGGGCTGTGCAGAGCAGCCAGCAAACCTCTCTGTGGCTCCAGTCTGCAAAGAGTGGGGATATTTTAGCAGTCACCAGCCATTTAAGGCTCAGTGACAGTTTTGGAAAAAGGAGGAGACTCAGCGGATTCAGCTGACTCTGCTGTACCTGCCCACAGCCAGGGGAGCCATGGGCAGGCAGAAAAACACAGACCTGCAAACTCCCAAAAGCTCCTCCTGCTGCTCCTTGCTTTCATTTTCACTTCAGTTCTGAGTAGTTTGAGGAACAAAATCTGCACCATAAGGCTGGAGGGGAAACATTCTGTGGCAGAGCTTGCAGGAGAGAACATTCTGGAAGGAAATGGGATGTCCAGGAGAGGCTCCAGGCCATGGCATCCTGTGGCTGTTTGGTGAAGGGGGAGCGACCTGAGTGCAGCCTGGGGATCTGAAATAATTCTCCTTCCCAGATCTCAAACCTGCAGAAACCTTTCCATGCTGGATCTAGAGCAAAGGCTTGAACTAATGGCATTTCTGCAGAAATTGGCATTACTTTTTGCTATAGAAATTGCCCAACAGTCTCAAGGACTTTCATAATTTCCTTTTTTACCATAACATTTTATTGCTTAATCTGAAGAGAGTCTGCCATTGCTTGCACACAAGAATTTATTTGGCCCCAGAGTATGTCAGACACCAGCCAATAATCCCATGGGCTATGGAGAAGTCAAAGTTCCTCAGAAACCCTCCTTCATTCCTTCACTTTTCTGTAGTCTCTGAACAGGTGAAAATCAGTACCTCTGCTCTAGCCACACTAAAGAAGGTGGAAAATCAGCAGAGGGATGACAACAAAAGATCAAAGAAAAAAATGACATTATAGAAAAATGCTAATGTGATAGCTGGTCTTGATCCACCTCAAAAAGGAACTGAAATCAGTAAAGAAAACTGATTTCCATGTGATCAGCCTATGGCTCTGCCATGATGCTGCTCACTTGAGAGTGGTGTTGGTTTAGGAATTTCCTGATAATGACACTGCATTTTCATGAGAATAAGAAAATCTCATCTCGCAGAGCTGCTCATGTGTCAGATCTGACTTAGCCAAATGAAGAGTTTTCAATTTTAAGAGAACTGAAAAGTATTTCAGGGCATATTGTTGAATTTTTAAGTTCAGATGTTAAAAATATCCACCATATAGTAAGTAGCATCTGTAGCATAATAAAGCATCTCCTATTTTATAATTTAATTTCACTGAAAGTGCTATTGGTGAGAGAAAGAAACAGAAAAATCTGGTACTGCACAAGAAATACAGCTCAATAGTCTGGAAATCAAAAAAAGGCAGGAATAAAGAAGGCAAAAGACAGTGAAACAATATCAAACCCAAGAGAAGAGCACTGCATTTGAATCCAGCTCTTAATACAAAGTCATGCCTCAGTGCACAGATGGGCAGGAGCAATAAAAGAATACTGGAGTCAAAAGCACAGGACCACACCTTCCTATTCCTCCCCTCAAACCACACACACACACACACACACACACACACACACACACAAATCTTGTTTGAGACTTCAGGAGATGAGGCTTTTACTGCCAGCAGCAGACACAAGTGATGGCATCGGAGTGGGAACCAGAAACACCAGAAAAAATCCTCACCAAGTTTTCTAGAGTGGAGGAGATCATCTACGTTAAAAATCACCCTCCTAAATGCAGCAGCTGTTTGCTGGGAGAAGGTGAGCTGCACTCAGTGCAGAGATGTGACCAGAGCCCCTGGAATCAGTGGAAATCCCTGCTTGGCAGCAGTGCCAGGGAGGCTGCATGGCTACAGGGCACTAAAGTGTCCCTCTGCTCAGCTCAGCTTGTCTGCAGAGACAGAGCTCAAGACAGGACTCTGCAATAAACAGTTTAAGGAAAAGGTTGACAAAAATGCTGTTCTGAGGGGCTGGGAACACGAACAATTCACCTTAAAGCTCTGTAACTGCTGCTCTGCCCAGGGATGACAAATGCCACCTCCTCTGCTGAGAGATGGAGGGAGAGAAATCAAACGTGTCAGCTGCTTTTACTGTGTAATGCTGCTTTCCAATCTTTGAAAAATATCAGATATTAAGACAAACTTGTGAGGAGAATGTGAACAGGCATTCTGAAATAGAATTATCCAGAAAAAATTGTTGAAGGCATTTTAAAAT
This sequence comes from Camarhynchus parvulus, assembly GCF_901933205.1. Lineage (NCBI taxonomy): Eukaryota > Metazoa > Chordata > Aves > Passeriformes > Thraupidae > Camarhynchus > Camarhynchus parvulus. Next base: position 14,146,428 of record NC_044581.1, on the reverse strand, counting down.
ACCCTGAGAGGTATACAACCCTCACACAGCAAGGAGAGAGAAAAATTACAGCTGATAGAAAACTTGTTCTGTGCTCCTCTGGCATTGTAAAATCAAACAGAACCTGTTGGAAAATGAAACTCAGGGTATGATATCTGATTGCTGTCAGACTTGGCACTCAAATGTTAAGTTTTTGGGCACTCTAAAAACAATGGATACAATGGGTGAATTTAGAAATGGAGGAAAACGGAGGAAAGTAAAAGGAAAAATCCTTGAACACATTTTAAAAAACAGTACAGGACCTTGCAAGATAAACCTCTGGTCTAAATGTCATTTAACACTTCTCAACTTGTTACCACCTTATTTTTTTCCCTACATGTTAAACAAACCTGAGTTTTTCCACTACATCCCCCATTGCTGTAAGAGGACACAGTAGATCTGGACTGTAGCTGTACCTTGGTTTTAACCTCTAAGAATGTGAATATTTTCTTCTTATTTCACTCAGTTCTCCCACATATGACAGTCACAGCATCAAAATACCCACTCACAAACCCCTGTGTGCAATAACCCTGAAATGGTATTTTTGTACAAAAATATTATTTATATTTATATATTTCTACATTAAATATATTTATATATTCTACAAAACCTCATTTCTATACATAGCTCTCTATTGAGAGCTTTCCTACATCTAGAAGTTATTTGAATAACCATTTGATGTGTCTGTACAACTTCCTCAACTGCTTTTTCACAGGGCTGACTTTGGTTTACCTTTGCTCTGTTTAACAGCAGATAATGCTTCAGGTGAGGCAGGATCTGTGCCTGATGCACAGGACCCTTTCCTCCTTTATGGATTCACCCCTGGCATGAGGATGGCAGGGGACAGAGCAGGGGCAGCCCTGATGTGCTGCTGTCCCTGCCTGCTGGGGCTGTGCATTGCCAGGCATGCCTTGGTGATGTCTGTGTAGCTCCACAACTCAGGGCATTCAATACAGGACTTTCAGGCTCAGCCTGGCAAAGCACTGAAGGAACACCACACTGAGCTTTCTGAGGTTTTCATGGAGCTTTGGCAGCATTTGCCATCCACCCTGGTGTTTAATGTTTTGGAAGGACACGAGGGAACTGCTGTAGGGTGTTTTCTGAGACCCCCGTCAAAGGGAGGAATGATGCATCTGACTTTATTGATATCAGAAGGCTAATTTATTATTTTATCATCTATATTATATTATATCTTGCTATATTAGAACTATATTAAAGACTAGAGAAGGGATACTTACAGAAGGCTAAAAGATAATAATGAAAAACTCGTGACTCTCTCCAGAGTCCCAACCCAGCCTGGCTGTGATTGGTCATTAAGTCAAAACAATTCACATGAAACCAGTCAAGCAACCACCTGTTGGTAAACAATGTCCAAACACATTCCAAAACACAGGAGAAGCAAATCAGATCATTATTGTTTTCATTTTTCTCTGAGGCTTCTCAGCTTCCCAGGAGAAAATCCTGGGCAAAGAGATTTTTCCAGAAAATATGATGGTGACGCTGCTGTTTGGCTTTTTAGTGGCTGTTTGCTGTTTTTGTTTGTTTGAGTTTAATTTGAGAAAGCAGACTCCGAGATGGAACTAGCAGATAAAGGATTATAAATGAGTGCCCTTCACACTTGCAATTAAAATACCAGTGAGTGCTAGCCAGGGCTGGTTTTCTGACAGGGATAAGGACACTGACTGTCAATGTTTCTGCCCCCAAACCAAACACCCCCAGCCTCAGTAACTGCAGTTTTGCTGCATGCCCAGTCAAATACATATCCAGCACCTGTTGCATTAAGAACATTTAATATGTTGAACCTTTCCAAATCTACCTGCAGATTTCCCATTTCCAGAAGGAACTAAATCTTCACATCAGAGAGAAGAAAATGTTCCTTTTAAGGTAAACTCCAGCTTCTGTCCCTACCCTACAAGGTGGGGAAAGGCACAGCCTTTACTTATGTTTGATGGAGCTGCATAATGCATTTTGTGGTGTGAAAAGTCTCAAACCTTTCAGACCATTTTGTATTTATGATGCAGGTCTTTGCTGTACCAAAAAAGGCATCTGAGGTGATGTAAAATAATGCCTTTCTTGTTAGACTGCAGCAGAAGCCTTCCCTACTCACTCTCTGCAGCAATTTACTTTTAGTTTGCCATTAGGATAAAATATTTTTTTTACCTCAGAATGGAGCTCAGGAAATTTTTCAAGGTGACACAGGACAATGTTACCAAAGAAAAAATTTTGTCACATGGTTTGTAAAGGACAATTTCTTTTGCAGCCTGAAATGCCACTTGCTTCCTGTGACAGAGTAGGTAAATCCTAGACTCAAGGTCTCTGAAATTAGCCTTTAATTTTCTTAGGGAGTTTGGTCTCAGCTGAAACCCAACCATGGGAATAGCAAATAATTAAAACCAACCAAACAAAACTTCCCAGCTTTTGAGATTTGTTTTTACTGTTAATATTTTACTATGGGGGAAAATGCCATCAGTATTCAGGAGCCAATGGTCAAGAGAAATACATTTGAAAGAAATTAATTTAAAAACACTCACAGGCTCTATATAAGTCAGCATCATTGCATAGGTCTGTTTAACAGATCCAGATTTTACTACTTTTCTGGCTGCAAACACTGAATCAAATCCATTTCTACCTTAAATTGCCCCCATCTCAGAAAAGCAGTTCTTCCCACACACAGGAAGGGCTAATACTGGCTTTGTAATGTAAATAAAAGTGCCCAGAGGAGAGGAACAGATGAACAGCACTGGTTTCCTCAAACTCCACGTGTGACACACACAGGAGGAGCTGCAGGAAAAGGCCAGGTGGAGAGAGAGCAGCAGGATCTCCTGCTTTACCTCTGCGAGCAGAAGCATCTTGGAGAACAGTTCTTAGTAAATAATTTGCTTTATAGGTGAAGAGAGAAGCCTGGGCTTGGCTTGGAAATCACCAGGAGGTTTCCCTCCTCCTCCTCAGTTACAGCACAGAGCTCAGAAAGTTCATACCCACCTAATACCTTGAGAAAGCATGATAATTTCATAAAAATACTGCTGCAAGAACTTCCACAGGTACAGTTATTTTTGTTGCTTAGAATACTGTAACTATTAACAAACCAACCATTTAAACTAATAGAGTACTTGGTTTTCTGGTGCTGCTTATTTTACTGTATTCAAACAGGAAAATGACATTTCAAGGATCAACACTTTATTATAAACTAATACCTTTCCTAATAACTGAGGTTTTCCTGCAATTCCCAACCTGGCTCTCACTCTGACTGAAAGGCTGAGTTAATTTCTCAGTGGAACAGCAGCTGAGAGAGGGATAGGAGAAAAAGAAAGAAACCTGAGGTAAGGCTGTATAAACTCGAATGCTCTTCTAATTTGGTAAAGGCACACTGAGTGACAGAATATGAATTTGGATATTCCTGAAGAAATTTTTTTGCTGAAATCTTTGTGGAAAATTTTATTTGATGACAGCTCGTGGGGAGAGGAAGAGCCAGCACTCCAGCAGGCACACACAGCCTGGGAGCCTCACTTCCCACGAGTCAGCACCACCAGGGCCAGGAGATTAAATTTAGTGAGCTCTGCCCTCAACACACAGGGTCAGATTTAAGCTCTTTGTAAATGTGAACCTTTCCACACACTATTACTGAAAAAGGTCTTCTTCAGAAATTACCTGGAAAAAATTAGTGCCTGTCCTACAGCTGCTGGGGACATAATGAAAGGCTTTCAGAGAGCTTCACTTGTCTGGCAGAATCCTTCTGAGAAACTCAAATGTTTGCATTCTCTCTTGAATCAGGCCCATCATAGAAGACTGCTATGAGTTCTTTTTTTTTTTTTTTTTTGCTAGCTCTTGACCATTTCCTAAGACAAAAGCTTTCTTTCAGTCAGAGACTTGAATTTATGCTGCTAATTGGTTTTCCTGTTTCTGTCCAAAAGCATTTACATTTTTGGATTTCTATAACAATATATACTACTGATATTTTTGTATTGATATAAAAGTGGCACAATACCTGACTCCGCTTTTTTAAAAAAAAAATGTTGTTGCTATTCATTTATTGATCTTTATAACTCATCTGAAGTAAAAGGGGAAAGGGTAGAGTTCTATGTCCAGGAAAATGCACTACCAGTGACTTTCAAATGCAGCTGAACTAAACTATCACTATCAGTGTAATACATGTTAGACCATAACAAATATACAGTAAGATAAACCAGTGATCACAACTATACATTGCCATGTATAAACCACCTTCTGCAAAATGCTCCTATTCAAATTTTTCTTTCACCTAATTTCCTTAAGGATACCTTTATGTACAACACCACTGTAAATTACTTTTCTACTTCGGCTTTTAAGTACTTAGAATAGAAATCAGATCTTATTTCTAAAATAAGAGTCTTATTTACGTTGCTAAATGGAAAAAAAGGAATCAATTTGATCCTTCAATGCTATCAGCTCAGTTTTCTGCAATCCAAGTTAAAAACCTGTACACTTTCAAACTCTGAACTGCTGCAGAAATGCTCTGCCAAATGCAGGATGCTGCAGAGCAAGGTGTTGCAGCCTTCTGTCAGGTTTGTGGGAGCTGGAGCACAGTCCCTGCAGCTGCCATGCAGCCTGGAGTGCGCTGGTGCTGCTGGGCAGCAGCTGTACAGGAGCGCTGCTATATACAGGACAGGCAGAGACATACATAGAGAGAGAAAGAGAGAAAATGAAAAGGCTTTTTCCACTGACACAGCTCAGAGCAGAGCCTGAGCAGCTCTAAGTTATGGGGTAGTTTGAGATATTTCCTTCCCTTACACAGTTGAACCTTTGCTAACCCCCCTCTCCAAGCAGGAAAGCCTGGCTTGGTAAACTCCATTTGCTGCTGACCTGGAGCTGCCCTTGTTCTTGATGGTGCACAGAGATGAGGCAGAGCAGACACCCAGAGCCCTGTGCAGAACCATCCCTGAGCCCTGCAGGTGCTAAATGTGCCCAAAGCAGCCCCCTGCACCCATGGAGCCATGGGAGAGGGCTTCTGCTGGGGATCCATGGCAGCACAGAGAGCTTCTGCTGGGGATCCATGGCAGCACAGCCTGCCCTCTGCCTCAGCAGCCCCGGCAGCAATGACAGCCCAGCTCAGACACCAGTCAGGCTCAATATCCACCAGTTTGATCAAAAGTTGTACAAGATTCCTGTTCCATGCACACCAGCTTTAATCAGGCTGCCCTGGCAGCCCCCTGGCCCTGCAATCTCGTTTGCCCCCACGTGCAGAGTTTGTAATTGCTGCACACTCCACTCTCCATCACAGCATTCCTGTTCACAGCCTGGCACCACATCACACAAGTGGAACATGCTCACAGCTAAACTATTGTGACTTCAACAGACTTTTCCCTGTTACAACAATTTCAATCAACAATCAAGGTTTCTTTCTCAGTTTTGTTGTTTGCTTTATGTGGCATTTTAATTCCTTGTATACTAATTCCAGTTCTGCATTAATTGTATGTTTCTGCACAATAATTAACTAATCACTATGTCACTCCCTCTCTATTATGAATAACCTCATTAATTCCAGTCTGAAAGCTTGGTGCCTGCTGCCATTGCTATCAATTTTCTTGGTTCTTTCTGCTGCTTCTTGACTTATAATCAAATATGAAACTCATGTATTTTTAAATACTCTGTCTTCTGTTTCTCCCACTGAAAAATTCATTGTGCTATCAAGCCCTTTAAAATAATGTTTATTCATTATGCATTTCTTTGCTAGGCAATCAAGAGCTGTTACAATAAAGTGTGTGACTTGCTCTCTCTGTGGCAGTGATTCTGCTGTGTCAACGTCTCCATTTTAATCCCAAGTTTACTAGAAATTAGAATTTAGATCTAAAATTTAGCTCCAAGGTTAAAGCCACCATCAGACATCTTCACATGGGGGAAAATTTCTTGATTATTGCAATTAATAGTTTGGACATTTTTAGGTTATATTTGTGGGTAGAAACTTGCAGACAGCTCAGCAATAGCAGCAGTTGTGCCTGGGAGGTCAGAGCCTGGCCAGGGGGAGAAGGTGCTGGGAGCTGCCACAGCACAGACACAGTTCTGGTGGCCAGGCTGCATGGATGTTAAAGCAGTCACACACAGCTCTGAGCAAGTGCTCTGCTGCTGCAGCCTGGCAGCTCCCAGCTGCAATGCTTAGATCCCAAATTTGCTCAATCAAGGCCCTGCTCGTCTAAAAAAATTTCTTTAAAACAATTTATATTCCACACAGTCCATTCACAGAGTACCCTCTTGTCTTTTTATGATCAAAGGCAACAAGAGGCTTGGAGATATATATATATTTCCAGTAAAGACAAGAAACTGAGATACTAAAATGTGCGAGCACTTTTAAGGGCTGGATGGGAAATCTCGTGATTCTGCATGTGCACAGTCCTAATCCAAACCCACTGCAAAGTCAGCTGACATAATTGCCAATTAAGGATTAATTTTCAATTGTTGCTAATTTTCAGTTGAGGATTAAAGTACCATTTTCCAAACACAGATAAACACTTGGGCAACACCAGGGGGCAAGAGGATGGTTCTCTGTTTTTACAAGTTGCTGCAGTGCAACATAATTCAAAGGGAGAATGTGTACCTGCAATAGCTGAAGGACTGCTGCAAATTTTGTAAAGGAAAAGGAAGAGGAATTGTGAAAGTCATCCTGGAGTCCAGGAAATGTATTAAGGAGTATATTCATCCTTTAAGAAAGACACATTTGGTGTTCAAAGTATTTTCACATTAAAAAAATATATATATAAAATACTAAACTAAGCTAACAAATAATGAATAAAAACCCGAAAAGTTTATCTGGAAATTTTGGAGTGGTTTGATTACAAAAACGTTAATCGCTGTCTCTTTCAGAGAGGCAAAGAGGCCCCTCTGCTGAGAGGCTGCTGCTCATGAATGGCCTGGCTCCAGGGCTGCTGAAAACAACAGCAACTCCTGCTCCTGCCCAGCACCATTTATCCCAGCACATATTTGTACAATGGACCATAATGGTCTGTTTGCTCTCTCACAGTCCATTAAGCCACCCCTAAATGTGTGGTTTGGGTGTGCAGTGAGAGAAGATTTCACTGCTGGTGCTATTTCAGCATCTGCTCCTGTCCCAGCTACCACCACTGCTCTCATTCCTGCCTCTGCTGCTGCTCTTACAGACACCCATCCCTTTTCCATGTGCCTTTAGAACTGCCTTTTTATGCATGTCCAAGGTTTTTGGAATATTTCTATTTCCCCCTCTTTTTTTTACTGGTTTTGCTATTTACAAAAAACTTATTTCTGTTTCCCTTTGACTGATCCCACGTGGAAGCCTTTACCTCTATGAACAGCAGGTATGATTTTGTTCATATTAAGAACTGGCCCCCAGCATCACACACCTCTTAAAGTTCAGATTCAGAAAGGTGATTTTTTTTTTTTTTGTTCAAAACCATTGTTTCCTGCTGCACGACTAAATTCTCCTTCAGCAGGAAGCAGAGAGGAGGGAAATGCAGATATATGCATAGCTATATATATTCATGTGAAGAAAAGGATGCCTTGGAAGCTGAGAAAGTTGCAATCAGTGAGTTATTGATGCCTATAATTAATGAATTGAGTCCAGGGAGGCTCCTCATTAGCCTGCTCCAGTCAGTGTATTCTGGACACCTGAGGTGGGGCTGGTGCTGAAGGCAGCTCCTGCCTTCTCCTGGTGGCACTGAGCGAGAGGTCACAAAGAGGGAGCCAGAAATATCCATCATCCCCTCCCTCCCCCTTCCACAGGGAGAATTAAGTTGTTACCAAGGGTGACACGTAACTGATTGTGCAGGACAGCTGATTAACGTGGTGCCAGGATAAATAAGGCAGTTTGTGCCTCTCCACACCACCACAGCAGGTTCCCTTCAGGTTTAGCTGACATCTCTCCATCACTTATAGCTATTTCATTTGGGAGAGGCAGGGGACAGGGAATGTCTTTAACCATGACCACAGAGACTGCATGAAGGAGTATGTGGAGCAGAAAAGATGGCATGCCATCAATTCACAGCAAATTCACCCTGATTTCTTCAACAGAAAAGCCTTTAGACTGCACTTTTAAAGGGAAACTCAGACATTGCAGAAAAGAAGCCACTTTGAAGCAGTGATAGCTGCATCTCCATGCCCCAGCCCAACCTGTGCCCTGCAGACAAAGTGAGAATCCACACTGCCAGAGGGTTGTAGGAAATCAAACTTGCAAGCATTTCCATGACCCAGGTGCCAGCTCTGCAGACTTCAACCTAGCCAAGGATAAACTTTCAAGATCTCCACTCCCCCTGAACACAGCCTGCCCAAAATGGTCTGTATCAAATTAGTTTAAAAGAAATACAAATGCCCATATGCTTAATAGCCAAGAACTGCAGAAACACAGCCTGTGAGAACTGTTTGGTGTGTAACCTGTCTAACCTGTACATTTTGGGAACTAAGGCACACTGTGTGTTCTGTGTTTACACCTGGGCCATCTGCATAAGCTCTTCATTTTTAAAACACTAGTTTATAATTAGGCTGCTGTTAGGAAGAGGGCTGCCTGCATGATGTGCCATCAACTTTACTGCCCTTTAAAGCTCAGAACAAAACTTTCATGTTCATTGAACTGCTTCAAAGAAAACTGATCACATATCTACACCCTGTAACTACTGTGTTCAATGAAAGAATAACACTGGGAAGGCACTGCAGGATTTGCAGGAACTTTCACCTTTGTAGGTTTGCTTAAGGCAAGTTATTTAAAGCAATTTTTTGTGTTTATTGGAATAAGAGAGTATCCCACTTTATAATCTCTCAGCAAGCCTGGGTTATCATGATTTGAAGAAGCAATAGTGTTGTTGCAACTGATTGTTACACATGATTAGAGTTTTTACATCAGATATCTCAAAGCAAAGTTAAGGGCAAAACTTGATAGGGATTAGAAAAACTCATGGTTTGAATTTAGCTTGGGAAAACAATTTACTATTACTAGTTTTGGATCCAGGTCCTATTTCAGTTCAACTGCAGGCTTTATAAACAAAGACATTTGAGAAAAACAAATGTCACTTTCTCTAACTCAAGTCTTTCTCAATACTTGCATGAGACACACAGAGCAGCCTCCTGGTTTTAGACTGGATCCATATCTATCCTAAATAATCCACCATTTACATCAATCTTGCTAAACTGCTTGCCTCTTTGTCTGCCAGTAGCATTTCAAATTAAATTACAACACAGTAATTGTTTCTATTGACACTGTGTGTCTTTGCTCTGGGGAGGGGAACTGACATTATCTGTTTATTAAAAAAAACTTGGATGGCATTTTTCTCAGCATAACTGAGTTTGAAAGTCTTCACCTCTTTTTATGTCATCTCCAAATATTTTCTGATGCAAACCTCGAATGAACGAGATATAGGCAGGACAAAATGGTCAGACAATGCCCCTGGACAGAACCTGTGCTTGTTCTAGTGAATGTTCACACAGTGCCTCACAACACAAGGTGTAGCTCTGGCAGCTCAGCAGAAAAGAGCTGGCAGCAGTGGAGTGACAAATAATGGGAATTCACCTTCATCCCTGGGAATGAGCACGGTACGGGCAGGTCACAGCAGGGCCACAAACCCAGCTCCTGGCTGCCCCATCTCCTGTGCTCTCCCTTCCTGCTCACACTGGGGTTGACTTTGAAGAAGTCACTTGTGGAAAACTTTGGCTGCCAACCACATTGTGTTTCTGTGAAAGGAATGATATTCTCCTGCACTCAGACCATGGCAGGCTGGAAACAGGCTGGGAGCTGGGCATGGACAACTGGATTTGAATCCTTTAGCACACAGACCTTATTAATCCTTTCCTCAAAACAAAACAACCCCAAAACAAACAAACAAACAAACCCAACAAACAACAACAAAACCACCAAAAAACAACAAACAAACAAAAAAGTTCCCATAAGGAAAAGACAAATCTCCACAGATATAATTACAATGGATACAAGTGAAACATCATCAGTTTGGCCTGGAGTTGGTGGGACTACATCTCCCCAAATGGAGCAGCAATGACAAAAGCCTTAAAGAATGAATGCAGTGAAAGTGTGACAGAGAAATAAATCACTGAATTTTGTGCTCCTCTCCCCCCAGGACACCACTGATGGTGTTTGCTGCATTCCTGCTGTGTCCATTTACAAGAGATGTCAGTTCTTTGGTGGCCTGTATAATAACTTATTATCAGAGACAGCTAACACGTTAAACAGAATTAAGACTGCTCACAGCAAGCCAGAGGTACATATCAGATAATTATGGACCTGCAGGTCTCAGAATCAAGCAGAAGATGGGTTAGAGAGCATCAGATGATTCACTGAACCACACACCAAGGCAAAAAGTACTTGGAACAACAGTTTCTGTCAAATTGCTGCCCCACATTCCCCTTGTCTTCTTTTCCCCTCCTATACTGAAGATGTGCACTTTTGTTTTGCTAGAGGACATACATGCTGTTGAGTCTGCTTGCTTTTTCTATCAGTAGACTTGTCAGAAAAAAATCAAATTTCAAAATAATTTTGGCAAACCACAGTGAGATGCAGAGAACCAGGTAAATGGGTTATTTTTGGACACTAGATTATCAGTTGAAATAAAGCTGATTTAAAGTAGAAAGGATCAGTTGGGAAACAGTATAGGAGATACAAGGGCTGGGCTAAACACTGAGCATTCTCCTTCTGGAGCTTGTCTTCACTGAACCGCTCCCTCCAGGTTCAAGCCAGCCCCAGCCAGCCAAGCCCAGCTCTGGATGCTCTCTGCAGCTCAGTACAGCTGTGTTAACTGATGATGAATTGCAGAAACTCCCAGCTCCAGCCTGCAGCTTCACACCATCAGCTGTCCCAGCCTCGGGCACAGTCTAATTAACTTGCTCTTGCTGGTCCTAGCTAGGCAGGGTCCTATTGGCACCTTATGATAAATTCCAGACTGCTTTCCTCCCTAATCTGGATCATTAATGCTGTTTTTGAAAGCATTTAAACCAGCAAAACTCCAAGGCAGGATTTTGCTACTGGATAGGAGTAAGATAAAGCAGCAAATCCAGGCTCTGGCTCACTCATAACCTTTGGGTTTTTCCTATAATTCTATTTTGATCATCTTTGATGCTAAATAAATATGAAATCCCTATAGACTGCTATAAACTTCCAATGTGATTTCAAAGAACACATTCAACCATCACAACATTATTAGGTGCTAAGGTTACAGATTCCTTTTAAACCTCAGTTCTGAGATCAGTCTATAGAGCTTTAGGGCCAGATAGAGAGAACAGACAGACTTTTCTTGTTATCATCTAAATCTCACCACAGATCATTTGTGCCCACACTGTTAAAGTGCCTGCAGTACCTGCACTGCTCTTTATGGGGATTATTCAGAATGCAAAGTGACTTTCATCCACTTCTCTCTGGCTTACAAAGGTCAGTTTTGTAAAACTTGTCAACTTGATTGATATCCTGGTATCATTTTTTTATAAATGGTTTTGTTGATAGTTGTTGCCATTTGCAGTGGCAGTTTTTTCCATATTACTGAGAAAGCTGAAGTGTGCACCAAGTGCTAACAATGACCATGCCCATCCACATCTGCCTTGAGGCAGATCTGAGAGGTGTGAGCAGTGTCTCAGGCTGGGGATGGAGTTACCACTTATCAGCTTTTCCTTTCAGGAAGGTGACCCAGAACCTGGCAGACAGCAGCCTGAAATGCTCCCACAGGATTCTGGACCCTTGTTGCATATTTCCAGCCAGGGAATCACACAGAGAGTTTTCCTGCTGCACCAGAAACCAACCCTCTGCCAGGTACTGGGAGTGTACCCAGTGGGGCTCCTGCTGAACACAGAATGTGGCTCTGAATTTGCTGCTCAGCAGTGGGAACATGCCCAGCTCCTCTGGCTCCTCTCAAACACAAATCATTACCAACACCAGCATGGAAGATTGTGGCAAAATCCTTCCTTTCGCTGGAAAAGGCAGATTATTGAAACCACATAAGTCTGGGTCATCTTGCATAGAAATATTTTCATGTCCAAGATAAAACTTCTGGTCAGAATGAGATCTGGGAATACTCACGTATTCCCTGTGTTTATAAGAAAAAAGATACTTGAGGTGAAACCAAGCCCTCACTCCTTTTTGTGTTGTTCAGCATGGACACATGAACCCATCTGTTCTTTGCCTTAGCAGGGATCCCAAGGCATAAATGAATAGTGAGGAAAACCCTTCCTCATTTCTTTTGGTTATGAAATAAGATTTTTATTTTTAAAATTTTTTTATTGACATTCCTAAATGTCAATCAATGTTAAAAATTATGCATTCAGTAAAGCACTATTTCAACAAACCGAGAAGGTCAGAAAGACAGCATTTATTACAGCTCTACTGCAGTTTTAAACTCTAGGAAGATATCAAGACTTACCTAAGAAAGGCTCATTTACAACCTCCATAGATAATGCTTATAAAAAAATTCTGACATTCTTTATACTGCTCATTGCAGGATTTGAACAAAGCAATCTCTCATACACCCAAAATCAGTCCCAAACTTCTGCAGAAGATGTGGTTAGATAAAATTTTAATAGATATAAAAATGCTAGAGGTCTCAATAAATTGCCTGTGTTCTAGAGGAGGATCCTTTTGAAACTGCTCTTTCCTTCTTTCACTTATGTCTGCTAGGCCTGTATATGAAAATGTGAGGAAAGGATGCAAAAAGGCTCAGAAAACACTCAAGCTAAATTAGAAAGTAAATTTCATAAGACAAAGAGGTAAAAAGAAATGTCTTTCAGATCTAAAGTTCCATATTCTCTTAACATGACATTAATTCAAAACCTGAATGCCATTCCACTGAAAAGCAAGTCTATCTTTCTCTCTAATCCTGGTAAGGTTTTTTCTATTTATATGTGGTACCTTTTTTTCCAAGCACAGTCTCAATGCACAGGTTCAGCCCTGTTCTGTTTAAATGCCCTTCTGAAGTTCTTTATTCCACTTTATTGCCTTTAGAAATGGGATGAACAGCACTGAAAAAGCCAGAAAATTACTCTGGACATACCTTCTAGCTACAGATGTTCTCTAATATTTCCCAAATAAGCAAAACAACAACTGAAGCTTCATTTCACCCATGACTACTTTTCAGCAATTTTCTGGTGCAATCCAGAATAATTTATTTTACATTTTTTTTGAATAACAGAAGTGTGTAGCAATAGTTGCTTATAAGTTCCACAGTTTCACTCCAGAGAGGTCCTCTGGGCTTCCCTTCAAGAAAAATGACCACCAAGAATCAAACAAAATCATTTGAAGATCGTTGACACTAATTTGTCATTCTCTTTATATTTGTAAAATTCAGGCTGCTACCACCTAGCTAGAGTATATGCCCTCATATCTCACTCTGATTTCATAACCACATGCACACATAAGGTAAGTTTTGTCTTTGTTTAAGTGCACCATTGATTGCTCCTTTTACTGCAAACTGCAGACCATGGCTGCTGTCAGGCTAAAGGCGCTGCACACCAGAATATCTGTATGAAATGTACACAGCAATTATTGCACGCATTTCATCACTGTTGGCTTCAACATAGGGTAATTCTCATTAAGATGCAAATCTGCAGAGTCACAGCAATTAGAAGGAAGAGAGTTTGTGAGAGAGGAGCATGTTCTGATTGGGTGCTCTAATGTTTATTTGGGGTGGGACTGGGGTCATTCTCCTCAGTGCCCTCAAGAGCCATTTAGAGCTGCAACTCTGCAATACTGTTATGCAACCACAGGGAAATGTGCCCATTATGACCGAGTTCTAGGAAATATTTTCCTGGTTTACATGCTTTTCCATGGAATAATTCCTATCATATTCCCTATTCTACTCAGAGATAACAAAATTTCAGGAAAAGTAAAAAACAAAATCCAACCAGCCAAAAAACCCAAACAAAAACCAAAAACCAAAACAAAAAAAGAAACAAAAAGTCTTATTTCATAACCAAAAGAAATGAGGAGGGTTTTTTCTCCCTATTCGTTTATGCCTTGGGATAACTGCTAGCTAATACAAAGAACAGATGGGTTCATGTGTCCATGCTGAACAACACAAAAAGAGTGAGGGCTTGGTTTCACCTTAGGCATCTCTATTCTCTTGTATTTTTAGGGCCAGTACAATATGACTGTGCTACATGATGGCAGCAGAACCAGCAAACAGCCTCTCTGCCTCTCCTAAGAAGTTTGTCACCCCATCCCACACCTTCCAGAAAGAACCAGGGCTCCACAGAATCCCAGGTAAGGTTTCAGCCTCAGTGTGCTCTATATTTAAACTGAAAAATCATTATCTATTGTTATCATGAAATTGTATCCCTTCTGGAGTCAATAGCTCGTCTTTTTTCAAGGAGAAAAGCAGAGAAACATATAATCAAGGCAAGAGGCTGCAGAGGTGGATGCTTCACTGGATTATGGACTTCATTTAATTAAAGTCTCTTAACCTGCTCTTAATCAAAGCAAATGGCAAGTGGCATGCTCAGCAGATGGATACAGCTGTGCATAACAACCATGCAGGTGTTTAATTTTATATTTGGCAAGTAGAGCAAGCAGCATTCAAACATTTGAAGAGGAGGGGGTGGTTAGTGAGGGAGGGTTTCCAAGGCACATTTCACTGAAAAAGGGAGATTATTCTGCCACTATTAAGTTACTCAATCAACTTCACCAGTTTTGTGTTAAGTCCCAGTTTGAATTACAGGGGCAGATGTATAATCTGTGAGGCTTTCCAGAGTAATCCCTCTCTCCTGCCCCTCCACCCCCACATTTTTTTAAAGGCTAACTGTACTAAAGTGCAGATTTCTGTCTTCTCAGACACCAGAAGAAGTTCACTCTTTGTGTCCCTTATTCCCAATACAAAAGACAATGAATGAGCCTGAAGTGACACAAACACATTGTAGGTAGAAATTTATCCCTGATGGAGCCAGGAGCTCCAGAAACCTGGGAAGGAGGCAGTGAGAGAAAGAAACCCAAACACAGAACTTTCCAAAGTACAAATCCAGAGAAGTAATTACTGAGCTTGTCACAAAATAAGAGAGAATTCTGAGTATTCATTTTAACTGGAAGTCTGCTGCAAATGTAATTAAAATTAAAAAACAGTAATTCAAAACAAAGCCAAGGAAGACTAAATTTTGCATTTCATTAACATCAGTTTTCCCCTGCACCCCCAATAATTCCCAGAATGATTTACATGCAAGAACAAAATGGAATAAAGCCAGGTGAATGAAACCCAGGCAAAATGGCAAGTATTTGGCATCTCCTGCATTAATTATACCAAAGGAAGGAATTTTGGCAAAGGATCAACACAGAACCACAGCTTGAAAGGGAACATTACTGAAAGGTAAAAGTGGCAGTACCATCACCTGCATCATAGGTGCAAACCCAGACATTCACAACAGCTCCAGACAAGGAAGGAGGCAGAATGTGGATGAGGCAGAATATTCAATTTCAAAACATGTGACTCAGTGTTGGTGTTAAAGTGATTCAGAGACTGCCACCATTATTTTTCCACTCATTTTCACTCACTACAGTAGGTTAGCTTAAAATAGATTACACACTTTCATAATATTTCTTTCCCACATGTTCCCCTGATATACTGTAGTCTTTCAAATTAAAATAGAAATACCCATCAGATTCCCTCTGTGTTTTTCCATGCACAGAAAGAAGTTCAAATATCCTTGTTTAACAATCTGAATATAAAGAGGAAAGGAGCTGCTTGAGAATTCCTGCCATCAGTATTTCTCAGACCTACTGAAAATACAACCTCCCTTTTGGCTCTGTTTCCATTTGCCTGCAAACTCTGAGATAGTTGGTAGAATATTTTGAACACTTTAAAGCTTTTTCTGCCCTTTCCCAGTTCCTTTGGCATTATTCTGTGGTCTTCAAGAAGGGGGACACCCCACAGCTGGAGAAACAGTGGCTTGGATAAGCATCACAATCTCAGAGCACACAATTTTAACACAGAAATTACTCAACAGGCTCCTTGTACTAAGTTGGAGGTTTATAAACATATGGAATCTTTCTTATGCAATAAAAGAAATATTTCTTTTGCTTTCAGTCAGACTGATGGTCAATCCACCCAATTCCATAAGAACTTCAGGTGCTCTAGGAGCCCTTTATGCGGCTGTGATCTCCATGGTAACAAATGATACAGCAACCACCCAGAGCCCCCCAACAAGTCCTGTGCCAAGGAGTTTCACAGATCCCCAGGTGAACTGCCAGAAGATCAAGTTCTGAGAGCACTGCTGTGAAAAACTTCCCTTTTCTGGCTTCAGTTTTGTGGCATTTGCATTTTTACTTTGATATATCTGAAACTGAAAAGCCCATGACGCAAAACACCTTTTACTAGTTCTCCTGTTCTAATAGCCAGACTTCAAACAAATGAAGATGAGTGAGTACTCTTTTCCCAAAGAATACTGATCTAATTAATTATCATCAGCTAGTTTCTTACACAGATGACAACAATCTATAAAACTACCACCCAACAGAATCTTCTTTATCTACCAACAATGCAAAAAAGGTTACCCTCAGGTTTCAAAATATGTAATTTATCTGAAAAAGGTCTTGCTGCTGTCTCTGTTGAGGCAAGGATCACGAGGTGGCACATTTGAAGGCTGCACCTATTTCCAGTGGCACAGGGTTCCTCCAGAAATGACTGGAGCCACCCTGGGACACCCACTGGCATCTCCCACAGAACAAGATTATTACTGCAATCAATTCCAATGATTAGAAACACCCTTAACTTTTTCTAAGTAAGTATTTGTGGTTTAAAATTTGTCAAAGATAATTGCCTGGATGGTTTTGAAATGCAAGTTCTCAATGGCAAGCATGTTCAACACAGAGAAGTAGCTGAGAAAGGGGAAAATTAAAATAATAAAGTAACTAGATTTACCTATAGTCTGCAGCATAAACGAGGTCCAAAGGACCATTGCACTCAAAGCACATACATGTGAGAAAAAGTTATAATTCATCACACATTCCTTAAAAACACATTATCCAGCATTTTGATTAACAAAACTTTTTCTGTTCTGTTTCTGCAAGCATAACATGATTTTGTTAAATATTTAAAGGTTTCCTTCTCAGCAATGAGCAAATATTTGTATAGCAGATGAAACACTAGTTTTACCTCGGAGAATTACAAATATAAACAGAAAAAGCATTCAGGTCAAAATAAAAATAAAATTAGAGCCTAAAATGTTTGTGGGAAACAACACAACTTGTATTTACCTAATTCATGTAGAATTAAAGCAGAAGCAGCTGTGTATCCAAAGCTAACTTTTATGACAACATACACTTCCATAAATAGTTTTAATGATAACATATCTAACCAGCTAAACTATTCTAGCCATATTTGCATTTCAGAGTGATTATTTTTTGCAGATAGTATATTAATTTCCTTAAAATTAATAATTTATTATGTTTTTTTTCATTTCTCCCTTGTGTGTATTTTCAAGAAAATGGTGTCCCCTAAGGCTTGAATAATTGCCAGCCAAATACTCAGCAGTTACCTTGATCTTTGCTCAAGCTACATGTACATGTGTGTGTGTTATCAGAGCTTCCCTGTATTTTCTCCAGCAGACAATATTAAATAAGACTAGAAAGTAAAGTTACAAGCTGATTCAAATTCTCTTACAATCACTGTGATTCAAAGTTTTGATTGCAACAATATGCAGTAGTATGGGAGCTTCTCTTTTGATCTCTACAGATTATTTGGGTCTATAATTTCCAACTACATTCTCTACTTTTGTCACAGACAGTGGCAGAGGCAGGTCAAACACAGGTAAGTTGCTTTGGAGCCCCTGAAACAGGGGCCGCAGTCAATGAAACAGAGATGCAGTCACGGCAAGCAGCATTCCACATTTAAGAAAAACAAATCTTGATGACTCCAGCAGATGCTGCTATTTTTGAGGGGCATTTCAGGCTTGGTGCTGGCACATCCCTTATGTCCTGGCAGCACAGCTCCTCCATCACTGCCTCCACAAAGAGGAGCCCCAGCCTCTCACCCTAGGGGCTCCTCAGCAGTGTTCTGGGGAAAAGACCTGCTGCCCATAAAGGGACATTTATGGTCTCAGTGTCTGAAGGAAAACTGGACAAAAGTCATCAGGGATTACAGAATGCATGGAGCAAAGAGATGCTTTCAGTGAGATCCCTCAAAAATGAACAAAGCAAGCCCCAGAAATGTTCATCAGGAATGACCAGGTGAGCCCAAATGTGGCTCAGCTGTGCCCATGCAGGACCCTTTTGTTCATGGTAGGGGTGGGAGCAGCAGGGCAAGGATGCCCAGCCCTCTCCTGCTGTCCTGTGCCCCTGAGCTGCCCTGCCCTGAGTGCAGCTGCTTCTCTGCCCAGGCACCAGCAGCCCTCTGGGGGAGAATTAGGGAGATGCTCACCCTGATAAATTGTGAGCCTCAAAAGAAAACAATCTGTTGGGAAACTGAGTGTGAAGCAAGCTGCTCCTTGCTGTGCTCCAGTTAAGCTGCTCAGCATTGGAATCCTTGGAAATATCAGAATCTGAGTATTTATTGTAGTTCAGTATAGAAACTACACTTTATAGGCAGTATTTACTGTCTCCCAGCTCCAGCAGATAACATACAGCCTGCAAATGGATATGAGAGTCAGCTCTTCCAGAGGGAAGAAAAATGCATTTCCTTCCCTGTAAACTACATGTAAACACAAAATGGAACCACCCAGGCAGTAAATGGATTTCTCCTTCCTTTTCAACTTGCAAAACATACCCTTGATACAGTAAGCAACGCAGAAGGCTACAAATTACATAACACTGCTATTTCTTAGACAGACTTCCTAAGTATGAATGTTAAGTAGATACTCGCACCAACTTCTAGACCTAAACCTGTCAGCTTTCCTTATAATCACCTTAAACTTTTTTAAAAATTCAGAAAGTTTCCATAAGGACTAAAGCATTGGTAGGTACAGCATAAGCTGAAGATGGAATTCACTGCTATTGTTCTGCATCTAATGTTTGCACGAGACTAATTGATTGAGACATTCCCAGATGGTTTTAGCATTTAACAGCATCTATACAATGACAGTCAGAATTTTTAATACTCATAGAGGCACAGCAGAGTGGCATCAATAAGACAAATTGTATGAGCAACTGGCATTAGAATGCACTGGCAATGCACCCAAAAACTTATTTTTAAAGACTGCGACAAGAAATATTCCAATTAGGCTACATAAATTACCAGAATGTAGCCATCATTACTGAAAAGAGAACTTCCCTTGTTATCATAAAAAGAATTCATTGTACTGACTGGAGAAATATATACTCTTTTGACTTATTAATAAAATAAATATAACAAGTTATAATTAAATGGCTCTTAAATTGCAATAATTACTTAGAAACAATGAACAGACAGGCACAGGTGAACACTACACACAGTGAAGCATGCAGGGAAGAAAATGAGAATAAATGCTCTCTCCCTCTCTTTCAAATGCTGTGTGTTCAAGTAAGCAACCTGATTTCAGCTCAGCCAACCAACACAGTTGATGTAATTAAACAATGATACAGGTTTATTATATAACCAAATGGAAAGCTGAAGACAGGTCTGAACAGCACTAAAAGAAGATTTAATTAAGTTTAGAAGATCTAATTATGCGAGCTGGAACCACAGTGTAGGAGCTGGATCTGTTCAGCTCTGACACTTCTTCCCAGCTTTTTATTCTAGAATTTCAAAGATTACTTTAAAAATGTTCAAGAAGGAAAAAAAGGAACAGTTGGTCTGAAGTAATGAATTTTTCACTTCAAAAAAGAGAAAGGTATACTGCAACAGAATAATGGCAGCTGCACCAGAGACAAGCTTTTATATTTAACCTCTCAACAAGCAGAATATTCATTGCCTTTCATAAAATGGAAGTGTTGAAACACTAAGCAAATCTCATTGTTAAATCCCCCTTGCCGGTGCATTTCAGGTTACCAAGCCCATGCCTAAGGCCCCTGACCTTGGGTGACTTCATCTGAGAGCCCTGAGCTCACCCAAGGTCACTCCCCTGTCCCTTTGTCCCCTCTCTGTTCTGGGGGCAGTGGCCAGGTGGCCTGGTGGCCTTGTCCCTGCCCGGCTGTCCCCTCAGCCCATGATGTTCCCCAGGGCTGAGCAGCAGCTCCATCCTGCCTCCCTGGGCTCCCCTCTGCTTCTCCTGCAGCACCCCCTGAGCATCAGGCCAGGCCTCAAAAGCTGCTCCTGCTTCATTGTCACCTGAGCCATCATCTCTCTTAGATTCATGGAACAAATCCTCCTTTTGCAAGAGCACGAGTTAAAAATCAAACCTATGACAATGTTGGCCTTTTCCCTCAGAAAGGGTCTCTGTGCTGCAGACCATGCACACTACAAGCACTGCCACTCCAAAAAATGAACAGGGGGTGTATTTCACACAGTTCACATAGTTCTTCTTCCCAAGAAACTTGGGAAGGGAGATGCCAGTTTGAGCTCAGTGTTTCAGGGCCCCACAGGCAGCTTCAGCCTATCTGCAAGCCATGCTCCTCTTGCACCAGCTGCAGTTTCATTAGCTGTGATTTAAAAGTATGATGAGAAATGCTTTTAGTAAATACACAGGTGACATTTTAAGGCTGTCAGTGGAATAAATTGGTGTTAAGGTACATTCTTCATTATCTAGTTTTGTCCAGAATACTTAAATTAGTTTCTCCAGAGAGTTTTTCCCCCTGGCTTCTGTTTGGTAGTTGCCTCTGCGCTTGATCAGTGATTTCTTTTTGCTCCCTTAGCTCTTGTCTATACAATGACATGCTTAGACACATCTGAGACATTCAAGTGTCTTGTTCTCCTCACTCATGTCTATCTCAATTCAATTCTCTTTCAGTTCTCTTTTCCTCTCAGACAATTCCTTGTTAGTATAAATCACCTGTCACTTATCTTGATAGATTTAGTTGGATCCAAACTGAGAAAGCTGAGATAATTCTTGGTTCTCAGCATAGCATTTTTCTTTTACCATTCTGACATTCCACATAGAAATACTATAGTTTCCAAACTCCATTTTAATATCATAGACTGTAAAATTACAGCTCTGTTAAAAAGAGCAGTCTAAGGGAGAGTTCTGATTGTTCAGTAGGTGTTCTGAAGCACTCTTTTTAACCATGATTTTCATTGCCTGCCAAAGAAATGTATTTTCATGTATGCCATTATAGGGAGAGATTCTACATGCTGAAAAGATATGCCTGTGGAGTGTCATAATACTGCTCACCTTTATTGACTAAAACAAACAGCAGGAAACTACAGTAAAACTTGAAAATCTGGGGGTTAGCCTGAGAACTACACAGTATTTAGACTGTTTTCAAGGCAGGGCTTAGGGAGGCCAGCCTGGACCCATGGCACAGTGAAGCCAGGCTGAGTCCTTCTCCCATTCCAGGGAGCTCTTCTCCCTTCTCCCTCCCATTCCAGGGAGCCCCTCTCCCATTTCAGGGAGCCTTTTTCCCTTCTCCCATTCCAGGGAGCCCCTCTCCCTTCTCCCATTTCTCCCTCCAGCCCACCTGGAGCTGCTGGTTAGTGTGAAATTAGGCACCCACATGTGTGTGCACAGAGCAGAGCTTTGACACCTCTTTTTTGGGTGGTGTTTTTTCCTTTTCCCATGCCCTGTTTGAAGCGGTTGGAATAGGGGTTTTTTGGACCCTCCCTGCCACCTGGCAGGGTGACAGACAATGCAGGGTCTGCAGCCACTCTGGGCTCCAACTCTGAGCACCTCCCAGCTGCATTTGGTGGGCAGTGCCAGCCTGGCCTCTCCTCTTTCCCTCCCGAGGGGTGACTTCAGCCAGCAGCTCTGTTGGGAGGAGTCACTGAACCCCGTGTCAAGGAGGCAGTGCCCAAAAACAGCAGCAGGAACTTCCCTGCGGATTTCAAGAGCTGTGGCTCATGCCAAGACTGCCTTTGTCATCACAGGAGCAAAAATTTAATAACAAGCTACAGAAATTTGTCAGACTATGAACAGCTCACTAGCATCAACAAGTTGACACTATGGTACAAATGAATGAAACCCAAGATAAACATGGGAAACACTGCAACCATCCCAAGTACCAATTTTAAAAAAAGGACTTTTCTAAATACTGGTAAAAATCCCTGAAGTTTAAAGAGGTTTCCCCTCCACAAAAAACATGATGAATAATTTATGGCTCATTATATCATGATGATATGGCATGATTTGGGCAGACATTATTTCATTAAGCCTTCAGGGATTTGGGTAGAATCCTTTTGGATGAATGAAATCAGACCTTTGGTTCTCACACATTCCTAAAATCATGCCACGGTTGTTGGTTCAATTATACTTTTGTAAGTACTCCTCAAATACAAAATGATAAAAACTTCTTCAGCAATATCTTTACAATTGTGGTAATGCATTATGAATTTAATTCCAGCACACTCACGCTGAAGGTGCCCATTTTCACCCCCATTTAATACATTATCCCCAGGAGGATTCATTCTGACAAAGAGAGTAATAGCTGAAAATAGCTTCAGAAATGATGAGACACTGCAAGCAATGCCCTTAATTGTGAAAAAGTTCATCATTTTGGGAGCAGGGACTTGATTATGTTTGTAATTTTTAAAATTCATTGCCCACTATTCAGTTCAAAATCTCCAAGCTCCTGAGGAATAGCAATGCCCTTCTGGTAGGGCTGGCAGGACCTTCAGCATATGGAGATTATCCCCAATGCAATATAACATGATGAGCTCAAAGCCCATTAAACGCACTGCTGAAAGAACACAGGAAATCCTGGGCTTAAGAAAATCTAGAAGGGGAAGGATGTTATTTAATTTTACTGACATGTTAGGGACACTTATTTTTTTCTTAAATTTCATGCTATCATTTTTAATCAGATACCACTGTATTAGTATGTGCAATTAGCTGTGTAGACTTGGAAGAAAAGAGGGGGAAGAACACCAAGCCTCTGTCTTCAAGTGTAGGAGACAAGTAAAAACTGACTGCAAAACAGAGTGTGCTGACAATGCAAGTCTACATATGGTTGAGCATCTTGTCTGTGTTTTTGCAACTTGCTTTCACTCTCCTGTGTGATTAAAAAAGTAAATATAAGCTATATGTAAAAAAATTTTATACATTAAAAAAATTGCACTTTTGGCTCTACCTCCTCTTCCATGGTAGCAGTTTTATGAACTACAAATATACTCCTACCATTTATTCTATTAAATGCTCTTCAAACAAATTACTTTCTATTCATTATACCTACAGTTTATAATGGAATTGCATTGCTAGGAGACTGAGAAAATTAAAAAAATTCAGGACATCTCTGTTGAAAATCCACTGATAACTTTTATAAAATGCAGACACATCACAACCTGTTTTAGATAAAAAGTAGCCCTTCTGATAATGGTCTGTAGCTAATCAAGAGCAGCACACAAGAATTATTCTAATGATTTTGTTTAATTCTCTCAGAATTACAGTCTTACATTTTCCATAATTCTGCTATTTATAGCATCTGAATTCAGAAGTTAGTTCTCCTATGGGTCAATTGGATCCTGAACACTTTGACCCCAGGAAGGAATAGACACATTTTAGCAGATACAACCTACTCTGAGAAGTTATTTACATGGAGTAGTGAGAAGTTACTCATGCTTGCCATTAAGCATATGAATCTAATTAATTTGCTAGGCTAAGATACTACAGCTCCTCAGAAGAGAGGCATCAATTCTATACCATTTTACAGACAGGAAAACCATACAGCAAGTCAGTGAAAAATTCTGGACCAGAAGAGGGGAATCCAGCCAATTTTCCATCCAACTTGCCCAGACTGTATCATTCTCTCTCTCTTTATGGAGTAGAAATCTCACAGATTTGTTGGTGGTTTTTTGTTTTGTTTTTGGTTTGGTTTTTTGTTTTGGTTGGTTGGTTTTTTTGTTGTTGTTGGGGTTTTTTTTGTGTTTTTTTTTGTTTGGTTTGGTTTTTTCCAGTTAGAACTATATTAACCATAATCAGAGTATGTGGCTTGTGGACATTTCTTGATCCCAGCGTTGCAGAAACTTATTTCATCTTTGTTATAAAATTCCTACAAAACTCTTCCTGCCAACATCCAGATATTTTTGTTGCCACTACTAATGTTTGTGCTGTAGCAGTCACCTTCTCCCTGTGCCACTTTCTCAGCTGTTTAAGGCATCAATTGGTCAATCACTTTTCATATTGCTGTAGAGCACCTCCTAGACATGGTTTCCCCTGTATTGTACTTAACTTGACACACTCTAAACACCTTACAAACCATTTCATTATAGCAGAAGAGCAAGATCTGAACTAGATTACCTGGTCATCTCTGGCACTCCTCAACTGAAATCTCAGCATAAGAGATCCACTAATTTCCTCCCTGGGACAGAAATGTTTTTGTTGCTGTTGTGTTAATACACAGCTTACAGGAAGTCATGGGTCCAATGAAATTCAAGACTCTGAAAATAAGTAAACTGCTCTGCTACAAGCCTCTGATCACCACTGTGCTCCTTATTTACTCTTTGAATGGAACCACAATTGACACACAGATTTATAGGTATTTTCATTTAAAATTCTTACCCTCTCCTTGGAAATCTAGCTTGTGCTTAGCTGCAGTGGTGAAAAGCAGAGAGGAAATGAAACACTGGGAGAAGCTTTTCTTTACAGAAGCAACTGAGTGGCACCCACACAGACCCCATGGCCTGAATCACCCCTTCAGCCAGGCAGAGACAGGTGGGCACAGGAAATCAAACCATCCTCTGCACAGGCTCTGCAGGGAGATCCCTGCCTCTGCCCAGCCTGGGACCACAGGATGTGAGCCTCAAAACCACAGGTAAAAGTCCTGCAACAGGTAAAAGTTCAGCTCAGCTCAGAGTCATTAGTCTCTTTTTTAAACTCTGTGTACGCAACAGCAGAATTTAAAAGCCTGAAAGCTTCCCTAACACTTTGGAAGCAAACAGAAAGCTGTGGTACATGGTGAGAAATTCTGCTAGGGAGAACAGCAACAGCTCAGAGTCAGCGGAGAGATCAGGATTATTACTCCCTCAGGGTAGCATAGAATGATAGGAGCTCATTTGGGAACAGATAAAGCCATGTGGCTGAATGAAGCTGAGCCTCTACTGTGGACTCCAACCTGTAAAAGACATGGCTGGCTCTTTTAGCAATATTGCCGTACAGTTTTATGGTGCACACTCAGTCTGGCTGTAAAAAGAGATGTTACAGATGAAGTAAAAAAAAGATTCATTCAAAATAATATTGATCAAATTGCAAGACCAGTGAACAGTGAAACAAGTACATTTTCCTGTAGGTCTTTGTCACTGATTGACTGTAGAGCCATTAGTGTGAATGTGCTTTCCTAATGGGTGAGCAGAATTGACTTCTGAATGACAATGGTTTTCCTCCAGGCTTATAGGGCCCCAAAAGCACAAGCTTTGCTGGACTTTAAAGAACAAAGTTCCTCACTGCCCCAGAGAGAATTCAATTGCTATTTGCAAAGAAAGTACATTTGACAGTAACGAATATTTTAATTGTGACAGTGAATTGTGACAGAAGGGAAATATAAACCCCTGTCAAAAAGCAAACCAACATCCATTCCCAAGTGGGCTTCTGCACTTTGCTTCTGATTTTTAATGTATCAATTACATGGGCATCTCACTTTGTACCTCATCAACAGTAGCTTAGCAATGCTCTAGCAGGCATGCTTGCTCTCCAAGAGCATCCAAAGCACCTTTAAATGTGAGGAAACAGGTTCCAAGTTCAGTAAACAACATAAAGAACTGAAAAGAACTAAAAATTCTTCAGCCAAATGACCGTGGTGCAACACTCACACAGCTTAAAAGGACTTCCCAAATGTGCACAAACACCACCAGCTGCAAATTTTTCCCCTTCACCACG
This sequence comes from Camarhynchus parvulus, assembly GCF_901933205.1. Classification (NCBI taxonomy): domain Eukaryota; kingdom Metazoa; phylum Chordata; class Aves; order Passeriformes; family Thraupidae; genus Camarhynchus; species Camarhynchus parvulus. The sequence continues at coordinate 14,120,628 of NC_044581.1, read as the reverse complement.
AGTTTGACACTCCACATGGGAGCAGATGTGAGACAGGGGCTGTAACTGGCACCAGAGGAAGCTCTGAATGCTCAGGGGAATCTCTCCAGTGGAAGCCACATCAGCCCAGCAGCAGGAGCCTCTCACTGCTCTGAGGGCACCCAGGTGTGATGCCTCAGGTTTTAGTTTTTATATTCTTCAGATTTTTAATTTTTATATTTTTCAGATTTATATTTAATTTTTATATTTTAATATTCTCTACTGCTTTAGTGTGTACACTGCTTTACTCTGAGCTTCATGAGGGGATGGTGAGCTCTCTGCACAGAGCAGGGAGACAAAACAATTCCTGCTCCAGCTGGGGACCAAGGACAAATGATCCAAATCTCAGGTTCAAGAGCACAAACAACATGGGCTGAAGAGAGAAAAACAAGCAGGGTGGGACTGGATGGGATAAAGCTGGAATGGGACACTGAAGTGCAAGATGCAAATGGAGCAGAACTGATAAAAGTGAGAGACCCTGTGAGTGCTCATGCATTTTAGGACAATTTTTGTTCATCTTGGGTGCAGCCCTGGCTCTTGTGCTGCCCAAGGTGGATCCATTGAGGCCTTTTAATAAATCCCTACTTTATTCTTTAACTCTCTCTAGTCTCTGCTCCAGGTCAGCCTTCACAAGGCATTAGTGAGCACAGCTTTCCTCACGTGGGCAGTCCAGCACATGGAATTGTTCAGCCCCCTCTGCACCATCACATAGGGTTCAGCTATTAATGGAGAATAAAAGAAAACTCAGCTTTGTGTCTGGCCAGCACAGCTGCCAGAGGTCCCACAGAATATTAAACAATTAGTTTTTACAGAGCATTGTAGGCAGAAACCTTGAAGGCTGATGAGGTTTAAAGCCAGTGTTTCACTGCCAGAGACAAGAAACTGCTCTGCTTATTGCTCACAGTGACTTCATGTCCAGTTAGCAACCACACCAAATAAATTATCTGTCACTTCTGATATTCCTGCCATTTGCAGAGATATTGCAAATTTTCACGTATTTATATAGTGGGTAATTTATCAGACATGCTGATAAGAACTCAGACAATCTAGAGAGCACTAAATCCTCAGGCACTGCTGAGCTGCACTACAGAAAACCTGAAAGACTGGAGGGGAGCACTATTGCCCAGCTGGTTTCTACTCTGCACTCACAAGCTTCTGGGATATCACAGATTATTCTTTAGGATTTCCTCTAAAAAGTGCAGTTCAATTTAAATTAAACTGATAAATATTCCTGAACCAACGTAACAGACTGTTACAATAGCTGGCACTAAAATTTAAGAGCAGATAGCTAGAAAGAAAATTAAAGGTCTTTTTCTCTACTAATCAGGAAGCAAAAAAAAGGTCCAGGTCCCTTTGGCTTTTATCAGAAGCTCCCCACTTACTGCCTCAGCCAATGAAACATGATGCACTGGCAATGGCATTTCTTTTACTTACAAACCTCATCAGAAAGAAGATGCATTTTGAGATAAATTTAACAGTTACCACAGAATCTTACTTGCTTCCTAAGCTGCTTTTTTAATTTTTAAATTTCATAAATTACACACATAAAGCATAAATTAAAACATAAAGCATATATTAATACCACTTCAATTTTCAGCCTGACATTAATAAAAATGCATAGGTAAGCTTCTTTGCCAGAGACTACTAAAGACATAAATACCTAACTTTGAAAAATCAACCTAAATAGATTGATTTCATGATGAAATAAATCATTCAACACTGATAGGGATCAAGGGGGACCCAACACAAATGGGAAATATTTAAATATAGATCACAAATATACATTTATTTAATTTAAAAAATGAAAAAGACAAGTGTGTGTTTTGTCTGTCACATAAAAGTATATATTACATGGTGAGAATAGATATGTGATGTATATAAACACACACATAGACACATCTGCTTCCAAGAGTGCTGCTCAATTGCCAGCCTGAACAGCAAAAGCAAAGTGACACTTACTGTCAGTATGCATATTTGGTAAAAAGCCTATTGTGCAGGAAACTGGGGTGATGACACCAGGAGGTGAACTATTAATAGCAATATAATGCCAAGGAGTACAGTCTGAAGAAACCCTATAATAACCAGAAAGGTATTTTTGTACTGATGGGCACAGATTTTTTCAGGTTCCTGGTCCCAGAGCAGCTTGAGCAGGAGCAGGTTTGGTTTCATTTCTCCTGTCTGAGTGTGGCAGAGGGAGCAGCCCCCAAGCACAGGGGCAGCTACAGCCCAAAGCCAAGGGATCCCACAAAGGGGATCCTCCTTTTCCCCAACTGCAAATCAGAAATAAAATGTCTTCCTAACAACTTTCTCTGACTTTTCTAGACTTGTCTATAATGATAGATTCTTCTACTAAAAAACAATCACAAGCAGCAAGTCAATCTTGTTTTCAGTGTTGGATGTTTATCCTTTGTTTGAAGACTAAATTCTCCGGTGTCTACAAGGAGGAAGAGTTTGTTTATGCAATCCTAAATCAAGGAGCCTTTCCTTTTCTGTTCAGTCCCTTTCCAGCTCCCTGTTCTGACCCCTTGCCTGTCACTGAGTTACAGAGAGTAAACAGGTTGGATTCCTTACAACACCTTCCCTCCTCCAGACAGGCTCCCAACAGGCTTTGCATAATCTGGCTTCAAAGTCCAGAGTGGTCCCAGCTGCTGCTAAAATTAATGGCAAATGAATTCTGCAAGCTGCAGTGCACTATGTCCATTCAATAATACTCAGGCAACTCAAATCTCTTTCTCAGTGCAGAAATTTAACCACCCCCAAGGTAAAATATGAAGGAACAAGAACATCTTTCCCCCTTGTTCTCCAAATGCAGCACCACATCCCAAGTGGGAAGGGAAGGGGAAAACGTTCACTGGGTTTGAACATCTGCCTCTGAAATAGTTTCCTTCTCCAAACCTCAACAACTGTGACATTAAAGAGGGGAAAAAAAGCAAAAATATCCCACCAAAACAAAAAAAAAGCATCTAAGTTCAAAAATTAAGCTTCATTAGAGTTTGAAATAGCAGATACACTACATAGAGGACATTCTCTCCAAAAGCAAAAATTCATCCCTGTACAAATAATAAAATGAAATAGAATCACAAAAATCAAAGTAGGTGCAGCTGGTTCTTTTCATACATTTTGAAAGCATAAGAAAATGAGATCAAATACATTATGAAACAGATGTTCTATATGAAATAGATGTTCTGCTAATTTAAGAAGAAATTCAAAGCAGATATTAAAGGGCTATATGATGTAGAAAATTGTAGGAGACTCCTACTGATAATTGCTAATTACAAAGCATTCCTAATGCTTTGTCATGCAGGAGTTATAGATCAATCCCTAATTCTAGACCTTATTCCATGTTCTTGCTATATATAATAGTGACACATTTGTACCACTGTAGGAAAGGTTTTGTCAGCCCTTCCACTACAAACCTCTTACTGGACTTGAAACTTTGTCATTAAAATGCACTTCAGGGCATGGAAAGTCCCAGTCTGGCAAAATCACAGCAAGCATCTTGCAAACATAAAATCAAGGAAAGGCTGAGACAGGACCTGTGGAAATCTTCTAGCCCAACCATGTCAGGCTGCTCAGAGCTGTGTCCAAATGAGACTTGATTAACTCTATGCATGGGGAATCCAAAAACTGTCCAGGAAACCTGTTCTATTGTTTGATTATCCTTACAGTAAAAACCAAAATCTTATGATTACATAGGTTGTATTTTATTACAATGTGCATCATATATCATATACTATAGTTAAGTGAATAGATTTTGAGGTGGCAAGAATTGTAATTGCTACCTGACCATGATCTGATTATCTGCAAGGATGTGACCACATTTCATCACTGAGGTCCCTGTGTTTGAGACAGGCTCCATGTGTTACTCTCATGTATTGGGCACCTGCCATTCTCAGTGTTAAATCTGACATGGCCTCAAATTCAATTAATTTGAATTTTCAAGCCAAAAGACATGACCCTAGTGTTAGAGAAAACACTGTGTACACTTTTTGCCTAAAGGTGATGACTTCTCTCAGCTGAAAGGGGAAAAAATCTAATCCAGCTGAAAGGGGAAAAAATGAGCAGTGGAATATGATTTTCTTTAATCCTTCTGAAATAAACAATGGAATCATTTTACTGAAATTAAAAACTAAGAAATATGGCCAGGCACTTATCGTAAGAGATTTCAAGCAAGCTGTCAAAAGGGTAAAATTCCAATAAATAAACCGAGGAATATATAAAAAATGAATCTTAGCATTTGAAGAGCCTGCACTGGAAGGGAAAATACATCTATTTATATTCATATAAAATACCATAATGCCACCTAGTAACATTCACTGTTTGTTACTAGGATTACTCATAAAATCTGGTTTTTATAGAGTTTGGTTTAAGTACACTATCTGAAAATGAGCAAAAGGCATTTAACTCATTAATCTAAACTCCATGTTGTTAGCGCAGAGTTTTACAATGTTTCGATCACTTTCTCAAATTACATCAGTAAAGTTCTCAACTTGCTTTTTGTTAGTCCATTGTGGAAAAGTTATTATAGTGATAAACTTTTAAATCTTATAGGCAATTGTAGGATCATCCATGCATTACTTCTCACCTGCTTGTTCCATCACTTCAATCTCCTTTCCAAGTCTCTCATTATCTTGAGCAGATGCTTACAAATCTCTTCTATAGTTTTGCTTTTATTTGTGGAAAGATTAACTTCTTTTGGTCCCTCTAGTTTGATCACCACTGGGTTTTTTTGAGATTTTTAATGATAGGCATGTTCACATTTCTTCTTTTATTCCCTTTTTACTGGTAACATCTGCACATCATCTCTTTGCTGTTATAATCATTGCCTGCTTAAAAGACAGACAATGTTGGTACTGACAATGGAGTGATATGCTCCTGGATAAGTATTGAACTAAAGGTTTTACTCAGGACCCATGTGAAAATGAGGTTATTTATGTCATTCCTCAATTCTCTTAGTTCTCACATGTTTCTAAGGAGGCCACAAAGACAATACAAAAACTGATATACAACATGTTTAATCATACTGATATCCCAGGCTGATAAAACCTCTGCAATCCATTCTCTCAACACGTAGCTTGGGAAAAACAATGCCAGGTTTCTCGACTTCGTACAGGACTTGGAACACTGGCAAATCAGGTGTGAAACTGCTCTTCTATTCAACTCATCTACAGAAGGGATGAGCCTTCCTCCCCAGCACAAAAAGCAACAGGTTTGCATTCTGTGTCTGCAAATCCAGTGCTGCCACAGAGCAGCTAACATGGACTTGGTTGCTTTGTTAAAACACTGATTCCACTCACACACACACAGAAAGAAAGAAAACCCATGTTGAGGGAAGGCTATAATTAACAGATCTCTCTTCAGCACAGATGAGTACCCAGAGATGAAAAGGCTTAGATTACCTACTTCACTCTGATCAAGTGCAAAATAAAACCCTGATCAGCTTTGGAAAGGCATTACACTGCATTTAGGTAAGCTATTAACAACTGTACAAATAAAATTTGGCTGAAGTTGTTTAATAAGAAACACAAAAAGGAGGTGGGGAGCATTTGGTGGAGGGTTTTTGTTTCTGTTTTGGAGCTTTTTTGGTTTAGTTTTTGTTTGTTTGTGTTTTCCCTTTTTTTTTTATAAACTACTCAGGCAAGATTCAAAGTTAATTTTCAAACTTCTTACAACTCTGTTCTTACAACAACAGTTTTCCTTACTGGTCTATGCACAGTTCTGAGCTCCAGTGAGAGCACTGCATGCCCCCAGGTTACCTCTGTAAACCTGCAAGGTGCATGTGGCTGTTTCCCTCAGTCTGAGCCCAGCTCTCTGCAGAAGGATGCATCTCCCCCATCCCTGGGCTGTTCACTGTCCCCATCCACGTGGGGCTGACCGTGGGTGACAGCACAGAGTGGGAAAAGGGAGCCCCAGCCACAGAGCTGAGCTGTGCAAACACTCTGGGGACCTGCAGGTCCCTCACTGCCAGCAGAACAAAACCGCTGCACTTTTCTATTCTCTTTGGGTGCTTTGGGCTTCCCTGTGCTCCTGCCTGTTCCAGCACCCCCTTCCAATTCCTTCCAAACCAAGTGCAGAGATAGCAAAGCCTGCGCCCAACTTCCCACGTCCTTTTGGTCCTTTCAGCCCTGCAGTCTGCCGTTTGACAGAAATATTAAATTGTAGCAGCTTGCAGCTCAGTGAAAGCAAGTCCAAGGAGGCAAATGCAGAACTCTCAGGCCCCACAGTGACTCTCTGAACCATGAGACACACCTGGTGCTAATGCTTAACAAATGTCCTCCAAACACTGAGGAAAGAACATGCTTTCATCGTTGATCTGCTGCTCTGATGGATTTGTGGAATGAAAGGCACTGCATAGCTGCATTCCTGAGACAAGTTTTATACCTCATTAATGCAGTACATACGCTGTACAATTATACATCCATGTGTCACTGCCAAATTTATACACTTTTACATACTGTTAGATTAAGATGGTTTCATTTCATTGCTCTGCAAATGGACTTTTGAAAGGATAGTTCACTCAATTTTTTGCGCACTACTGATGGGGAAAGCACGTGAAAGACATGGGTTTACTTGGGTAAATGCAGTACATGCTCTAAAATAAAAACATGACATCAACAAACAATTTTTACACTCTTGCAATGCAGTGACCTTTTGACAGTGCAGGCTGCAGCCCAGTGTCCCCTTCCCCCACCATTTTAGAACCAATTCCACTGGATTAGGCTACAATGCACCGTGATGTCTCCTGATCTGACCCACTTCTTCAAGTCTGATGGGTTTTTGTTTACACTAGAAGACATCTGATCCAAAGCAGCAGGAGGATTACAGCACTGTCTAATTAGAATAACTTTTCAATTTAGAGTGAATAATGAATGCACACCACTGGACACTGCTGTCTAGTGGGTGGGGCAAAGAACCAGCAGAACTGAGCTCTGCCCCTGAAGGCAAAAATGACAAAAAATGAAAAAGAAAAAACCCACAGATTTTAACTGGTATTCTATATCTAGCTCTCTGTCATGCAGCCTGCTTTTACATCTTTGGTTGTCATTTTTTTTTCTCCTGAAAGAGACTGCTTAGCTGAGCACACACTCATGGCAAGAGACTGGACTGTCAGCTACAGCAGAGCAAGATTCACTCCATGCTTGAGACACAGCTGGTGAAACACCCTAGCACAGAGCACCACAAAGAAATGCAAGGAAATCAAAATTTCTTTCTCCACCTGGTTATTGCTGTGCTGCATGAACTTGAACACAAGGTCACATCTTGTGTTTGAGTGCCAGACAGCGTGCTTGAGGTGATCCCTGAGGAGTCTGAGGTACTTGTAGGGTCCATCTTCCCAAAAGAGGCCGAGGAACAAGTTGCTGGTGCTCCTGCTGCTCTCACTGCCCTTAGGTCCATGCCATCTAATGACCATCCAGGCAAATCCAGAGGCACAGTTCTTTATCACAACCAGGACAAGAGACAGAGCCAGAAACTGCAAAGGCATCACTGCCTTCCCCCTCGCCCCAGCAGGGCAATCATGGGAGCAACTTAGGTGGGCCCCTAAAATGGACACATTGCAAAATTTGTATGGCTCTGGCAAAAGCAGAGCCATAGGTTGTAACGTGGAACAATTTCATGAAACCAGTATCATACTATTCTGTAACAACTATGGAGTATCACACCATTCTCTAACAATTAATACAACTACATAGAGTATGCAAGGGAAAGGAGTCAGAGATAGGAAAATAATCATTGGCTAATGAAAGGAGGCAGGACAGCAAGCAGTAGCCATGAAACCTTAAAGGAATTATTAATACCCTGGACAGATTTTTTTCCCCAATAGGTGACTGCAGAATGTGTCTGCAACTGCTCTGCCTTGTTTTCAGAACAGAGATGCATTTACTGCATGGAGCTTGTTCTCATGGCAAAGCCAGATGGAAAGTATGTAGGGCTGCTACTTAGCACAACTGCTTACAGGAAGCTGCATTATAGGAGAAAAGCTGTGTGAAAAGGATCAGAATGATGAAATGCATCTGGCTTAGCACACAGCAGTAAACACTGGCAAATATATTATCATGGCTCAATTACTGATAGGGTACTAGAGCCTATTCAAGACTTAATATTTAATTATCTTTAGACTACATCAGTTGTTAAGCTGTCAGCAGCATCTGTAGAGGGTACATAGGTGGACATCTGCTACAGACTGAGAATGCCATGCAGCAGCAGAGCTGTTTGCCACAAATACACACAAAGAAATTCAGGAGCTCACATTACAACCACATCTACCACATTAAAGGTATTTACAGCAGGGATACCAGCTTGGAGCACACTGTGGCTGGCAGGAGGCAGAAGGACAAACTGCTCTGGCTGGGGGCTCACTGGAAGGAGCAGTGAATTCAATGCAGGGGAGATGAAAGGCCACCATTTAAATAAATCATCTGCACTGAACCACCCAGAAATCCAGCTGAAACTAGGCTTACATATCTCTCTTGCATGCAAAACAGTGTTGTAAAGGATTATTCAGTTTGCAAAGTCAAGTCCAGTTAAGCTTAATTCAGTTTCTTCAAGCAGACACCGCAGCACTGTGCATGCATAATTCTAAGAATGCATCCTTCTGTGCTGTCCTGGGAATATCATGGGTTGGGTAATTCTCAGAGACAGGAGTCCTAAGTACTCTGATCCCAGAGCTGCTGCTACCCCACACACCCACCACCCACACCAGTGCTTATGGGCCTTGCTTGGTTAAGCCCATAGGCACTCCCTTGCCAACAGCCTTCCTCCAGCCACTGAAAGTCACTCCCCACCTCAGCACTCCTTATTTCAGCTTCCTTTGACCAGCCCAAGTGTCTGTCCTGAGCTCCAGCCCTAGCTGTTTATTAGTCTTTGGGAGTTTCTCTCCATCAGTGTCCCAGCAGAAGCACTGTCCCAGTGCAGCACTGCCCACTGGAAGTCAGGATGCCTTACCAGGACCACAGAGCAGAGTGGCTCTGGGTGTATCCCTGAGCCAGACCCAGGAAAAGTGATATCATCCATTCAGCCTCTAATGAGGCACATGCAATTAAAATCAAACTCAGTAACATGACTAGACTTAGCTGGATTCTCAAGAGAATAACAACAAAGACTCAGCCCCACTGACAGAGCAACCCTCTAGACAAACTGGTGTGAAACACAGAAATGTGAGAGCTTTCCAGACAGCAATTAAGAATATAATTCTCCTGCAAGAAGTTCAATTATTTCTGCTGACAAACTCACATTCATCCCACAGCAGCAGCCCAGCCTACTTCAGCTTGGCAAAGCTCAGCAGAAACAAACCTTAACTCAAGGCAGCACAAGCAGCTACTCCCACATCCCATCCCACAGGCTTGCACTGCTCTGCTCTGCACAGTGGCAGCAAAGCACTGCACAGTCAAAGGCATTGCTTTTTCATGATCTTGGAGGAGTTAAAGGGGGCAATAAGTTCCTTCCTATCTAAGCCATTTGTCTGAAATGTTGAGGAATGTGAACACCTGCAGTGGGTTGTAAACATCTTCTTGCACTCTGAGGTGATGCTGCACCATTGATGTTCATTGGTGACACTGATCATTATCAGCAGCCCCAAAAGCAGAGACATCATTGTTCCAGTGGAGCACCTCATAATCCTAGACAATGGAACACACAGGGTTTGTGTTTGCACACTGGGCACAGTTTGAGTATGGAATTGTCCAGGTGTCCTGTGACCCTTTACCATCACAAATCGGTGTTTTTATTATCTTTTAGGCCACTAAGTGCTCTGAGGAGACTTCGAGCAGCTGATAATTGAAAAGGTGACTTTGCAATGTTGCAGAAGGAAACTGAAACTTTCCATTCCTTCTTATCAAGTCTCTAGGGCCATGAGGATTTTGTACTGTAAATGAACCCTAAATATTTGTTTAAACAACAACAAAATGTGCCTAAGTAAATTTATTTTTATACAAACCATTGCTTTGTGTTTTTCTTCTGCAAGGTCATACAGCAGAGATTTAGGGTTGTTGGGTTTTTATCCTTTGTTTATGTTTTGTATTTATTTTTAACATAATTTCTTTTTCCATTTTTTTTGGCCCTAACCTTCCAGTGTTGGTTAAAGATGCAAATATTAAAATGTGAAGTCAAATACAAGTTATTTTCACAAGCACTAATGTAAAAAAAGTCTATTTTCTCATTTTCTAGACTAATATTTACCATCTTTGACAGCCTTATTGCTGAGCAGATTGTTGCATATTTCAGCATTATCTTTTAACAACTTGACAGATCTGCCTATTTTCCTGTGATTATTTTATCCCAAGCTGGAAGCCTAATAGTTGCTTTTTGACATGCTGAATCACAGGATTTGCAGCACAGCACATAGACCACTGATTTGTGGTTAGTATTTTGATGATGCCATGTAGGGAATATTTAGATTTCCAGCAGTGTTGCTCTGTTTGGCCTGATGGGGTCAGAAATGCAGGCAGCAGCCCCAGTAACCTCAGGATGATTTAGGAATTGAGGATCAGAAGGGCACTTGGGAACCCCTGATGGCTGCAGCAGCAGGGAGTTCATGCTTTCTTAGTAGAGAAGGAAATGTTGTACAGCTTAATTCTGGATATTAAGTAAATGCCAGCAGTTTCTACTGCCAATTATTTAAATCTACAGCACAGAAGCATGGGAGGGACAGCTAAAAATGAAGAGATACGACAGAAGCACAATAGAAGAGGGAACACGTGGTTCCATACAAGATGTGCTGTTGTACATGCAAGCAAAGGACGTGAAGAAAATTGCTTTAATAGCAACTACCCTTTCAAGGAAGTGCTTCATAGACAATTCAGCCACCCAAATCCAGAGAGCAAGAGATTCTGCACATTGCTCCTTCAGTCACCGCAGCTTTATTTATCTTCAGATTATAACTGGCAGTTCTACTAATTATTTCCAGCTAGGTTCCTAGGGTTATTCCAGAAAGGATCTTGCACCCAGTGAAGCACACAAGAAGCTTTATTTATTTTCCTTGCATATGCAGAGGAAGGAAGACTGGAAAAGACCTCCTGGGTCATCAAACACAATTCCCTGTTCTCACAGACAACCACATAACACAAACACTTCATAAATGAGAAACTTCCACCTTAGAAGTAATTTAGTTTCTTGTCCCCACTACTCTAAATGGAAAGATGCTCCAGAACCTCCCCACTCTAGTGTTTAGTGACCTTAATTAATAATAATAACAATAATTATTGTTATTAATTAATTAATAATAATAATTCCATCATTCCATTATGGAATTAATTAATTTTTTAAAAGTTTATTTCAGTTCTGGTGCCAATGCAGCCCATTAACTCAAACAACAATTCTACCTTCCATTTGGTACCTTCCATTTATAGAAAGCAACCACAACCACTCCCCAAAACACTTCTCTGAGCCCTAGGTGACATTAGGGCACCCAACCTGAGGCTCTTTTAGGGTAAGACATCCTGATCTGTTGGTGTTTTGTCAGCCATACCAATTTGCATGGAAAGAAACACAAATGACCACATCTAGTGGATGTCTCATGGCATGCAAGTGAGCTCTGTGCAGTCAGCCAAAGCCTGCAGATGCCTAAAACAGTGGGTGGAAACTGTTTATCACTATGAGATGTTAAGTAGAAAGCACATTTCTCCAGATCTCTCATCATGCCAGCAACTTTACAATACAGCACCAGAGTTACACTGACCCTTAAGTTTCATGTTGAAACTCTAATTAGGATAACCACAAGAACATCACATTTTGTGCTTTGAGGATGCTAGGGCATAATTCACATTAAAAAAAATCAAAATCTTTACTGAAATAACATTCAGTATAGGTTATTTAACCCTCATTTTCTGTATTGTAGCACACAAGATGACTTGTACCTATCTGTATAAACACATGTACACAAATTAACACTTGCTGCCAATTTTACCAATTCATGGTTACATAAATATATAGATAAGTGAAATAAGCAAAAGCAGACCCCACTGGGAATGAAGAACAAAAATGCATAGTTCACTATGGCTACAGAAAAGTTGCTCCTTATCCCTAGCTTTGCCCAGGTGAGATCCATTTCTGGCTTTTTTATCAGCATATATGTACAGCACACAGGTGTTGCAGATGATGTAGACATTTCAGATGTTTCTCCAGATACTTGATGGGGACTGGGGAGTCAGGTCTAAAATGTGTGTCTTAAAAAGTGTAGATGTTTTCTTGATACTTATAAGCAAGTAGAAAATTTCATAGCAAAGTCCTTCAGGAGAGGGAAAATTCATTTACAACAACACTGACAGATCTATTTATACTCAGAAAATACTGACTGGTTTAGAGGGGAATGTTGGGGTATTCCCTATAACTAAATTAGAACATAAGAGATTCTGCTTACAAATACTGTAATATTAAAGGAACTGTTATATCATTTGAGCAACAAGGTCTGAAAGCTAGATGAAAAAGATGCATGACTCAAAAGGAATTTTTGATCAATAAGGCAGAAGTGAAATGTATTACTAAATATGAGATCTGTCAGACAGAGAGAATAAGCCACTTCAATAAACCTGTGTCAACTGATAACCAGGTAGATTTGAATCAAGATTGTGGTAATTCAAAAAGCAGACAGTTGGAAAAGGAAAGCAAGTTTGAATTACCAGAAGATAAACATGCACAGAGTGAGTTTTATGGAGAAGATCAGGAATTTGTTGTGAAATAGTGTGTTGTGAGCTCTATAGATTTCTTAATAAAAGGGCATTAACAGTAACACCAGAAATGAAAGAAAAGCACTCATAAGAACCTGGTAGGCTTGAACTGGGCTCAGACACTGTGGTAAGATGAGGAGTTCTCTTAATATAAAGATAAGACAGTGCTATCAGAAAATGGATCCAAATAACAACATTACAGAGAGAGGAAAAAAGAGTTGCTGATGGAAGAGATTGCCTCTGACCTTGGCAGGTAGGTTGCTGGGTGTTTTAAATATAAATAAATACTTTTCCATATGTGTAAAAGGATATGGAGAAGCAAGCAGAGGACAAGAATTCAGCCCTGTTCCTCTCCTCAGTGCATAAGGGCTCGGAGCTGCAGAGTGATGCCTGGCAGGGCTGGCCGGGGCACAGCTGCAGCTCCGTGCAAACTGCCTGCTAAGAGGCACCACGCTGGAAGCTGGCACACTCCAAACAGCCCCTGGGGAGGTCAGGCAGAGTTAAAGCACCAACGCAGTGCCTCAGGCAGCTCCTGAGCAGTGCATCGACTGCTCAGAAGGAATGGGGAGGCACTGACTTGGGAGACAGCAATTTAAATTATTTGTTCCACAATAGAATTGCCAGGTGCCTTCAGGCAAATCGTTGAAGGTCAGGCTTTACAGCTTGGGCAACCAGGCACAGGAGCCCAAATCAGGTAAATCTTCATACAGGCATGCCCACAGCAAAGCCCCCCACACACTGCTTCACCTCCTAGGTGTTTCAGTCATAGAGCTGCTGAATTCAATTTGAGTGATTTCAAAGTGCAGAGAGCAGGTTTAGATGAGGTGTTGGGAAGCAATTCTTCCCTGTCAGCGTGGTGAGGCCCTGCACAGGCTGCCCCAGGACCCCTGGCAGTGTCCAAGGCCAGGCTGGACGGGCTCTGAGCAGCCTGGGACAGCACCAGGGGTCCCTGCCCATGGCAGGGGGATGGAATGAGGTGACCTTTAAGGTCCCCTCCAATCAAAACCATTCTGTGATTCTATGATTCCCTTAGGCTTGAAATTATGGAAAATATCGGGGAGACCTTGTAGCACTGCCTTTCCTGTAGGTGTGATCCAAAACAAAGGTATTCTGTTCAAAAGTTCAAACCTGTGACCGTGTAGTCCTAGGAGATATGTGACCTTTAGAAATAAAGTACCTCTAAAGTTTCCTGAGTTTATCTGCATGGCTGGATAGAGACGAGAGTTTAAGCCTCCATTAAGGGCAGATGGTAAGAGCCCTCTGTCTCTCTATCTCCATTGACAAAAATGGATATTAATATTGCCTAATTCACAGAGAAGAGTGAAGTGATCCAGGATTATTACAGCTATGAGCTGCCTATAAGCATAACAAATGGCTATATATTCCCACTAATTCATCACCACATACTTACAGCTGGATAAAATATTCTTCATTACATACTTTTAGATAAATTAGTGCCAACTATAGCTTTCAGGCAAAGTTACAAGTACTTTGGTTGGGTTCTTCAAAAGAATGCTCACAGAGGAAAAAATTGTTCTTATTCATGCAAATCAAAGGTATGTTGCTTTTGTTGGAATTGTACCTCTTCAAGAAACAGAACACTGATATTTCCATGTTTTTAGTGCTTTTTCATATAGATACTTAAATCTTTGTGAGAAATAAATATAATTTTTATGTCCAAATGTTTGTAGTGTATCTTAAATGTTCTAAATAAAAATCTGCTATGCTTGAGAATAAGTTGCATATGTGAGGAGTTGTGTTCTATAGGTTGAATAACTACAGATGATAACTGAAAGCTTGTCTTTTGCTGGAATCATAGTTGTCATCAGCAGACATCTCCAGCACTTAAAAAGATCACCCAGTTTTTCCTGAGGCATCTTCAGGAGCACAAAGGTTTGATATTGCCTCTGAAATCTGTACATCAATGTTTGTGCCATTCCTCTGTCTCTCTTGTGTGGGCTGCTCTGCCTCCTTGCACACTGCTGGGACAGGGACACTCTGGGAATGATCCCTGTAAATTACTGTGCAGCTCACAGCTGCAATCCCAGTAACACATTCTTCTGTAATTATGGTTAGATTGGTGCTGTAAAACTATTCATTTCATTAATTCTCCATTTGGAGCCTGAAGAGAGTTGAATACCTTACTATGCACAGAATGTCTGAGAGAACAGATTAGAAGGCCCCAAATGGATTTCTTCAAACAACAAAAAAGAAAAAAAAACATCACCAGTAGCAAACTCTTTAGAAGGTGCTTTTCCCAAACATTAGGTGCCAACCCCTAAGGATAAAGATGCAATTCATTTTTAAGGACTCCTCATTACACATAAATGTCCTAAACCTTTAAGTGTTCAGTATATTCTCTCTTTAAAGGCCTCTGAAGGGAGAGAGGGACAACATTTATTAACTTCATAATGTGAAGTTAATAAATCTAGATTCCAGCATGAAAGATTTGATGCTTCACAAAAGATGTCCTTTTCACTCTTGATGAGATCCATTTGTCTAGAATAGACAAAGTAATTTAGAGGGCACAGAAAGGAAAAGTTATAACATGAAGTTATTAGGAAAATTTAAATCACAGCTTTGATTATAAGTCTAGTCCACGGCAGCAAGTGCAGTTTTTAGAAACTTTACAACAAGTGCCATTTAGGCCTATCATTCTTACTGCTGAAATACTCCTTTGAAAGAACCTCCCTTTAATCCATGTTAATCCATAAATTGCTTTCATGACCACCACTTACCTAAAACGTGACCGGAATTTTTGGGACTGTGGAGATATGTATAAAGCACTAAATCCATCAATTACACATGCTTTGAAGTTGCAAAGTTCAGTCTTGCTCAGAACAGTTTAATTAAAAGCAATGACTTCATATTCTATCTTCTGCACCAAAAGAGCTTGTTTTTCATGGCATGGATTGCTCCTAACTTGGAAAGTTTCTCACTGACTGAGGCAGTGTGTTCTGTGTTCTGAGTCAGTCCTCTTGCAAGATTTGGCAAATGGGCTGCCAAAACATTGCTGTGCTTCTGCTGTGTAGCCCCATCCATCATTGTACAAGTAATTTCAACAATTTTGAACTTGCAAAGTCAAGTCTCAGAACCTTAACCTTGATATAATTTCTTTGCAGAGATGTCCCAGACTAAAAGGAATGGAGGAAAACAATAAAATAATCTGAACCTGTTCTTACAGTTCCCTCTAACATTTGTTGATCCAGCCTTATATTAATGCTCATCTCAAAGTTTGATAAGCAGAGTTGAATACACGGCATTGTGTAAAGCAAGCAAAGGGATATAAACTTGGAAAATCCCTGTAAATTCCCTGGGAACACATTAACACTAACAGCACAGAAACCTGTGGTTTTGCCCCAGTTCTGGTGGGGCAGACACCACTAACACAAGCTCTTGTTCACACCCTCCTCCATTGCCCTCATCCTGCACAGAGTCTGGCAGTGCTGTCTGCACTTTGCTCTGTCCCAGCTCCAGCCCGCTGCAGCCTCACCACACTGCAATTCTCACACTCCCTCATCCTTCTCTGTCTCCTGTCTCCCCTGATTTTCCCATGGCAGCAAGGACAGGAAGAACACCTCTGGTTTTGCAGAGGTGTTCACTCTAATCCCACCCCAGTCCCAGGGCAGGTGTGCTCAGCTCAGCTCCTTCCCTGCAGCCCTGGGGCAGAGCTCACCAGGCAGCCACAGAATCCTCAGAACATTTGAACATTTGTTAGCCAAGCCCAATGAGCCCTGTAGAGCTTCCTGTAGCTCTGCCAAAGCTGGGAAAACTTTCATGCAAATAGCAGCAAGAACGTTTCCTGCATTCCCATCAAATTTAATCTCTTCTCATAGGAGGACACTACAGTTTATTAATGAAACATCTGCAAGTATTTTTAACCAAGACAAAAATGAGTGCCATTCATTCTTTGGAACAGCTGAATCTCTCTCATTGAAAACTTAACATACTTTTTTTTTGGTTGTCAAACACACAGGAAAGAGGCACAGTTGGAGTGAAGTTAATTCCTTCCAAAGCTCAGTAATTTTTATATAACATCCAGAAGAAATATTGGCCAAGATCTATTGGAACTGTGTTATTAAACAGTTCAGACAGCACTTGCACCAAAACTTTTTTTAAAAAAAGGGGGGCAGGAGTTTTTACCTAATAGAATAAGAAGACACTTTCTATGTCAAATTAGGACTATACTAGAGCAGGGCTTTATCACTACAGTAATGAGTAAAGAAAATTATATATATTTAACTCCACTATCATTAAAGATTTAAGATTATTGCAATAATTTTCTGCTTCTCTCTTGCTTTATTGAGCTCAGTCAAGCTGATATATTGCTGTGTACTTCATTCATTCCTCCTGATGGATGGTATGAAGTACGTAGACAACGCTGATGTCCAACTAAAAAGAGGAATTACAGAAAAAAGAAGATAAGCAGCTGTAGATGATGAAGTGCTGATTAATAGATTACCCCCATCCCATCAAGTCCAAACCCATATTTTAAACTGCCAACAGCATTGCAACTGAATGAACAAGTGCTTCTGGAATCCAGAAAGTGTTGAGGAGCTGACCTTTCTCAAAATTAATCCTTAACAGCTTCTTCCAAGATTTATTTCTTCCCCTTAGCTTCAGACAAATTTGGTAACGGTGTGACCTGAGCTTTGTGATTTCTGGCTGTGAATGGATAAAGTGCTTTCTGGCCTAGAGGGTTGGTGCTCTTGCCTTAGCTTTCCACCTAAGCTCTCGAGGCAGTGCTGCTGACTCTGGCGCCGTCCATGAGGTGGGGTTGGAGAGGAGGTGACAGCAAGGACAAGGATCCCTGCTGCTTTGTGCCAGCAGCCCCTGGGTGCAGGGACAGCACACGCTTTCCTGCAGCCCAGCTCTAGGGGATCCCAAAGGGATCCTCCCTGACCCATAGGGGCTCTGAAAATCCAGATGTGTGACCAGGAGGGACCCAGAGCCACCTCCTGCCAGCCAAAGTTGCACCTGCTCCGGGCTGGTTTCAAACACCCACACAGGGTCTGCCTGGGGACACTCTCACTCCTAATTGTGATGAGGCCAAGCAGGACTCGTGTTTTGATCACAAGGGATCCTAAACACTCACAAGTGCTGAGCACCTGAGAATAAAAAGCCTGTGAGCATGAGCAGGGATAAATTAATATTCCCAATTTGCTTGCTCCAACATTTTCAAGTGAAAACTAATTCTCCCCATAGACAGTAAACCACAAGAACATTTCTTTGTGCTAATTTACCAGACATTTATTTTGGCACCGTTAAAGCCACGATGTCAAGTTTCCACTCTAAGCTATATGCAAAGGGATTTTGTCATAAAAACAATGTGCTATTTATTCAACACACACACACACACAAGCTGTTAAGTAACAAATCCTAATTTGCCCTGAAAAATGTGTGACTTTTACAGGTCCCCACAGTCTCACTCAAGACCAACAGGTTGTTTTTGAGAACAAGGATGACAGCGATGATCACAGGGTGCACAAGCTCAGCCACACAAAGATGCACACACTCCTTAGCAGGAAGAGCAGGTGCTCTCTGGTGTTGGAAATGTCCTCAGTACAGCAAGATATTAAGGAAGAATCACCTGCTCCCCATTCCATTTAAAGATTTCAGGTGCTCAATTTCAAAAGAATACATTTTTTCTTTAAGAATGGCTCATTATATCAATTGTAGATTGCATGAAAACACATTTTTTAAAAGTACTACTGAGAATTATTCTGGTTTCTGTAAGATAATCTGAGAACTTCTGAAGCTCTGTCTTTCTGCAAATGGCAGGATATTTCAACATTACAGATTAAGAGTCATAAAAGATAGGTTTTAAATTGCAATTGTTTTGAAATAGATGTCTGAAAACCTTAATACAACATTTAGCATATAGAAAACATTTAGGAGAGTTTTAAGCAAATTTATATAGATATAAAATCCTCTTTTTTACATAAAGCTACCAAAACTTGCCATTTATCAGTACTGTTTGTACTATAAGGTGAAAAGCAGCATACAAAATACTTTTCCTAATAATTTGCTCACTCAAATGCAAACAAAAGAACCTCAAATCTAACCCATATCAACTTTAGAATTGCAGCACTGGAAACAGAACCTCAAGAACTAAAGAAGGTCTTAATTTTATCAAATGCCTTGAAAAGACAATTTCATTTCAAAAAGACAGAATTCCCTCCTGAACCTCAGACTGTGCTCAAACACCAAGAATCAAGGGAATTTCAGCTAAATTCAGCTTTGAGTAGGCAAATGAAACCCATTTGGAAAACACTTCACTCAAACCATGTAAACAGGCTGTTACAACCACAAAAGCATCTGACAATACCTTACATTGAAGCCAATGCCATTGCTGGGGGCCCTGGGGAGAGGGTAAATTGCAGCACGGTAGAACCCCACATGCCACAGTCTGCTGGGTGTTACACCAGCATTTGGGGCAGTGACCACTCTGATTCACTAATTAATGCTACTGAGCAATGGTTTCTGCTCTCTTTGCATTTTAAACTGGATGTGGAATCAGCTAAATGCTCTGACCAAGCAATGCACAGAGCCATTGAGAGCTCATCTCTCCCAGCACCCCACAGCCCTTTCTCAGACACAAACCTGCTGCATGATCAGTCACCAATGGTGGCACCACGCTTCCCAGTGTGGAGATCCCCATCTGCACTCCTGTGGGACTCCTCCTCTCTTGCAGAAGTCCACAAAGCATCCCAGAAGCAATTCAGGAGGAAAATGGGTTGCATTCCCACACAGCACGAACAGCCAACCTTGGAACAAGCCAAGGCATAATGCTGTAGCTTTTTGTAGGCAGTCATATAATCAGAGAATGCTTTGGATTGGAAGGGACCTTAAGAATCATTTATTTCCAGTCCCTCTCTCATGGGTAGGGACACCTTCCACTGAACCAGAGCTCTCTCCAGCCTGGCCTTGGACACTCCCAGGGATGGGGCAGCCACAGCTCCTCTGGGACACCTCTGCCAGGGCCTCCCCACCCTCACAGTTGAGAATTTCTTTCTCATCTCTAACCTAAACCTACTCTCTCTCTCAGTTTGAAGCCATTCCCCACCTTGTCCTATCCATTTTTGTAAATCCTCTCTCAGTAAATGGTCTCACAGATATTCTGATATGCTCCCACTGTCCCTTGTACATGAATATATTTACAGACACATTCATTCCCTCTCTACACAGCCTGTTTGCACACTGCTGGCAAGGCACAGCCTGCAGCTCATGAGTCCAGAACAGAGGGACCTATTTGTAGGAGGAGGTGGCACCTCAAACAATAAATATTTTGGTTTGACCCTCTTAGAAAACTTAATGAAGTCCATTATCTGAATTCCTGAGTGCCCAGCCCTTAGTTGGCAAACTTTTACATTGGTAAGTCTTTCTTAACAGAGACATATGTCTTCATTAGACTCAGAATACTCCAGAGTAATTTTGCAATGCTTTACATGAAAGGAAATTCTGTTGTAAGATGATAAACTGCAGTTTTACCACAGCATTCCTCAAGAAAGTGCAGCTGTTTTAATACAGTCTGAAGCCAGAAATTTAAACAATTGTTTCACTTAAAGGAATTAGTGATAGAATTATGTATTTCCTCAGGCACACAAAAACCCTATTCCTTAGGTATTTTTGGGGGGCAAAGGATAAGAGACTGAGTCCTAATTCTCACCAGTAGACTCCCCTTCCTTCCATGTTTCAATATTCTGAAGTCACCAGACTCACATGAAAATCAGCTGTCAGGGGAAACCTTGCAAGAATTGGTCTCCCTTTTTGCTTAATTTATTTTCAAATCAGGATTATTTTCCTTTTTCAGTCTAGTACATGGTATTGCCTGATAAAAGAGATTAACACAAAGTCGACTATATTCTTCTTTCATAGGAATAAGACTGATAATTAGCAAAGCTAAGATTAACTTTAATGCCATTTTAGTGGCTCCTGGAGTATTTTAGCACTTTAATCATGGTGATGATATTGAAAATAGTTTACTGAGAATTTTGAGATAGTAGAGAAGTGATTAAGCAGATGCCCATGATGTTAAAACTGACTCCCTCTTTACAAGTGTTCAGACCCAATTTACTGTGGATTTATTTGGGCAATTTTAGTGAGCACTCTCCTTGCACTGCAGAATCAGAGGCATCTTTTCTCTATCTTTTCGCCATCTTTTCCCCTTGCTGTCACTGGCTGAATCCCAGATAAGCAAGGGAGCACCAGCTCTTCCCGTGGAAGCCCAGCTGGTGTCACCACGGTGCATCTCACAGATCCTGGGCTTTGTGCTGTACCAGGAGGCAAATGAGTGCCCAGAGCAGCTCTTTGCTTTGCACACTGAGCCATCTCCACAGGGCAGGACTGAGCTCTCCTCTGCCCCAGCACTGAACATGAAAGGAAGCCAGTCAGGATCTGCACTGGCAGCTGATTCTCTCCCACATGAAGCCTGAGAGGATTGGCAGGCACAGCAGAGAAAGTCCTCCCTGCTCTGGTCTTCCTCACTCCTGTATTTTACACAGCAGCCTGGAAGTTGGTACCTGCAAATCAGCTGTCCAAGTCCCCTTCAGGTGGTTCTGAAATGGGCTCTATCAATCTTTTTTCATAAACATTTCTTACAACAAATCTTTCAGCAGCAGCAAAAGGAAAATAAATGGTATCTGTAACAGAAAACATTCACAGAGGTCTGGAGCAACCCCACATCATTTGTTTCTGGGGATGCACTTTAAATGTAAGGCACAAATGAAAAACTTTTTCCTGACATTAATTGCCATTTTATGTCAATAAAAGTTCTCACAGTACCTTTCTCTATAAAACCAGCAAATATTGTTAAAATTGCTGTGATTACACAAAGTCCAGCATTATATCTGCTCTCTCAGGAGAGTCTGGGACAGAATTAATACCTGAGAACAAACTTTAGTCTATGCCTGTAATACCTGAGAACAAACTTTAGTCTGTGTCTGCAGTGGCACTGGTCCAGCCCTTCAGCTGGGATGAGGATGGAGGGGAGGGCAGGGATGGACAGACAGGATGGCACAGGATTATTTGTCTACAGTTGGAAAGCAGTTGAAAAAAGAAGAAAGATGCTGTTCTAGGCATGGGAACAGTGGTTCTCTCTGCTGTGCTGTTCTGTTCACCTGCTCCACTGTTCTAGTCCTATGCAGAAAGCAAACTCACTGGGCAGTCCTGATTCTGACCTGTAGATTAACCAAAACTGTACAGGATGGCAGGAAAATAGGCCACATGTCCACAAATCTTATTTCCACCTCTTAAAGCAAGGATTTATACTGAATATACAAGGATTTATGCTCTATTCTCACTTCCTTTACATCTACCATCAACATTCACCCTCAGCAGTCAATGCTGTTCTTGTCTCATATCTGTACAGATTTTCTCAGGAACAGAGCAGGAAAGGTACAGAAGGACATGAAGAAAAAGATTAATTAGTGGAATTTCTCAGGTTGGAAAAGACTGAGGAAAAGACATGAATGTCACGGAGAAGAGGGCCATCAAAACAAGGCAATAGGTTTAAATATATATGCATACACAAATAATGAAAAGATATGCTTCCACAGCATAGAACTTACTTATATAATAAACAGAATTGCTCAGGATTATTCTTGCCTTATTACATTGTTTTGTTTTCAACTGAAAAACAATGACCAAAAGTCTGTAAAAATAAGTACAGCAACTTTATAGATACACTGCAGTTTCATTATACTGCAGCAATACAAATTTAACAGTTCTTAAATGAAAAAAAAAGGAATAATTATTTATTTCACAGTAACCATATACTGCTGAAACCTTGAAGGCAGTCTTTGCTGAAGAACCGAATCAGGTAGATTTGAACAAATAATTTGCATGTTACTAAATATATTTGCAAAAAGTAAAAAAAATGACTGCTTTACCTTTTTGCTTTAATGAACAAGCATTTTCAAAATAGATCTAAGTTTGTAATCAGCTTTAGAAAAAAATTATGTAACTTGTGGCCAACAGTCTAGGGGAGAACACTACAACTGAGATTCTCATCTCCTGGGGGAATTGCAGGCTGGTGCCATCCTCAGCAGAAACAAACTGAGGTCCCAGAACGGCTGCCTCGCCTGGCAGCTGAAAACAAACTGACACTGGAAAAGAGCAGTAATAATCCAATAGTGACTCTTTTGTTCAGAAATCCCAATAACCAGAAAAAACTCCCTGAAATGATCAATTCCATTAAAAGCTTTAATGAGATTACCAAATTTAATTACTCTTCTGTGTTGCATTAATTTATAAAGGGTGGGTCCTCGATCTGAACATTTAATAGTTTCCAGAAATAGCAAATCCCATTTGAAAAGAAGCAGAATTATTTCCTTTTTTTTTTAATTGAAATAATCTAGCACCACTACAAGCCCTTTAGGCAAGATTTCTAGTGCCTAGGAGGTGGCTATTTCTTAGGTGTCTATTTTAATTGTCATATACTCAAAGGGCTTTTAAATGCTCACCCTCTGTATGTTAGAACATAAAAATATTGAACAAGGTTACATTTATGCTGTTTCAGTTTTTCAAATGTGATTTTACAAATTATACCACTAGAAAAGATAAGTGGAAGTAATTTTTAATACACAGCAAGATGCATTTCTAACTAGATTAAGCAGCTGTTAACATTATTTTTCTGCACAGCAAGAGCAAATGTCTACAATAACTAGACCTTAAAGGAAGAGGCAATCCCATTTGGTGCACATTGTATACATTTGATTTTATTCCCCAACAGCATTCAGAAGGAAATAAAAAAGAATTAGATAAAGAAATTAATTTGCAGCAGTACTTCAGACAAGCACATTTGCAAAAGCATAAGAATGTTACAGGCATTAGGAAGGAGTCTTTGAGAAGCAAGAACAAAGGCATTGCACTCAACTCCAACATTCAACTCCAGTGCCAAGTATTTCCCATGTGAAAGTGTCAAGTTGTAACTCAAAAAAATAAAATTCAACAACCCCCCCAGATATATGTGCTAGGAAAGAGGAAGGTAAGCATTTCCACAAGCTGGAAGTCTGCCACTGACACAGAAAACTCTGTACTGCTTGGGATCTTTTCCACACCCTCTGTGCTTAATTTTCCAACAAAAGCATCATTTTGCTGAAATGCTGAGCATTAAAGCAAAAGGCAGCTCTTCCAGGAGATGCACAACAAGGAGAGCAATGAAACAACAGCCAAAGGCTGAGATAGAACAACAAAAGGTGTGAATGAGACATTGAGGAACCTGCTAAAGAGCATCCTGTAGGGCTCAATCCCAACTAGGATGATTCTACCAAGCTAAAACAAATAAAATCCCCATAATATAAAAATTCAAGGGGATTTGATGGTAGTGAAATACATTCTATTTAGCCAACAGATGAAACCCCAAAAGAAGAAGGAATAAGCCTGTTTCTATAATTTTTTGAATATTTGCTTTCTGTACACTAATAGCTTTATAATTCTTTATGTGGCTAAAATAATTTATAGACAGGAATTCTACCGAGTAATCATCACTCTTTACAGAGTGTATTGACTGCCACAGGACAGGGCAGGGACAAGGGCATTCCCCTGGGGCACATGAAGCCTTCCAGGCCGAGTTTCTCCACTGCAGGACCTTGAGCAGCTGAAACTGCCTTAACACCTTCCAAAAACCACCTGTAGCCCACAGAGGGCTTGTTCATGAAACTATGTATGGAAATACAGACTGGAGCTTTCACCTGGCCAAAATTATTTTTCTCCACAGTGTGTACTGGAAAACCACTTGCACAGTGGTAACTTCAGAAACTTAACTATAAACAATTACTGAGAGTTTCAAACACAACACCTAATTAGAACAATATCAGAGTTATGCTCCTGCACAATAGGAGTCAGCTAGCCTGCTTGAAAGTTGTTATTTCTGAAGTACAGCATAGGCTAGTTTGAATATAACAGTTAATTATAGAGCTGAACTTAATTAAAGTATTTTGTTTGTAGTACAAGGATCTCTGCATTTGCACAGGTTGAAGTTTCCTTGCCACAAGCACTGCTCCTTTAACCTGAGTATTTGCAACATTCCAACCATGAACACAATAATCCAGAATCAGTCTTATAAAACAGTAAATCCTGCTGCAAGACATTAAGGTACATCTGTCCAGCTGAAATCCTCTTACAGCAAGACACTCATTATTGCAAGGAGTCAGTGCTTAGCAGAAAAAAGATCA
Source organism: Camarhynchus parvulus (assembly GCF_901933205.1). NCBI lineage: Eukaryota > Metazoa > Chordata > Aves > Passeriformes > Thraupidae > Camarhynchus > Camarhynchus parvulus. Next base: position 14,095,772 of record NC_044581.1, on the reverse strand, counting down.
AGGCCTGGTGACCTTACAAAAGTACAAATGCACAGATGAAACTTGTAGTAAGAAGGTAATGCATACTATGCTCTCTAACTCACAGCTTTAAAAACGGTTTTTATATGGTAGTTGAAAGGAATGATTCTTTTAAATATGGACAAGGAAAAGTCTACTCAAACCAGAAAATTCTTAAGCATCCCCCAAAATCCCTGACTGGATGATTACTTCAATTAGTTTAAAAAAATAATTACTACAAACAGAAATCTAGTAATCTTTGTGCAACCCACATCTCTCTAAAGTTTTTTTTGTTTTAGCAACAAAACCAATTTCTAGAAGAAACCCCTGTTTAGTTTCTTGCCATCCATACCCAGGCTCACCCTCCGTCCCCATGGTGTGAGCAGCCAAATGCTGAGGTCTCATTATTTTGAAGTCTTCATTACTTTTCAAACCTATGCCACCAAATCCAGGCTCCAAAATATTACAAAACAAATAATCAAAGGTAGATGTCATCTGTCAACATGACAGCCAGGGCATGAGGCTGTTTTACTGGGGAATGGAGAAGTCAAGTCCCAGGCCACCTCTGCCCTCCATGAGCACAAACCAGCACATTGCAGTGAGGACCATGCTGGACTTGAGAGGGACAGCAAGAAACAAGAGCAGGAGTGGGCTGGCTGTGCCAGTCTGGCAGCCCCTCTCCCCAGCAGCATTACTGGAACCAGAGCCTGGCAGAATTTCCAATAAAATCTGTCAAGACCTGCAATTTCCCCTAAGTCTTCCCCCCCTTCCCGGGCTCAGAGCAGCCCTCCCAGCTGCTGGCATGGAGCAGCAGAACTGCTGCATGTCACTTCACAGTTTGGCACAAAGTGAAAGATAATAGAGTTTACAAGAAGCTTTGTAGTCTCCTTTTCAAGATAAGGTGGAAACAAACAAGACAAATGAAAACAAAAGGGTAGGAACCCCCTGAAAATAATGAAGAAATCTGTGTTTCTTTCCTTATCTCAGTATCACACTCCTACCCAAAATCAGAAGTGGTTTCCTTTGCTCACAAAAAACATTTGTAGATTTACTTTCATTCGACAGCCCTCTACTCCATCTGGCAACAGCCTGGGTCAGTGTATGGAAATGATATCCTCTGTGCTGCTAAATATTCCTGCCCACAGAGCTCCCACTGGAGAGCTGCCAGCACGCTTAATTGCAAATGGAGAGAGCATTGGCCAAATGATTCCTTTATTTCCAAAAGCACAGATGAGGGTCAGCTTAGGAAATTTCTTTGGGTTGTAAGAGATTAACCCTCAGCATGATTTGGAGTATCTCATCTTTCAGCTGCATATTCATCTCAAGTGAAACAGAGGCAGCAGAGAACCAACAGTGCTTCAGTTCGGCTGGGTGAAATCAGCAACCACAGATTTGACACATTTCTTTCTTTGAAATTTTCCATTCATCTGTGCCTGTAACAGTGATTTGAATGAAACAATTCTCTACAGAGAAATTATGGGAAGCAGCAGCAGAAATATCCCTGTCCTGACCTGATTCCTTCCAGGCTCTCGGGCAGGGGGCCTGGCTGCCCTGGGCTGATCCTCAGCAGAGCTGCTCATGAGCCAGGGGCTGGGACAGCAGCCCTCTCCTTCCTTCCTTTAGCATGGAATTGCAGAATTCGCTTTTTCCACTGTAGATTTGTTTTTTAATCCCCATTTAGTTATTCTGCCTTTCTCCCCAGCCCAGATATGAAAAATCAAAGACTATGAACGTGCCTGCTTTTGGCTTCTTAGCAGTAACATCTTGGCAGCTTGAAAAAAAAAAAATTATAAAAAATGACACCACCACCAAATCTTGCCTGGGTAGCAGTGCTGGGGCCCTTGCATACAACCCTGCAGATCAAGTCCAAATTTAGACCCACTGCTGCAGGAAAGAAGGTTTGAGATGTGCCTTCCAAAACAATCCTGATGACCGGGGCAGCACCAACGACAAATGAATTATGTTGCTCAGCACAAATATAGCAAACCATATTTTTGGCATCCCAATAATTTTTGCTAAGGAGGAAACAGTGCAAACATTAAGGAAAATGTGTATTTCATTAATTATTCAGAACTGACAGTCATCAGAAATTTTATCTTTGAACAGGATACATAAAGTGATAATAAAAAAGGCTCTAATTTCTTCACTCTTTCCAGCAGCCCTAGGTGAGAGTATTTTATTGCATAGGATGACAGAGAGTTCAGGTCTTTTTTTCTGTGTATACATGTTCTTTTTTATTAATACTTTATTCTTTCATGCTATTTTAAAACTAAAACTATGCAATCATATTTATCTGCATGAAAGAACATAAACAAATTTTATGAAAATTCTTGACCAAAATCCACAGAATAAAAGCCTCAAAATACACAGGTAATATAGGAGAGAAAGCCACCAGTAAAACACTTGAAAGCCTCACATGACAACTTTGAAAGCTGAGACTCATTCAGATCTCCAGTTTCCTACTTGGGCTAATTGCTGGAAGACTTCTGATTGATTGTGGTTTTAGTTTTTTTCCTAAATGATTTCCCTGTGTTCACATCAGAGCTGATACAATTAAATACTTTTTCCTCAATTACCAAATGCTAACAGCAAAACCAGAACTTTATTACAGCAACTTCTCATCCTCAGGAAGAAGCAGTTTTCAGAAATCAATTGCAAGCTCAGGGAGGGAACTGCTAGTCAAGAAATAAGAAGCAAGGATACCAGTTCAGATGTTCTAGATCCTGGGTAAGTGTCCAGCCACTAAATCCATGTCAAACCATCAGTCTCTGGTCCCATGTAAATCATCCAACATTCATTATCTCTACCTCACAGTTACCAACTCCTTTCCAATATTCCTCACTTTTCATGAAATATTTTCAAATCCCCCACTTGTTGCTGTTCAAAGATCCCAAATCTTGTTACTTATTACAAACCTTGTTACTTGACAGAATTCTTGCTTTTTGGATAATCTCCCATGGGGAGTAATGGAATTGTGATTTTTCACATAGAAATTTGCTTCCTGACCATCACATGAAATATTTCTGAACCCAGCTGAGTTATAAGAGATACACAGAAAGCCTATTAAGTTATAAACTGTGGTATTTTCAGGGGCCCCCATGGCAGGAAGGAAATGACGAATTTGACTCCATGTTCTTAGAAGGCTAATTTATTATTTTATGATATTATATTAAAAGAATGCTACACTAAACTGTACTAAAGAATAGAGAAAGGATACTTACAGAAGGCTTAACAAGATACTAATGAAAATCTGTGACTCTCTCTAGAATCCCAGCACAGCTGGACCCTGATTGGTCATTAAGTCAAAACAATTCACATGTTGGATAAAAAAATCTCCAACCACATTCCAAAGCAGCAAAACACAGGAGAAGGAAATGAGATAATTATTATTTTCCTTTTTCTCTGAGGCTTCTCAGCTTCCCAGGAGAAGAAATCCTAGTGAAGGGATTTTCCAGAAAATATAATAGTAACAATAAACATCAGCTATCAAGTAAGCAATGATTTGCACACTTTTAAACTAAGCTGGGTGTGTGCAAAGGGCAGAAATCTGGACTGGAGCCCACCCCAGAGCAGGGGCTGTGCACAGCCTGCAGCAGCACTGGGGATTCTGCCCCATTCTGTGCTGGGAATATCCAGCCCAGCTCTGTGCTGTGCCACGTGCTCATCTCTCATGGAAATGTCCCACAGCTCAAGGCCCAGATATGAATGTTGTTTCAGAAAAAAAGACTGGAAGACAGCACTCGATTTTTTTCCATAACAACTATTCATGACAATTGCACCTTGCTAATCCATTTTCATCTGAAATCCAAGTTCTTTTGGGATTTGAAGCTCTCTCAGTAGCCCAAAGAAAGTCAGAGATTCAGAGATTGAAACAATTCACACGTTTGTTTAGCCATAGTATTTTTACTCATATTTCATTGCTACTTATTTCCTGCAACTTCAGCTGAGTAAATGCATCAGAACTCAGCCCTCTCAGGAATTTCTGCTCCTCTGTTTCACCATCACTAAATAAATTTTATTGTTTGCTGTTATTAAACATCCAGAAGTGAACTGTGGAGCCACAGATACTCCTCCAAGGTATTCTGTGCCATAAAAGATATATAGTGCACAGAAAATCCTTCACATTTAAAAAGCAGACTATAAATAAGGAATTTCATGTGTCCCACCATCAGATGCAGAGCATCAACAAGCTACCAAGCCCCTCTGAGACACACACAGAATAATTTTATACAGAATTAACATTTTCCACAGATGTAAATTCCAGCATATCAAGCAGTCATTTTTATCCCAGGAAAAAAAGAGCATTGAAATACCTCCAAGTCTGCACAACAATAATAATAAGAAATATATCACCTTAGCTCTTCTATAGATTTTACTTTATAATTATACTGCAATATCCATATGTTTGTACTATATCTGTACTATTTTGTCAATTTTTATATCTTCAGATATTGTCTTACCTGTTTAAAAAAAACAACTTTTAAATTCATTTTATAAAAACCTATTCTGTAGAGTATGAATGAAACAGTTTATATAAAGAATAAAATTCAGCTTATGAAGACAAATTCTACCTTGCAAAATTTGCTTTTGAATCACTTCCCATTCACTTGATCACAGATAAGTGAATTTTAGCAGCATTTTAGCACTCTGCTGAGGTCACCAAACACAGAGAAATTCAATGGAGGAAACAGCACTTCAACTATAAACCAGCAGGCATATGGCAAGTGAACCTGGTTTGAAGGGGTAAGGGTATATTTATGAATCTTATGCATTCTGTGCAATTAGCTTTAAAACATTTTAAATCACAGCCATCTTTGGGCTACCCTAAAACAAGAATGGAAAAAAACACAGCACAGAGGGAGTCAGCAAGAAAGGAACGTGAAGTTTACTTTATCAGCATGATGTCTTTTTTACACAAGTAGTTAATGTCACAGCAGTTTTGTCCCTCTCTGCAGCCATTATGTTGACCATTTTTTTCTTTTCTTTGCTGACTTGTCCAACTACAAAGGCAACAAGAAGGGGGGCACTGGGTGGAGGGAAATCAACCCTGAATTACACTACAGATAATAATCTTTAAAACATTTTTCAGTGCACAAGATAGGAGCAGCAATTTTGCTTAGATGTACTGAATCTTGGGTCTACCAGACATTATAATCTCTTAATGGTCCATGTTTGTTGTATTTAACTCATATGATTTCTTTTATGGCTACCAATAAAGTGACACACTCTATTAATTTTGATGGAGTCAAAATGAGACATAATATACATCAGATAGCACCAGAAAGAAAAGTTTTCAACTCTTTTTTACCAATCTTACTGCTATTTCAAGTTCCTAAGGTAGGAGCTGAGGAAAAATGAGGAAGATGGCATAGAAGGGTGTCATTTCTGAAATTATTTTTGAGCCAACTCAAAAGAAGGAGAGAATTCGACACCTGCAGAGATGGAGGCATGGCTGTATTCTGAACCTAAGCACATGAAAAGTGCACATGGGTCTCAAAAATTTCACATTCTTCATCTTTTAGAGAGGAGAAAGAGGTGGAATTGTGTCCTATTTTAGTCCCTTGCTCTGACATTCCAGTGGCCTTAAAATGGCCTTTATCTCACTGTTTGTAAGACTTTGGCCCAGAAATGGAAGAGGGAAATGAACTCCCTGTTGAATGGTCAGTCACATCCACAGTGCTAATTAAGGACTGCTGACAAACATTGGGCATTTTTGGCTTGTTATTTGGCATCCTTTGATCTGTGTGTGCTGGAAACATACTGGCTGCACTTGCACTGTTCTCTGTGCCTGGAGCATGGATAATGGATCCTGTTCCACTTTTATGCAGTGGACAGATTCTTTTCCTTACATCAAACCTGATCCTACATCTCCTCCTCACACAAGGGATCCTCACTAGTGTGAGGAATGCAGGTTGTAAATCCTGCTTTCCTGTCCAGGGGATCAAACCTGGCTCAGCCTGGTCACACCTGATGCAAATTCAAATTTTCATTTGTGAATTGAGCTGTTGTTCAGGGTTATACAAAGCATTTGATATTTATGAACGAAGATGCGACATTTATTGCACTGGTGGACTCTGGCCCTGGAAAATCTCAACCCCAAGAGCCATTTTAGCTGATTTTCAGCCATGGGCCTTTCCATGATGGCTGGAATAAAAACAGGAATGTGGTCCTTGTGCCACTGTCATTTTCATTGGGAAGCCCATTATCCTCAATGACTGAATTTGACAGCACTCTGGGTGAACACCTGTATTCTATTTAGAAGAGTCTGCTTCATTTTCATAACACATTAGCAGAGCCATGGATCTCTGAGCACTCTGTTGGAGGTTCTTATTGATGCAGATTTGATTACTAAAAGCAAAAAGCTGGACTTTGGCAAGCTGGGTCCCCTAAGTCTTGAGACATGTGGCAAAGCTCAGGCTCTGTGATTTGGAAGGAAATCCTTTTGGAGCAGGTTCTTCTGTTTGAACACATCAAAAGAACAACTTCCTTGATCTATTTTTATCTACAAGCAGGATTCACTGGCTGTGCCATTTTACTTCCATAATCATGCATTGTTAATGGAATTAAAAGGGCTCTGTACACTAGGAGAAATATCCAACAGCTAATTCTCTTGTTTTTTGAGCAACTGGAAAAGAGATGGGCTTTCATGCAGCACTTCAGTTACTTCATTGTGTCAAAATTAAATAGAATTAATAACACACTGATGCAAAAAAATGGGGATACAGGATTTGGATCTGAGAGTATTCTAATGAATGCAGAAAAACCAGTACATTTCCCACTTTTAAAGATTACAGCCTTTGAACACAGAGATTAACAAACAGAAGCAGCCGGCTCTGAGAGCCCATGGACTACTGCATTTGTTCACCCTGCAGGAAACCACCACTAAACATCTCTGGGAAATGCTCATTCACTGAGGCAAATTGAAATTAATTTTTCATCAAATTTCAGTGCAAACATGGACCTTGTTTTCCCTTACTCACAAACCCCTTTCTGAATCCAGCTCCATGACCTGCACTTGGTGTATTTTACCCAGTTCCCCTAAACTCCACACTCCTGAGCTGTTAAACTGCTGATGGCTCCTCCTGTTCTCTGTGCCAGGCTGGCTCCAGCCCAGCAGGGACAGCTCACCTCTCCACCTTGGGCAGGTGAGGGGGGCACAACCAGAGCAGGAGCACCCATGCAAGCAGCAGGGAATTGCTGGAGCACCCTGTGAGTTATTCTTGAGGTTACAGAGACAGTTCATAACGTTACCCTGCACAGATTACAGCAAACATTAAAAATTAATATCAATAATAAATTGACTAAGAGTGTTTTCCTAATACATAGCAGAAAAAGGAATTGCCAGATGCAGATAAAGCCAAGAAAGGCTTAATAACCTCATTAAAATAAGCTATATAGTGCCAAACTCCTAAAGCACAGATATTTCTTTGTGACAACAAGGAATTGCTGATGACAAGTAACAAACTAAATGGAAAGGCTGACACAAGATCCTGTGTGAGTGCAAAATGCAAAGCACAGGCTCCTTGTGGCTGAATAGCATCAGCAGGGGCAGTTACTGACCTGCTCTGGTTAATCACATTTCCTGGGGCAGGAATAAGTTCTGAAGAGTATATGATGAGCACAACTTACTACTGGGATCATGGGTTATGTGCAAGAACTAAAAGAAGCTCAACAGTGATTCAGAGAACCTCAAGGAGCACACAGAATTTTGAAAAGGAAACAAGCTGAAACCTGTTGGATCCCCAAAGGATATCATTATGGAACATACATTTAAATCATGAACTAATAAGTAAGCACACACCAGGTATATAGTCCTTTTGTATGCAATGCTAAGATGAAATAAAACTATTGTTGTAAAGATTATTTCTCCCACATTACAAGGATGCTCACGTAGACCATTATTTTGTTGAAGCAGGAAAATAAAAAGTGTTGCTCTTTCTTCTTGTAGTTATTTGATTTAGAGGCACAAGAGAGGTCAAGTATGTGTCTTATGTAAGAACAGACCTTCTTCAAAAAGTCCCAGTATGACCATATAACCTGTTTCACTTTTTTATTTTAACAATTTTTTATTTCAATGAATATGCATACAGGTGTACAAGTGCTGAAGAAGAAAGCAATACTGTGCTTCTATATGAAATATTTTTCCTGACATACTTTTTTTTCTGGACTGTCTGAACAAGACCAGTCCTGTCTCAAATGTGAAAGGAAAAATATGGTGTTAACTTTTTAAAGTAAAAAGAAGAAAAAGAATGGGGAAAAGACAAGTTAGCTACTACTACTTTTCAACATTGCTAGTATTAAAGATCTTCTTGTAAATCCTGCATGAGAATAGGGTCATTAGGAAACATTAATAATTTTCTATGACACAATTCTTGAAACACATCACTATTCCCTGGAACCACGACCTCTGCTGAGGCTGCTGCTCACATGGTTAAGCAATTTATTACATTCTGCTAAAGCCCAGCTCCATCACTGAATGTGTGGCAGCCTCCCTGTGCCTGATGCACAGAGGTCCCCACTCACTTTGCACTGAAGTTACGTGTCACCAGCCAGATGAGAGGGCAGGAGATTTAAACTCTGCCTTTTGTTTTCCCACAGGATATTTAACACAACTCTGTGCAGCAAACCCCAGCATTCAGTCACCTCTGGAGGCAAAGTAGAGCTGCCTCAATGTTAGAGACTTCCCTAAACTTCTCTTTACAGAGCCAGAACACAAAGGGCTGAGAACATTCCCCTGCACCCCTGTGTAGTTATGATATTTTCTGAAAAATCCTTTATTTAGGATTTTTCCTCTTGAGAAGCTGAGAGGCCTCAGGAACAAAATGCAAACAATGATTATCTGCTGCTGTGGAATGCAACAGGTGGATCTGGGATTGGTCTCATGTGGCTGTTTCTAATTAGTGGCCAATCACAGTCAGCTGGCTCAGACTCTTTGACACACAAGCCTTTGTTATTCATTCCTCCTTTTTCTATTCTTAGCTAGCCTTCTGATGAAATCCTTTCTTCTATTCTTTTGGTATAGTTTTAATATAATAGATATAATAAAATAATAAATCAAGCCTTCTAGAACACAGAGTCAGATCCTCATCTCTGCCCTCACCCTGGGACCCCTGTGAACACCTCACACCCCTGGATCCTGCAGCTTTGTGCTGCCATAGGGCACAAGGTGTTCATTCTCAGAGTTGTATTTCAGTGCCCACTTTAAGCTGGTGGCTCCCTGAAGGGCACAGCCCTGTGCCCACCCTGGGGACTGTCCCCATCAGGCTGCCTGCAGCCATCCCTGGGCATCCCAGCCCTGCCTGTGAGGAGAGCTGTGCCTGCCAGGACACTCCTCCATCCCTCTGTCCCTGCCAGCTCCAGGGGGTGGCATTGGAGCTGGCACAGCTCAGCAGAGCCACTGCCACCCAGGGGCTGCCAGCATCTCTGTTATAACCCCTGTATAACCATTCTGTCATGCCACTGCTTTCCCAGGAGCTGATAGCTTTGCTATTTCAAATTGAACAAGGCCAAAGCTCAAAAACATAAATTGTCATTCCTCCAGTCCTCTAAATAAAACAAGCTCCCCACCAAAATGACAGATTCTGTTCTAGTTTGACAATACATCTATGCCTTAAATGTTTTCTAGGTACTTTCAGGCCCTGTTTTGCCCTCTGAAAAGCAGACAAAAATTTCCCTGTAGATGCCATGTCTGCCTCTCTGACCCACACCACTCACAACATCTGAAGGCAGTTCAAAGATTACTTCTGCAATTTGGAGGCCTACACAAACACTGCAACTTGTGATTCAGGTCAAATATACTTGAAAGTCTATTTTTATGCAGCTTGACAACATATAGAAGAACTGACTTCTCTTACATTCCCCCAAAAAGAAAAAAAACAAACAGTGAACTCTGTATTACAGTATCATTTCGAAGTATTTCTCCTCCATATCTTTAGAGAACCTTTTGGATACTTGTTCCACTCCCTTTTCAGCCAGATTTCACAGGTGTTTCACAAATATTTAGGAGCTGAGAGGCCTTGACTGTGTTCCTCTACCTGCTAAAAGGGGCACAGGTCCTGGTGCAGTTCCTTAAAGGAATCCCAGGTGTGCACAGGGGGATGCACACAACCTGCTGCAGGTGTGCTTTTCCTGTAGAATAAACAAACATCCTAAAAACAGAATTATCAGAGCATGTCTGAAAAATGAAAGTTACAGAGGTTACTGTACTCATCATTTTAAGTTTTGCAAGTCTCTGATAAGTCTCTCCTCTAAGAGTAACCAAACATAAGAAGTGTTGAAAAATTACTGAACCTTGGATTTTTTGTTACTTTATGAAGTTCAACCTCTGTTTTCAGTGTGAATCTGAACAAGATAAAAGCAGGTAGGTATGGCTTAGCACTTTCTCAAAGTGTACGTGACTGTTTAATAAAAGATTACTCATTTTCTTGTTTATTGTAATTTCAAAATAATGTTTAAAAATGCAATTTTAAGCAAACAAAAATAAGATCTTTTTCTATTATAAATGCCAACTTCAAGAGATGTTTGTAGAAAGTTGATTTAGCAAAAATGTAATTTCCTTTAAAAATCAATTTTTTTTTGTTTTCTTTTAAATTTTTTTCCTACATTAGTGTTACTGACCTCAAAACCACCAACACAGTTGAGAGTTCACAAGGGTAACCCATACTTGGAAGGATTTGCCCTTCTTAGGGATTTGAAACTTTTCATTGTGTGGCTGCTGATTAAAGTTGGGAGGAAAGAAATTGCATGGAGACTGGTGTTTTATTATAGCTGCTGTATAATTAGATCTCTACAGTTTTATTTGCAAAATGTCATGCATAAAGAAAAGGAAGGGCACTGAACAAAGTTACCAGTCATACAAAAATTACTTAATATCAAAACATCAGTAATTTAATTCAATTTGAAGCATTATTACTTGACTCTGTTTGATACACTCCAGTATGTAATACTACTCCTAATTTTGTACATTTTATCTATAAAGAGTGCTCTGGGACTGAAGTCAAGATGCTTACTCTGTGCCTACTGCAGGCTAAATGCTTTTCCCATTCCTATTTGCATAACAAGAGAAAAGAAGAAAATTTGATTTAAGGAGGAAGAAAGCAACCCAAAACTTCTGTCTGTGCATGTTTATGAGAATACAGGTTATATCCACAGAATCACAGAGTGAACTAGGTCGGAAAAAAACCTTTGAGATCATCAAGTCCAACCTATGGCCCAACAGCTCCTCATCAACTAAACCATGGCACTGAATGTCATGTCCAGTCTTTTTTTAAACATGGCCAGGGTTGGTGACTCCACCACTTCCCTGGGCAGCCCATTCCATTGCCCAATCACTCTTTAGAGAAGAATTTTCTCCCAATGTCTAACCTAAACTTCCCCTGGCACAGCCGAAGACTGTGTCCTCTCATTCTGTCAGTGCTGCCTGGAGAAAGAGACTGACCTCCACCTGAGCACAGGCACCTCTCAGGAGCTGTAGAGAGTGACAAGGTCACCCTGCATCTCCTTTTCTCCAGGCTGAGCACCCCCAGCTCCCTCAGGGGTTCCTCACAGGGTTTGTGTTCCCAGCCCCTCTCCAGCCTCGTTGCCCCCTCAGGATGTGCTCAGTGTCCCAAGGTCCTTTCCAAACTGAGGGCCCAGAACTGGACACAGCACTCCAGGTGTGCCCTCACCAGTGCTGAGCACAGGGGCACAATGACCTCCCTGCTCCTGCTGGCCACACGTTCCTGATCCAGGCCAGGAGCCATTGGCATTCTTGGCCACCAGGGCAGTCTGCTGGCTCATGGTCAGTCACTGCTGACCAGCACCCCCAGGTCCCTTTCTGCCTGGGCACTGTCCTGTTGTCATCATATTGCAAGAGTTCTATTGTCATTACATTGCAAAGGTTCCATATTGCTAGAGTTTCATACCTCCCTGGTGTTTCTCATGGGCATCTCCTCTAAGCACTGACTCTTCTTCTCACAGTATCCAACTGACTCCAGTTCCCCCCTCAACCAACCACCCCCCTCTTTTATAACACTCTTCTTATTGGCTACAGCTGTGGCCTGTTAAAGTCAGGCCTGTTCCCAATCTCTAATAATTGGCTCAGCTGCAACTCCTTAAGGGATAAGATTACTTTCTATACTTTCTACTTTATTTTCTTGTATTGTATCCCCCTACACTGTCCAGCCACACCACCCCCAGCCTGTAACACTGCAGGGGTTATTGTGGCCAAAATGCAGGACTGGGCACTTGGACTTGTAAAGCTTCATCCCATTGGGCTCTGCCCATTCCAGGTCTCTCTGCAGAGCCCTCCTGCCCTCCAACAGATGGACACAGCTCCCAGCTCAGTGTCCTCTGCAGATTTACTGATGGTGGACTCAGCCCCCTCATCCAGGCCATCAGCAAAGAGACTGAACAGGACTGATCAGTGTGCCAGCACAGAGCCCTGGGGACACCCCTGGTGCCACCATCCCCACCCCTCTCTGGGCCAGCCATGCAGCCAGGTCTGAGCCCAGCACAGAGTGCTCCTGCCCCAGCCCTGGGCTGCAGCTTTTCCAGGAGGGAGCTGTGGGACACAGTGCCAAAGGCCTTGCTGAAGTCCAGGTAAACAACACCTTCTTTGTGATAAAAGGAAAAACAATCTCAAGTCCTCATTCTCCCCATTCCTTTCTTCAATTCTGTTTAATACAAACATTTACATAAAAATGAGGATAGTGTTTAGAATTTTTTTTTGAGTCCCTATACCCTTTCTGAAGTTACAACCTTATACAATATGCTAATTGACACAGCAACCACCAACCACTTAACACAAATGGGATGAATATTTTGCTGAGGATTAACTGAACTACAAAGAAACAAAAGATCCCACTTTTGTGCAAATCTGAGCAGTATTAAAACAAACAAAGTCAGAGGATGAAGAGTTTATGCTGTTACATGCTGAACTATATTGGATTTTCCTAAATGTTTTTGCTTTAGAAAATGCTGACTTGTCAGGACCTATACGTGCATTTATTTCCCAGATCTAGGATAAAACTTCAGAAGCCAGAGGACTTTTTCCCCTCCCTATCCCTCTCCTTCCTGATCCTGTTTGTCTTTACCCCTTTCACAAGCCCATTAATCAAAAACTGAACCATCCATGGCCCTACAAGAAATTCTTCACCTTCTATACCAACAACGTGTTTACAACCTCTTTGCTTCAAAGCAGGGAAAGTCTTCCACTAACTTAGTTCTGGAAACTCTCAATCTGGTTTTCACAAAATATTAACTGGAAAAACATGATGCCTATTTAAAAAAAAAAAAATCTAATGACGAGTTTCAAAGATTCTAGTAACTGATAAATCAAGATTTTTTGGCATTCCTTGGAAGAGGGAAAACAGCAGTAACAGCTTTGGTTCTGAGTCCAGATTCAGGATGCAACTAGAAACAAATAATACCACTTTAGGCTCTGATTTATGTTTCTTTTGGTTTCAGTGACTGGAACTCAAACCTGACAGATTCTGAGTCTCCAGGTAATTAATTTTAATCAGCCACCTGCCTCCTCTGTCTGTTGACATCCCATATACAGTGGTGGTTATTGAAATAGTCACTCAAGGAAACAAAGTTATCCTCAGAGTGTATCCAGCCACCCACCTGGCTCACACAGAGCTCTCAGGGCTGAAACTGAGATAGAAGGGAAAAAAATAATTTCTGTATTAGTATTACAGGAGTCACATGCCTGTGACTTGTCAGTGCACTGTTTAGGATCAAGCCATAAATGCTGGCTTGCTGATGAGCTTTTCCTATGGTTTTGTTACTTGAGATAGAATGAATTTTATTCTAAGAAACAGGGACATGGCGTGCACTGCACAGCAGGGACAGCACCCAGGCCATGCCATGATGGGAGCTGGAAGAACAAAACTGGCCCTGCTGTGGTGTTAGTTGGCAAGAGAAGCTTTCCCTAAGAGGCATTTTCTTTAGTTCAATGATCTACATTAAAAATAAAAAGAAAAAAATAACTGAGTTTATAAACCATCCCCAGGTCTGCCTTTTTCTCTTTTCTGAAAATGAAAAGAAATGCCAGGATAGGTAGCTTCAAATGGAAAGGAAAGCAGACTGCAAAACAGAAATTCACCCTAAACATTTTCCTGCTGCTGTTTATCCTCTGTCAAAAATATTCAATTCAATCAACATTATACTTCTAGCATAAACATAAATCAATGCCAAGATATTTTGGCTTTGTTATCAGACATGATATTTCAATAAGAAATACATAAATAGAATTAAAGATTCCATTTTTTCCAGGTTATCTGTTGCCATTTCTAGCCATTCATAACCCATTTTGCTGCAGTTGATGGAGGACAGGGACAGGGCAGGACAGTCTTGGGCTAACAGAAGACATTGAAAGACAGGGAAAAGAAAATCTGAAGTGATATTCACATAGGCAGAATTAGCTTCCTCCTCTTACAGAAAGCAGAAAATATAGAGAGGTAGCACATAAGAAAACCTCTATGAAAAGTAGTTTGGCACTTTGCTCCTGTCTAGGAGCTAGATTGGCAATAAGTCACTTATGTTTTAACACCAGGCAGCAGCAGCTTGAGTCTGGAAATGCAAAGTCATTAGAATCCACTCCAGTTGCTGACAACTCAGGCAGTGAAATCGGATTACTTGCAGCCATGGAGATCCCCTGCTGCTGCACACACACCTGGGGACAGGAGCTGCTGCCTGCACACAGCACCATTTGTGTGACAACATCCCTGAGGGACTTGCCAGAATGGACTGGAGTGTGGGGAGTGACACAAACAGCTCCAGCTTTCTGAGAGAGAAACATTCAAATACTTTCATATAGGAAATCAATAATAAACAAACAAAACAACATCAGAAAGCAGAAAAAAAAAAAACCAACAAAGGCAGAGCAGGTCTGTCAGTTCCTTGGTCACTGCTGTGCCATGGTTATCAACTCTGGAATGACACTGGAGGGTTGGTAACAGTTGTGCAGTTAATGAAAGAGAATGGGGATAAAGGAGTTGAAGTCTTCATTTAGATTTTAAGCACTTTTTCACCTCCAATTCCTTCATAAAGGAGCTTTGGAGAACAGGCTTCTCCTTCTATACCTGTTCCTACAGTATCTCCCATCTCACACCCTGCTGAATCCAAATTCAACTACACATTTTCCTCTTCATTCAGTATAGGCTATTGCTGAGCCCAAACATGGTTACTGATCTCTTCTATCTTACTTATATTCTCCAAATTCTTGGGCTCCCAAGATCATCACCAGCTGCCTGACACAAGCAATTTTCCAGACCCCTCACATTTCCACTATGTCTAACTTCTATAACATCACCCTGAGAGAGTCTCTCCTTTTTGTTATTAGCAAAATGTTTGTGATACTCTCATTACATATCTCAAATCCTGCAGCGTGCTGTTAGGTGGGAAACACAACCTGACATATTCATTAATGTGGGATTTGAAAAAAAAGAGGCTCTCAGAACATTTGCTCTATCACTGACTGACTTCTTATCATTAACATCCTTGCCCTGTTCTTCCCCACAGTTCTGTCTCTCCTGAAGCACAGCCCTGCATCCCCTCAGGCCCTGTGACTGCAATGTCACACAGGGTGGCCTTGAGTGCTTTTCTGGGGCCAGGCTCTGCCTCTGCCACATGGGGGGCTCAGAGGCTGTGTCATCCTTGCTCTGTCCTGTAGGGCCAACTTGAAAGGAACAAAGAGAATTAAGAGAGGAAGATGTGAAGGTAGAAAATCCAAAAGGCTGCAGGCTCATGGCATTTGGTGTGGATCTTGAAATTAGCAAGTACCCCTGGAAGTTTTGGGCAAATGGCTGTTTCCAGGTATCACAAAGGATGAATAATGTTATGCTGTGTTTGCATTGCATTTAGGGGATAATTTGACAAGTTTATTGCTTCTGTGGTTTAAGAGATCCAAATATTATGGAACTTCACATCCAAGGTATTTCATCATAAACCAGAGCAACTAAAACTGCAAAGCAAGGAAAGACAACATAGCTAATGCTGAGCTTCAAGATAAAAGATGAAAACTGTTATAGTTACCAATTAACATTTAGATTGCCTGTACAAAGGGATGCCATAAATCCCCACTCCTCAGGTATAATAATTCCTTTTAATATCTCATTGTATCACTGCCAAAGAACTGTCTCT
The DNA here is from genome assembly GCF_901933205.1 of Camarhynchus parvulus. Taxonomy (NCBI): domain Eukaryota; kingdom Metazoa; phylum Chordata; class Aves; order Passeriformes; family Thraupidae; genus Camarhynchus; species Camarhynchus parvulus. The sequence continues at coordinate 14,079,650 of NC_044581.1, read as the reverse complement.
CTGCTGTGTACCATTTCAAGGCACATATGTGCACTTTTTGGTTTCCAATGAGTATTGATGCGCATAAATGACATCAGTCAATGTCTCCTTGTAATCCAACTAACCCAGTCAGCTTCTTCCCCGCAGAACCTCTCCCAGAAGAAGCAGAGGCAGCTAAAGTTCTACTGAGCATCACTCCAAAGGAAAGGCACCAATTTAATGGCACTGAGTAAATTCAATGCTGTTAATGGAAATAGATAATTTCCCACAATTCTATCCTAAGTTCTGCATAATGCACCCATAAATTTCAGCTGCAGCCTGCACTGAAAGCAGAATATGGCTTTGTCTCACTAAACCTGTGAGGGAATATCTGAAAAGCTTTTCCACTGTTTTTTTTGGGTCTCTATCAGGTATTTGGCAAACAAAATTGCCAACAAAATTGCTACTCTGAGCAATTTTTAGTTACAATGTAAAATAATTGGACTTTCGTGTCATGGAATTTCTTGTTGGAAGTTTTATCATAAAATCCTGCAGTGTGGTTTGAAAGACAACTAATCTGAAAAAGGTTTATTAATCAAAAGCACACCATACTTTACCTCTTGGTTTTGCATAATTTTGCATTTGACACATACAGACAATTTTATTATTAAATACAAAACAAAACTTAGCAAAAAATTCCAAACAAACAAAAATCCAACCAAACAAAAACAACACCACAAACACAAATTTAAGGAATTTCAAATTAGTAACCAATGAATCCCTTTGCACTCAGTCAGAATTTTCACAACACAAATAACTCAAGGGGTCAGAAACATTGTTCTCACTGTTTTCAATTACCTGTACATGTGATCCTCGACAAAAAAGGGAGCCAGACAGCTCCTCAGAGTTCAGTTTCTGGAAGAAGATTAAAAAGATGGGACACAACCAGAAAAAAAAAATCCAGATGAGACCAGTAAGTTGAGCAGGCTGTTGCCAGAGAAGCTGAGATGAGCCGCCTCAGACCTGACAAAGCAGATATGTGATGCAGGAAGCTCTGATATCAAATATGATGAGAGTTTAATCAGCAAGTCTGCCTAAGATTCTGCAGCAATTAAACCCTACATGAAATCATCTTCAGTGAAATAACCCAGTTGCTCATGGAAACTTCAGTAGGTTTTATTAAGGATGCCTGTGAGGGATCAAAAGAGAAAAAGTTAAAAACTGGAAAGCATGAAAAAACAAAACTGAAAATACCTTAAGTATCAACCCTACACCTTTCATCTTTGAGTGGGTCTCTGCTACTGAAGAGCCCACAAGAATAAAAAAATAAACAAAATAAGAACCTAACTGCATATCTGTACTAGCAACCCAAAGAGATCAAGTCTCAGATTTTTGTGGTCTTTGGGACTTGTCAGGTACTTTGCATGTAAATTTATATGTTTGTAGGCACACAAATTGATAAAATATAATCAAGGAACCAAGTTCAAAGCAACAACATTCTGACTTTTCCCCAGATCACTGTATCCTGGTATGACAGGAATCACTAAAGCATTCACAGGTAAGGAGGCTGATTTGCTTGTGGTCTCCTCAGTTTTCTGTGAAAGAGCTACCAAAGACACTCTGATATCTGCCCTCAACAAGAACCTTGTGCTGAACTCTCTGTGAGGAGCAGACCCACACTGTAACAAAAAGCAGAGTTCAGAAGACTCAGAAATAAAAACTAATACTGGCAGTTGCCAACAGCCACAGAAATGGTGACAGGAGCTGCCAATAGGTAAGGGAACATCCAACTACAGTTTCCAAGATCGTGGGGAAGTTGAGCACTTCCTTGGAGAATTCTTTGAATTTTTTGCTTAAGAATCATTTGCCTAAATGATAAGCAAAACTCAACAGTTTCCATATCAATGACTGGATTAAAATCAAGAATAAATTTACAAAAATAATTTCTCAGCTACCTATAATTTATCGTTTATCTGCATAACTAATACCTGATATTAGTCAGGAATTATTGACTTTATCAACTTTGCTGGACTCGCTCTTGCTGATGTAAGCAAAATCAAAATCTGACAAGAGACATTTGGGCTAGCCTTGCTTCCAGTGCAGAGCTTTGTTTTCTGAAACATTTGTTCCATTTTTGGCAATAATTACAGTAGGTTTTACAGCAGATAGTTATTGTAACTAATTTGTACTTACATGACTAATTATGAATGAGAAGAATGCTGCTTACAGTACTCCCTCACATCTGGAGAAGACCAGAAGCACAACAGCAGCTGTCTGGATGCTGCCATGAATTTGTTGCTGTTTATTCACTGAATGCTGATTCTTTCCTCTCCTGATAAAAGATCTCATGCAGCCTCATCCCCCTCCCATCACCCTGCACCACTGCTGGGGTGAATTACTGAGCAGGCAAATCACATCACCTGACAAAGACAGCAAACAAAATAACTTCTGACTACATATGGGTATCTTCACACCAACCAACACACACACAAACTGCCTGACTACCTAGTACTGAAACCTTGCTTTTGGTTCTTTCATTCCTCCAGAAGTTCACATGGACTCACTATCTCATCTCACCTGCCAGAAAAAACTTTGGGGCAAAATTGTTGGGACAAAATGATTGTTTAATTGTCCTAAGCAATAAAATCCAACAAAAACCTCCAGCACATTGTCACTGCTAAGGTGATGCTTGACAGTCTCAATTCAAAAATTGAAGATGTTAATGGGCTGCAATAATTAAGCACCTTTCTGAATTTTTTTCCAGTATTTTTTTTCTCTTGGACATTTTAATTTCATTTTTAGTTCATTTCTCTTGGTAGAAGGGTAGGAAGAATTGGGCAAATACTTTCTCAAATCCTTGATTTATAATACATATAAATTAAAATTTTACTATCCAAAGCATTGCACCACACACACAACTACACTTAAAAAGGAATATGTCAGCATTGGGTTTGTTTCCATGTTCAAATATGATCAACACCACCCCCACTAACCCCACACCACATTTTGAACTTTTGGCAGAGAAAACAAACAATAGCTTTGAACTACACAACTTTACAACAATTAAGCTGTATGAACAGTTTGGAATGTTTTTCTAAGGCACTTCAGAAAATGACTATTATTGAACCTGCACTCTTTGAGGCTGTAATTCAAGTTCTACAACTCCAGCCACACAGCTCAGCTCAGGTCAAAAGGAACAAGTCAAGCTGACAGAAAGCAAGTCGATGAATTCTTACATGATTTTTCAACACAGACACAGATGGACAAGAATAAAAACCACTATACAATATAATACTTCTGTGCTACTGTTTCTGAGGCAAACATCAACTTTTCCTGATGTTCCTGTCTTTCACAGGTTACAGCATTCTCACATATTTTAATTTATCAGGTTTTCTAGCCCCCAATCTCTTTCCTGCATCCTTTATATTAGGCAATAGCATCAATTTAGTGCCTGTGAGAAGCGTGTAAGAAAAAAAAAAACACAGAACAGTCATTATTTTAAAAAAAATCCCTAAACTACCCTGTTAAGTAAATTGCAGTGTGCAAAGTCAGAAAAAAAAAGGCTGAGCCTTTAAAAGTTGACTCCAGTGAAAGGCACTTTGGAGAAACTTTCTCACTGTACCATCACCAACACAGCAAATTTTTTACTCAGATTTTAGAGTCTCAGATTTTAGGGTTCTACATTGCAGGGAACTTAAGAGAATCAAGATTTCCCAACCAAACAAAAGATTGAGTTGAAAATTGAGGAACTGTTGCATTTTGGGGTTTTTTTTAACGTGTACTGTGACTGCAGTATGATCTAAAGACTGAGACCAAGTAATGACCTTCAGCTGAAATCTCAGATATAAAAAACTTTGCACCTTTTTCTTATTTCCACAGGATCTGAAAGCCCCAGCCAGCTGAACCAGGGCTCTCTGGTGATTTTTCCCACCTGTGCCTTCTTTCCCATGGAATGCCCAGGCAGAAGGGCAGCAGTGGCACCACCCTGGCACCACCAGCCCTGCACTCTGCTCCCTCCATGCCCTCTCAGCTTTCACCCGCCTGTTTGGAATGAGGATGCCCAGGAGGCAGGAGCTGACACAACCTCCCAGCCAGGCCAGGGCCCTGCTCCATCTCAGATGGAAATATTCAGAAATATTTCCCAGCACACCAAAGTCAAACCAACACGATCTCCCCTGTCTAAAGAAGGGGAACAGAATCCTTCCCCGGGCAATCACACAGAGCAAACTGAGGGGACACAGCTGTGCCCCTGCCAATGTTTCTTTGTCAATTATTTTTCCAGATCTGTGGTACTTTTTGTGGCTGTCCCCTGGATTCTGTCCATTTGGACTCTAGATTGCTTGTGCTGTCACATCATGCTTGCTCAGACTCTGCAAACAGCACATTTTGCATCATCATGTTTCCACTAGTTTCCATTTTTCCAGCATTTCAATTTCCTCCTAATTCATGGCATGCAAATGAGACCTCAAGTTTCTCAAGAAGCAAACAGAACAAACACAGACTTAGCACAAAGGGAGACAAGTATTCAGACCTTTTTTGTCTTTTTCATCCTGAGATAAACTGCCAGACAACCAGAATTTCTAGTGTGATATAAGGAGACCACAGGGGAGACTGAAGCACTAAGATACAAAAACCACTGGGTTTCTCAACTCCAGCTTGTGTGAAACAGCATCACATTCTGGACTCAGAAATATAATATATCCCCAGCACATATTAGAGAAGTCAACAAACTAAAGCCTTCTAAAACTAGAATGAATAGACACTTAACCTTGTAATTTCCTCTACTTGTATGTATTTGCAGTAGTATTTGCAAAAATTGTTCCACCCTAACACAGGATTAAGGCTTTATTCACTGAGCACAATATGAAGTGTTTTTACCTCTGTTTTACAGTCACTGTCCAGGCAGCCAGGCAGTGCTGTAAAGCAGTTTCTCTGGAAACTGAGGCGAATAGGATGGCACTGCTCCCTGCTGAGTTTAGAGAAACATTAGAACAAGAATATGCACTGATTATTTAAAACCAGCTCTAACCTGCATCATCATCTCTTCTGATGGAACACTTCAGAAATGTCCCTGTCTGTGCAGAAACTCTGGAATAATGACACTGAAGCCACTTCCTCTCCTGCACATTCAGGCATTATGAGTGTTCCAGTCCTCCAGGAGTGTCCCCTGTCCACCAGCATGTCACAGCCATTTCAGCAGCACAGCTCCTGCCACAGCCTGCAGAGGCTGCAGAAGGATCTGGGGAAGATCATCCTGAGTTTCAGTGGCCCAGAGCACTGAAGCAAAGGGAGCCCCCAGAGCAGAGCAGCCTTTGGGGCTCCCCTGGCCAGACCCCGCAACAGAGCAGCATCTCCCACCCCAGCAGCCACAGCACAGAGCTGATCAATCACAGCTTTTAATCTCATCACTGCCCCGGGGCTTTCTTGTTCCTGAAACAAGTTTTCTTGCTCTTTGGTAGCTTAGGAAACCACAAAGGTGACCAGCATTAAATGACATTGTTTGTCTCCTCTATATTCATTCACACACAAACTTTGAGGGAGCTCAAATTAAAGATGATGGTTAATCCGTCATGGAATTCCACACATGTGACTGCTGCTAGCACCCATCAAACCCCAGGTGCCCCCAGATCCATTGCATTCCACCAAAGAATGGACACAACAGAAAATATTCAGATCTTAAAGCTGCATTTGCAACGGAGGGAAGTGCAGGGTGGTGTCTGAGCTGAGGCTAATGCTGCTGTGTTAGGGTGAATATACACAGCACACATCCACTCACTGCAAATAAAGTATTCCAGCACGTTGCTTCGGAAATAAGTCTCAGGATAACACAACAGCCTGACACACGAACATTTAAAAGGATTCAAATCTCAGGCCCCCAAATCAGTTCAGCTCCTTTAAATCATTGTTGTAAATATTGAATATTAAATGAATAAAACTAATTTTACAACAAAAACGCTAGTTATTTCCTTAGAGCTGTCTTATATTTAATTCTTCCCAATAAAATATCTCTTGTGAGGTCTATGACAGCTCTCTGAAAAGATCTTAAATTTTACAGCAAGTAGTAAGATAACCCATCACATCTTCCCACACACAATCTCTTTCAAAAGCAGAAAACCACACAGAAATTAACTGTTTGCACAGCCAGCTGGATTCACTGCTGAATTTCAACTCACAAGAAGAGAACCTGCACCAGTTTCCACTCTCTTGGTCCAGGTGCCAGTTTGATATTTGGAAAGGTTTCAACTGTTTTATCATTCAAGAAAAAATACATCTACAGTAGAAAGAAATCCAGTCTCTGGGGGGAAGACAAGAGCTTTTCACTATTGTTTAAATAAAGTTAGTGCATTAGAATAAATATCTAACATCCAGAGACCTTGCTATAAACCCAACCACCCTGAATGAAGGGGAGAACTGTAGTGAAATACTATATGAATGACAAAAATAACATTTTCAGCTATAAATTTTAAAGAGTTTTCTATTGTATGTTACAATAACTCTCTACATATGAGATTTGAATTTTAAATCCAAGTTGTCACATTTAATTACTAAATAAATCTTGGACAAAATCTTCTGAGCCAATTTTAATAATTGAAGAAGTTCCTCCTACAAATCCTTCCAAAAGAGAAAACTCATACAGTTTAATATAACTGAATGGCTTTCTAAGCCCTATAACAGGGAAATACAAACTATAAAAGTAAAGCATTACTGGAACTCTGGGACATCTTGGGTTTATTTAGTATTCATATTCTTTTGTTGCCTATTTTGCTGCACTGTTGTCTTACTGTGGTCACACCTCTCTGAAGAGACTCAAGAGTTTTCAGTTGGGTTAGGCTCGAATAAATCCCCGGACTTTACCACTTCCATCTTTAAAGATCAACTTTTGACTTTAAATCCAGAGCTGAACCTGGTTTTAAGCCTCAATAAACAGCATCTGGGACTTTGAAGAAGCTGAAATTCTAAACAAGGGAATGATTATTTAGGCAAACACACAGCCCAGCTTTTCTTTTCTTTCTTTCTTCTTCTTTTCTTTCTATTTTTTTTTAGACAATTGCTTCCATTTTCTCAAAAATGGATTTCCCTAGAACATGCTTGCACTGCGTCAGGCTGCTGCTGCTGTCAACTCTCTCACCACTTTTTAGATAAAAATATATCCTGCTTTACTTCAGATCTGTAAAAGTCAGTGGCTGATAGTTAATTGCTCAGTCATGTGGCATGTACAGCTGCAGACCAAATAATGTCTGCTCACTCCCCAAGCTTATTTTAAGTGTGTTCTCATGGGTCCCTCTGTAATTCCCTCCACTCCATCCCTTAGCCAGACATCATCTCTCCCCATCCCCTGAACCAATTTGTTCTATTTTTGTTGCTGCTTTAGATTTAAGGTAATGATGAGCCTTTTGTCCTTGGTCTCCAGACAGCTGAAAATCTGGGTCTGGGTTCTTTCATCTGTTCCATGCACAATAATGGAATAATGCCTGCACTGAGCCCCACTGCTTCCTCAGCTGGGCCCAACAAGAGCAGGCTTCTATATGAACATGTCCAATGGCAAAAATCTGCATTATGTTTCCAGCATACAAATATTTTCAATATTTATGATGCACAAGTGTCTCTTTCAACACCAAGATGATCAATCCCATCATTTTAACAGGAACATTCACAGACATATGTTAAACACTTCATAGTGCTTATAGATTTCTGGTACAGTATATTTTCATTCATTTATGTTTGCTAAGTCTCAAGACCATTTTTGCATTCTGATATCATCAATAAAAGCACAGACTTGCTAGGAATTCAATGCAGATGCATAAAGGGTATTTTTAGTGTGCTTTTATGGGGGTATTCCAGAAATCTAAAAGGCTAATAGTCTGAATTTTTTCTTCAGGTACTTTTGAAAAATCCCACTATTCAAAATTATTCCTCACTATGTAAATACTTCTATTAGGAATAAGACTTGAGAATTCATATGCTTCAGGCTCTCTGACAACAAAATTTCCATTTCAATTAAAGAAACCAACCAAACAAATCACAAAGCCAGCTAAGAGAAAAAAAAAATCTACATTTTTTTTCCCTTCCATGTCAGAGCAGATCTCTAGATAGGATATCAGTGCTTACAGCTGAAAATCTCATGTTGTCTCTGCAAAGACTGAGCTGAGCAACCACAGTCAGAGGTCTGCAGTGTGGTACAACACAGGCTAATTGTGAGATGTTTTATTTGCTTCTCAAAATTGTCTTTTGATTATCTTATTGCACGCAAGATCAGCTGGAAGGGCTGTTAACAGTTGTGTCCAAAATGAGAGAGGAGACTGCAGGAATCTGGACATTGCCATTATGCACCAGTTACATCCACTGGCTGAGAGCAAACATTACCTGTGTTCCAAAATAAAGCAGCTTTACCCAGCCCTGTCCCCTGAGGTCCCCCAGCAGCACTGAGGAGGGAGCACTGAGCAGGGCTGAGCCCAGCCCCAGCCCACACCTGCTTCTCTCTGGGCAGGATTCATTCATGGTGGCACACTGCAGAGGGGAGTCTGCCTCTCCTGACCAGCTAACAATCTCAATTTCAGCACACAGGGAACACAAGAGGTCCCTTTTAGGGCTAGATTTGAGATCAGGAAGGGAGAAAGGCCTCGCCCAGTCCCTCCAGACTGCAGGAGGCTGCACATCCCCTGCAGCCACTGACTGTGCTCAGGGTGAAGAACTTTTTGCTGCCATCTCCTTTAAACTGCCCTCACTGAAACTTGTGTCTTGTCTCTTGTCCTTTCACTGCACATCTCTAAGAGGAGTCTGGCTGTATTTTCTGAAAGGCAGAATTTATTCCCTTGAAACACTACTTTCATAATTCAAAAGTTATTTGCCTTTTACAGATAGTGGGTTAAAGCCCGATTAAGGAAATTGTACAGACTGCAAGAGTTACATGGGACAATGACACACACACACTTCCCCCAAATTAAATCAACCAATCAGTTTCCCAGAGCAAGACAACACAGATTCAGAGACATCAGGAACTGGCTGCTGTGGTTAGAAATCACTCAGTCTACACTTGTAAACTGAGTAATTTCTACTCTTAAAACCCGCCAAAGCTAACAAAGGCCACAGAGCAACAAAGGGGTCTAAAGGGAAAATCTGAAGTTATTTAATGCAGCAAGCTGCTCACTGAACTATTACATCATTAAATGGGAAAACTGCAACAGAGCAAAGTTGTTTGTGAGAGATCATGTGTCACTGCTGCCTTATGGCTGCTAACAAAAGTGGTGCTCTCTGAAAAAGTAATTAAGACTCCAGAAATATTCCTGACACATTGCAAACATATCCCACAGCAGCTATAGCTTCACTACTATTTGTCACAAAGCAAAATCTTTTAATACAAGTAGCCAAAGAATAAAACCAAAGTAATACAGTGTAGAATTTCTTTATGATTTTTTTCATAGCATTTATTTGGTTTTTTAATTACTCACAGAGAAGGAACTCACCTCTCTCTTTCCAATGGGAGGCTTGTCACCCAGCAAACTCACAGCTGGAGATCTTTATCTCAAAAAGGCTAAAAGACTAAATTATTTACAATTTAACTATAACCTAATTCCAAAGGAACTGTGCTTGTGCAGCATTTTGCAGCAGTTTATGCAAGCAGAGGCCAGCTGAGAACAAACAAGGCATTAGCTGCATACGATTCCAGATTCCTAATTAACCACACACATTGCAACAAACAGCAGCACTGCACTAAACAAGTTAACATGCAAATTCTGCTTCTATCAAACCAGTGACACAGAGACAACAGAATCTGGAAGCACAGCAGAAGAACCACAACTGGTTTTAACTCACCATCATAATTAGATAATCCAATTTGCTTTCCTAAACATTTGTATAATAAGAGCACTAGCTAAAGCTAGTCTACAGTGTTGCTTTTGGTATTGTAAAAATAAAAGGATTAGTGGCAAAGATTTTGTGCTCATGAAGAAGTAAGCATCTATTTGCACAATCTTTCATATGCTTTATACATAGCTAGACATCAGGTGGTCTTTTCATCCAAATACCTTCCCCTGCTCACATAAGAAGACCTGAACTGAACACAGAATCCATCTAAGGCAATATTTTTTTTCCAGCTATACAAGTTTATACTCTACATTTCAATAGAAATAAATAAAAAAGTCACCAACAGCATCCTCCTAGAAGAAATGGAACAAACAGGAATTGCTACACTCAGTGGAAATATCTAATAATTTAAAATACCATGTCACAAACTTTGTGTTTTCCAGAAATGCAACCTGTTCAAACTGCTGTGCATCCAGAAAAACAGAATACCATAGCACATGTTAAAAATGGATCCTAAACCACACTCCTCCTGCCTCAAAGGCAGGGCTTTAGGCTATATCTGGATTAACAGGAAAAACTGAGCAGGATTTAATTATTCCCTTTGCTGGGATGACAAGGATGGCTGCAGGGCACCAGGGCAGGGAAGCAGCAGCAGTGCTCAGCAATCACTGCCTCTTCTGCATCCTGCAGTGCTGCGTGGACCTTATAACCTTCAGCTTAAGCCATTCCCTCGTGATCAGACCAGTCTCAGCTCCTGTGCTGAACTCCTGAGTCACTGCTAATGCTGCAGGATGGGTCACATCCATCAAACCAAGCAAAAAGATTCACAGGCTGCTGTGCAGGACAACAGCCCAGACCTGCCACCCCCTGTGTCCTTCCTCAGCTACAGCACATGAGTCCTGGAGAAGAGAGCAACCAGAAAAGCATCTAAGCATCTTCACTTCTTTAATGTTCTTCAAAGGGGGAAAAAACTGGAAAAAAGGAAAAAAAAAAAGAAAAAAAGGACATGCATCTATACTGCAACGTCCAGTGTTTTGCAACTGGAAAAATGAAGAACAAATAAATCAACCCAGGAGCCATGAATAAAACCACAACACAATTATTCCAAACTAATCTCCATCAGAGAAACTAAACACTTGCTGTTCACATGTGCCTGCTTGTGCTGATCTTTTCAGAACAGAAGAAGGACAGGATAGGATTGCACTGGGGCCAGTTCTGCTCCTTGTAAAATTTCCAGTGTGAAAAGCAGACAGATGAAGGGATTATTTGGATAGGTGGGTGGAAATACTGTACAAGCTCTCACACAAACACTGGTGACAGACATGGGCCCTCTCTATAACACAACTATAAACTGGCTGAAATAGTGCAAGGGAGAGCAGCCTCTAACAGGGGTGCAAAACCAGAATATCTGTAAATTAGGGACAGGAAGAGCATCAATGAAAATCAGCGACTACTTTCCATAATCATATCTGATTTGAGCCCTTTTGGAGCAATTTCCTGCCCCTCAAGGAACTGATTTTGTAAAAGCTACTAACTATTAGCAGTCCAGAAACCTTGGGCAGGACAAACATACAAATCAATAACAGATGCCTCTCCATCAGCTGCACAGTGCAGATCTCTTACCAAGAGAGAGCTGGTTCCACACTGATAAAGAACTAGAAAGTGAAGTATAAGGTCATAATCTAACACTTGCCACACTGAGAGACCTCAAGCACTTTAATCCTCACTCATGGGGCTGCAGCAGGTGCCCAGCGAAGCCTGGGGAGGAAAATGCCAACTTCTACCACCTGGCAGCAACACAAAGCATCCTGACCTGTACTTTATAAGTTACTGCTGAAGAGCTCCCAGATGAGCCACATTAATAAAGCTGCAGCCTAACTAAACCACATCCTTCACATCTCAGGCTCCCCCGTGTCTGGGAAGATCAATGCAAACCCAGGCAACCCAAGTGGGAATCATTAAATGCATCTGTGAGCCACGCCAGACCAACAAACAATTAGACACACAATGTACCAATCAGGACAACAAACCAGCCCCATGCTTATGATCCCATCAGCTTAGCTTTCCTCAAGTGTGCTTCCAATTAATTATAAAACATTTCCACACAAACAGCAGCATCTCTAAATGCCTACTTTAAACACTATTAACACTGCCAATAGTCTAATTTTTATAAGTAAACAACACAGCCCAGCTCTTGACAGGAATGCCTTACCCCACTGAAACTTTCTGTGCTGTTCTGCAAGTACATAATTATACTGATATAGCTGCAATCCCTGAAGGAAAAGAGTGGGAAATGTGTGTAAACATACTAACCAGGAAAATAGGGTTCCCCAAAAAGCAGTGATTAATGCATTTCAATGAATATCAAAAAGAGACAATCCCTCAATGATTTTCAGGAACCCACTCAACAATCTACTTGAAGTTTTTAAAAGGCAAAATGAGAAACACACATGCTACAGCTCTGCATTCATGGAGCTCACAACTTTTTGCAAAGATCAGTGCTGCCACTTTCTGGATGAGTGCATTTACCCATTTCCCAGCTGGGGGAAAGGCTGTGCAGGGCTGGGCTGGAAGCTGGACCAAGCAGGCACAGCCTGGCTGTGAGAGCAGAGAGCCCCACACAGCAACACTGATGCATTTATCAAGAAAGAAAAAGGTTTCTTATAAACTAAGGGAAAATCAAGGGAAAAATATGTTTAATATATTGAAAAGAAGAGCCTTTAGGAGCTGGAGAAGCATTAATAAGAATAGAATGACACTATCATCCTTACAGCCTGCACACCTCTTTGCATACTCAAAAGAGAAAGGGCTGGTCAAAGGAAGCCTCCCCATCACTGCCCTGAGTTAGTCTGGGTCAAATTACTGATCCCAGAGCACCAATATCCTGATAAATGTTCTGCTCTTCTCATGGAGACAGGAGCCTTTGGCTACAGCCCCCAGATACTCAACACAGAATCCATCTGTCCCATTCTGTGAAAGCCCTGACACACGCAGAACATTTTGTTCAGAAAACAAACAAACAACACAGAAAGAATCTCCAAACCCTACCAAAAGCTGAACTAGGTAGTCTAAATTATTACCAATTACAGACTGGGTGGATTTCTTAGCCTGCAGTACCAAAGGAAAGACATGAATTTTTACTTGCATATTTTTATTGTATTAATTTGCTTTTTGTTTTCCACAGTGCCTTAAAGAGTCCCCTTTGCTAGCAATTACCAACAAATATTTGAAGACTAGAAGAGTAATAGTCACTTATGATTCAATTCAAGCAGTTTCTGTAGCTGGATGTGGTTATTTGGTTTGCAATACTAAAAATAAAACACTGAACCAAAAAAACCCCCACAGCTGCATACATTAGCACTGCCAAAATAAACCAAATAATTCAGATCAACTTAAGTGACTTGGGATCATATGCTAACTCAGTGGGTTTTAACTTCTAAAATGAAGCTCAGTTTTCAGTGTAAATGGAAAAGCAGTGAATTTAATACAGATATTACAGGATGATAGAACACCAATATTGTAGTGTCAAACATTTACTTAATCAATATTTTCTGCAGAATGTTGTAATAATAACAATGTATTTTACATTATGGGGCTGCCCACAACATAGCCACTCTTTGACTGTGAATTCACTCTCTGGTGAAGCAGGGCAGAAATGTGGTGAGCAGGAGGGAATGAGATGGACTCTGACCAGAACAGTCAGCTGTGTCATCTCTGACTCTCAGGGATCCCTGATTAGGTGTAAGGATTTAAAACTGTATTTTTCACCCCCATGTGACTGCCCTGAACCACCAGTCCACACCTGGCCTGGCAGAACAACATTTCCACAGAACCTCCCCTCCCACGGATACCCAGAGAGAAGCAGCATTAATGCGATTGAGATTGCAACATTTCCAATTCTCATGTCACCACAGAATGGCCCAATCTGTCCAGGCAGACATTTCAATGAAGTAGTGTCTAATTATTTCCTCTCTTAGTGAATCTTAGAGCAGAACCTAAAAGGAACTTAAAACAAATCCCACCCATTTTAAAACCTTGGCAGCATTACACCTTTGCATCTCACTTTCAGGTCCTTTTTTGAGCCTTACTAAATTTCATTTAGATTCCTAAAACAGCTGTCTGTTTTAGGAATCCCACTCCTGTTAGAACTTGCCAAACAGAGCTCTTGTCCATGCTAGGAAACTGTAGCAGTTTGATTATCTTCCTGCAAACTAAAGAGTGGAAAAGATGCTCTATCTAAATAATAACCATGCTGATAAAAGTCACTTACACACTGAGATAACTCCTCCATTAGTCTTTTCCTGAAGCTATCATTAGAAGTGTACTTCAGGAAAAACAAATCAAATCTAAACCAGGTAGAACAGCCAAGCTGATGCACAATTTATTTAGTATTGCTGTTTACCTTAACATGCAGAAGATGGGAAAAAACCAAACACATTGTTGTCCCAACAATGAACACAAAAAGAAAAAACAATAAAATAATATACCCTGCAACACAGCTACATTTATGGCACTGTTTCATTTGTTACCATCAGAACAATACAGTGGATAATAATAATTACTACATCACTGCTTGACTCTTTTCTTCATATTTGCTACTTTACTTTTCCTTCTCTCACAAAATATCCAGAGTTACTAGTATGAACAAGATAAGTCTAAATAAAGGGTTAGAAGAACAGAGATAGAATCCAGAGGCGTCTTCCTCACAAGTAAAACAAAGATGTGAGGAAGTGTCAGCTCCAAATTCTGCATCACTGCCCAATTCTAGAGCATATCTGGGGAAGCCAAGATATAAACAACAGGGTTTTGTTGTAAAAGCAGCATTTAAATGGGTGTGCTCTGAAGGCAGAGAAAGAGCAGGCTGGAAATGAAGGCTGACCAAAATGAATGGAAAACTTGCTCAAGACTGACATATCAGGATAATTGTTCAAGAAGGCCTCACACAGAGGGAAACACTGAAACAAAGGTCAGCAGGATTTGAGCTGAACACTTTGGGAAAGGTAGCTCTGAAACTCACTGTGGTTTCATGTTCCCAACTCCTAATTCAAGAGGAAGCTCCTTTTAAAATTGGCATTGCAAATGATGGGAGTCTGCATTTTTTAATCATTGTTATTTTCTTCCTCTGGCAGGCTGGGAATTGCTGTTCAGTAATTTTAGGCATTAAGTAATTTTGAGGTGCACAGGACATTTTAATTAGACCAACACTGTTTTATACATTGTATTGATTTTGCCCTTTTTTGGCTATTAATTGATTTATTTTTTTCCAGCTGAGGATATGAACTTATCATTGATTTCTACTAAGTCAAACAGCTGAAGGATGATAACATCTACAGTAACTTGATAAAATGCCATCAGGAAAGAAAGTTGCCACTTTACCTGTTTTCCAGGTGAAATTTTACCTTGTACCTATTTTAGAGAGGTTCCACAGCTGCAGCCTCAGCTCTACAAGAACATACAGCCCTGGCTTCTGGCCACTGAGATGTGACCACTGCCAGCCCAGGGAATGGGAGCAGAATGGGAGCCTGGAAACACAATTTATCCCTAGAGGCAGTTACTCAGCAGGTTAGAACACTCACATTTCTGTATTCCAAGCTGGTATGTGTAAGATAATGTGAATAAAGATCTTTCAGATCAGATCCACTTCTTCAGCATTCAGGAGATCCAGCAGAGATGCCAGACCAGCTCTCCATTAATCCTTTTGAAATAGGATTTCTTCTCCATCAAAGAACAACATTGCTTGAGGGTTTATATGCCCTGACCAAGGTTTTCAATGTTCACACAACCAGATGAAAGATGCTAGTGCCTGCTTCTCCTCACTGTATCTCATCATGCCCAAACAGCACAGCTGGATCTTTGTGGAAATTAAAAACCAGTTGCTAGAGATGCCTTTATTATTTTTTTCCCAAGGGCACTATATTTTTGAGAAAAAATATGCCCAAATCTCGTTATTACACAACAGTCACACTGCATGCTTGCTACCATATTTATAAAACTTACTGAAATTTGCAGGTTAGTGCTTCTCAGAGGGTATATAGTTGTTTTCAGCTACTGGATGAGATTTCAGCAATATCTTTTAATTAACTGTTTGGAAATTTCAATCACCCATTATTGGGCATGTCAGTTCTAGAAGGAGATATTGACCTGTTCAGTTAATCACTGTAAGGATGCTGTAGCTCCACGAAGGGCAATTAGATGTTAAAATCAGAACATTTGCAAGTCTCCCATGAAAAGCCAGAGAACTGGCTGGGATCCACTGGAAATGTGCCCTTGGAGCACTAAGCAGAAGAGAAGCCTCACACTGACAGAGCAGGGAGATGTTCTCTTGCTGTAACTGAACTTGACAGGAGCAGGACCTGGGACTGCATTTTACCTGGCAAAAGGAAAACTCCAATTTCCAAGTGAGCCCGATGCAGTTCATTTAGCCTTGGGAGAACCTCCAGACCTGGAGTGAGCAATTCTGAGCACCAGTCTTGCTGACTCCTTTTATGAAAACAGAAAATGGTGAAAGTTTGCACATGAAGGATGGTTAAGAGGAGGAATCCTCAGCTAATAATGGCCATTCTTTCAATACTTTATTTTCACTGATGCACTGGGCAGAGCAATTATTGAAGCCAGGGTCACAGAATGAGCTGCTAATATGCTGCTGGAGGCTGCGGCTCTTACTCTATGAGTCATGAAAGGAGCACCTTTGAGTAGCACTTCAGTAACTGAGAAGAGAGATGGGAGTCAAAGCTTCTTTGTGTAAGAAAAGCAGAAAAACCTGCAAGGTCCATAATTTTGCCAATCTGCAGCATTCTCGCAGCCCGTTACAGCACAGGTGGAGTGCAAGCTCACATTACAATTTATTAAAGCAGCACCTGGGTTAATTTGCAAGGAGTGTTTAATTAGATCTACCTGCACTGAGTCAGACAAATGTGCCACATGACAAGCAGTGACAAAAAAATAATTTTATATATTCAGCAAGAGTACAGATCCTGAGCTGCAAAATAACTTTAACCCTAACAGAGACCATCAAAGTGAGGAATTGGCATGTTAATACTACACTGCATTTTTAATCTATACTTCAATCAGGAAATCTAAAGAACTGTAAATATTTGCTCTTGTAACAGGTAACAATCTTTTTGTATATCAAAAGGCTCAGAAGCAAAGTTGATTTAACAGGAGTTTCAACTGCTAATGGTTCCTTATAGCCTTTCCTACTCTTAACAACTCTCATCTTCTCAAATACATTCATTTCTTTTGCACCATGTTTCCCCGCTCCTCTGTAATTTGTATTACAACCCCACTGCACAACACCCTGTATTAACCCGTTAGTCTGACCCTTCTGACTTCCAACAGCCTGAGGAAAGAAAGGAAAAGGCAGCCCCAACACGGTTTTCCCCCTTTCTGAGTCCTAACATGAGGTCCCATTTTGAGGCTCCATCCATCATAAAATTAGAGTTTCCATCCATTGCTGCAGCCAAAAGAAGTAGTAAGGGAGAGAGGATGAAAAGAAAGTGTTCCTCAGCAATGCTACTCCACTCAGAGCAGTAAAATAAAATAAAGTGCCAAACCACTTGCAACACCAACAGGCAGGGAGTGAATCACTAAAAAATTCTTGGAGTTTTATCAAGAGCAAGCCCATTTCATAGATTAACGTAAAATGAGAATGTAAATAATGCTTAGAATTACAATAAGCCTTTTAATTTATTGCTTTGAATCTAATGCATTTAATAGAAAGTAGCTGTCATCAAGGCAAGGGCTTTGGTATTTGCATTTAGGACATTGTCCCCCCTTCCCTCTTCATACCAGATAAATAATAAGACTAAAGTGTAATGTGCCATTACCCATTTTTCACCAGGAAGAATTCAGCTAAATGGAGCAGCATTGACAAAGCAACTAAGCCTAGTAAATGGAAGCTCTCCTACATCACATTGTCTAAGGCTAACTGGTAAATAAACATACACATTTTTAACAAGATGTTTTCCTTGCTTACTACACACAGTTTTAAAAAATTTCATTTGAGTCTCATTTTTGGTGTCTATGGATCAGGTTTGGATGAAGATGTTTTAATGCATTTGTGAATCATTGCAGGGAAGTGTTGATAACAAGGACAAAATGGAGAGGAAGAACATCTGTCTCTGTAAAGCATCTTCAGTCTCTATAAACCTGTCTCTACAAAGCATTCTACTTGTCTTCAAAAAGTATTTGGGTATGAAAATCACAAATGTACAGCAAACACCAGAGTTACCACCATGCTGAGGGAACGCCTGGGCCAGTCTGCCCAGCAGGGTCCTTGACAGCCTGAGGGGCTGAGAGTGCTGGAATTTCAGCCTGGACAGCGGCTGTCCTACACACAGTGCTGAATTAAACACTTCTCACTCACACCAAATGCTGACCTTTGAGGCGAGTTTTGTCAATGCACAGCTGCACCAACACAAACTCTGCGCCACACTGAGGTGCACTGAGCTGTGCAGTTGAGTTGTCTGCACCTTTCTGAGCCACTCCTGTCATGTACTCAATCAGTGGTTGATGCAGTCCCAAACAGAAGTCAGAAAAGAAAGGAAAAGGAATCTGTGGAAGTAAAGTATGCAGCCTCAATACGAATAAAGAAGCAGAATTTTACAGAATATCAGTGGAAGAAATCCATAAAATTGCATGAGATCAGAGATCAAAAACCACTGTCATTAAACTAGAAAGATACAGAACTCAATTTGGAAAAATATAACATTGGCAACCTCGGGTGCAGGAGAGATAATTGAGCTGTGAATGTTTAAAACTCAGCATATTAAATGACTTTGAAACAAAAAATTAATCTGAGTGTTCAGCAAATAGGGACAATACAAATTACTATTGTTGTTTCAAATACTAATGTTGCCCATCTATCAAAACATTACCAGTTCTAAAGCTTTGTTGCAACATTTTATTACTCTTAAGCAGAAAGACCAATAAAAACAGCACAAGAACTCCTGAACCCTTAAAAACTCCAGCTAATTAACTTGTTGACTTCTGCAGAACTAGAAGTACAGAGATACCCAGTCTATTGATGGACAAGCATAACTTTAGGCCTGAATTGTAAGTCCCAAATCCTCTTAGATAAATTCCTCTACAAGGTAGGGAGCTCTGTGGCATAATGCAAACACCAAATCCTGAGTTCTGATAAAATACCACATAAAAGTTAAGACTGGTTTCTGACATGTATCAAGATATGCATTTCAGTTTTAAAACACAGCTTAGGCTAATTTTTCTCCCATCATCTCATTTTTCCCCTCTGTGACACACCACTATTTTCAGAAGAGTTTGTTCATTTACATTAGCACATACAAAAAATATTTAGTATATTTTTTCAATCAGTTTCCTGGGAATGCAAGTCAAAATCTGGGATTTTGAGACATGACTTCAGAGCATTGCTCTACTGACTGACACCTGAGGTATCCTGTCAGAGTTCTGAAAAGTGGCACTTTGTCCCCTTTGAAGTTCACAAACGTTATTCAAAGTCAAAAGGGCACTAAGGGAGGGGGAAAGAGAATCTGAACTCCTGAAAACAGAGAAATGAAAACCTGCTTAAGGGAGGAAGCATTCTGTTAAATTAAATGGTGGGCTCTTAAGGAACAAGGAGGATTCTTGGGGATTACTTTGCTTTGGAGACATTCCGAATCTTTCTGTTGCCTGTTCTATGCTTGGGAGACTGTTGGCTTGAAATGTCTGTTCCATCATCTACTCCCAGTGATGCTTTTCTTTCTATTTTCAAATAAAACTATGCTAAAATGTTCAAATTAAAATGTGGAAGTCCACATGAGCACGGCAAACACACAGGATCTCCCTGTGAAAGGAGAGGAGAATGCCAAGACAAAGGATCTCACAAGGCAGCAGGAGGTGCTCTGGAATCCATTGGGAATTCCACATCTTTAGTGACTCCAGGAAAAGCAGACAGCAAACTGCCAGGCACATTATCACTTCTGAGAACTATTTACCCATTCCTGCATTTTACAGAGAAGCAAGTGACCTTCTCTTGTCCCAAAGGCTTTATCAACTCTGATAAATAGTTCAGTTAAAAAACAGGGAAGCTGTTTAGGAGGAGATGATTTATTGGTCAAATCTTCTGAAATATATAATTATTTTTTCCCCCTGTTGATGCAACCAACAGTCAAAACCAAAACCTCGTGTTTTTTCCAGTTTCTGTAATGAACAGTTTCCTTCTTCAGAGATCATAATTGAATCTGGTGTCTATATAACAAATATAAGAAACTATAAAATTCTCCTCCAACAGGCAAATCCAACAGGCATTCATCTCCACAGCTTGGAAATAAAATTCCTACATGTGTGAGAATAAGCTCTTATACTGAATCTGCAAAGTGTGTTTTGCAATATTTTCACCTTTTTGCTCAAAAAACACACACTGTCTGCTCAGAAGATTGCCCACAGCTCTGACACCAAGCCAAGATGTTCTTTAGAAGGGCAGGCAGTTATCAGCAATCAGAGGAGTGGTCCAGTCCTGCTAGGGATGTTTGTTACATATTAGAACTCTATAAATTCCAAATTTTCCTACTTTTACACAGTGTAACATCATTTCTACTTATGACTTATGCTGAAAAATTAACCAGAGCTCACTCAGTAAGTGCTGAAACATCTCAAATGCAATTCTGTGCTGCTGTGTGAATTTTGTGGTCACAAACAAGCTATCTATAGCTAAAAAGGAAAAAAAGGCTCTAGCCACGGAAATACACACCTGTATTAGTGTATGCACTCCCATCACCACTGACAGAGGATCACTACAGGAAACTTCTGCACCTATGGGATAACAAAGTGCCCAGACAGGACCAAAAACAAAATTAATGCTTCAACCACTCATCCAAGGGCCAAAAAAATCTAAATACATGTATTTGACCATTGTTGCAGAGAGAGAATAGAAGCTTTCAAATCTCTTCTAGAACCATGTTTGCTCAAAGATCTCCCACGAGGTAGAGATTCTTTCCCTTAATCCTATGCCTTCCACATCTACCCCGTAAATTCAACAAGATGTCACAGCTAAAACCACTCCTGAGGGCAACAAGGCTCAGGCACTATTTAATAAGAAAACAAACTTTAAGAAAAAATAAATAACCAAATGAATAAAGATTATTTTCAAGGTTGGAAGGCGGGGTTTGGTTAGGGTTTTTTTGAAATTGCCTTAAAATACACAAGCTCGTCCTAGAACACAGAAGTCCTGGTATTGTGGTAGGCAGTGTCATGTTTACTAGAAACTACAGAGAGTTCAGGGATGCTGAAAAACTCCCAGACAATAACAACCCCTGATAGATTCCTTACACTTCACCTTTTGTGAAGTTGGGACCAAACATCTTCCTGTAATTTACACAGCTGAATATTCACCTGCTGAATCAAACAACCCCCCTTGAACAGATAATTCATCCCTTCAACTAAACTTTAGCGATCTTTTGAGCTTCCCACAATTCCACCTTCTGAGGAGCCCAGGCAGTGACAGACACAGAGCTGTGTCACCCTGCAGAAGCACAGAACAGCCTCCAGAAGCACTGGCTATTATCGCTCCCTGGTCCTGCGCTGGAGAGCAAAAACACAACTCAAAATTTCAACCTCTCTCAGGTAACAGAGTATAAAAAACTGACATTTAACCTATCCTGGGATGTTTTTTACTTTCTTAAAGGGAATGAACTTAGGGGAAATATCAGCAGATGTGAAAGGTTATTGAATTTGCAGGGTGCCCTGTGGCAGGAAGGAATGATGAATCTGACTCCATGCTCTCAGAAGGCTGATTTATTACTTTATTATACTATATTGTATTAAAGAATGCTATACTAAACTATACTAAAGAAAACAGAAAGGATGCTTACAGAAGGATAAGGATACTTACAAAAGATAATAATGAAACACATGACTCTTTCCAGAGCCTCGACACAGCTTGGCACTAACTGGCCAATGAGTCAAAACAATTCACATGAAACCAATGAAACAATCACCTGTGGAAAAACAATCTCCAAACACATTCCAAAGGAGCAAAACACAGGAGAAGCAAATCAGATAATTATTGTTTTCCCTTTCTGTGAGGCGTCTCAGTTCCCAGGAGCAAAATCCTGGGCAAAGGGATTTTTCCAGAAAATATGACTGTGACAAAAGGCTGAGTATTCTGTCCTTGTATCCTAATGTTTTGTGGTATAAAATATGAATGTTCAATGGACAGAACAATTCATGCTGAAGCATGCACAATACCAAGCCAAGGGGGAAGGAACAGTGAAGTTTGTGTGTGCTGCAGCAGAGATTTAAAGCAGGCTAATACAGATGTCACCACCTGGTCTGACAAAGGCATTTGTATCTCCAAAGAATTGAAATAACACAGTTAATTAAGATGAAGCACCAGGTTACCTCCTAGGTTAGAAGAGGAGAAAAAAGTGTAGAAAAAGGGTTCTGGGAGAAGCTGGCGCATTCCAGCAGGAAAACACCCCTCTGTAACAGATGCAGACACTAAAATCATGTTTATATCCAAACTGTGAGGGATTCTGCAACAGCTATTACTTAGTAATTGTCTTACCTTTCCTTGCACATAATGGATTGCTTTCAGTAGTGGGTATTTGTTATCCTGAGATGCTTTTTTACCACATCAACTGTGAGACAGCTAATTATTTTACCTACTTTTCATCTATCTTTCCAGCCTCTCACTTCAGCTGCCGTTTTGTTTTCAAGTTTTATTATGAATTTTGCCATAATTGGGACTTTCAACCAAGCACTAACAATGAAATAGTGGCATAATATTCCCAATTTTCATTTAAAATCACCACCTTGTTGACTGCAAAGACTGGAATGTGTTAACCAAATGAATTCAATAGCTTCAAAGAACTAAAAAGTATTACTGCACTTTCACTGGATTTCTAAGCTCTTGACCTGAGACTAATGGAAAATAATTATATCAATTCACTGAGTACTGAATATATATATATGAAATAATACCAAATGCTGAAAAATACTGAAAGTACAGAAAGTATTTTTTTTCTTTGTCCCCTGTGAAGTTAACTGCTTCATTTCACAGCTGCTGCTTCTCAGGTGGAGCCAAGAGCCCTGCAGCCCAGGATGGCAGCACAGACCCTTTCCATGTGCACAAGCACATCCTCCCCAGAGCCCAGGGCTGAGCCCAGCTGGGATCTGAGCAGGTCACTTTGTTTCTCAGGGGCAAAGGAAGCCAATTCCTTCAGGAATGGTCAGAGGTGAGAGCAGCTGGGCTGCCTGGAAGCTCCTTCAAGCTCCCTGTCAGCTGCCCCAGGGGCTGTGGCACCTCCAGCATTGCCTGCCCAGGACAGGGGCTCAGCCAGGAACCAAAGCACTGCCCCTTTCCTCATCCAGACCCAGCTCTGATTCCTGCACTCTCTACTCTCCAAGACCACTAAGAGAGACTCTGAGCAGCTTCTCAGGGGTTTAGAGACCCTCCTATGGCACAGCACTCAGTAAAACAGAACCCAGGGCTGGCCTGCTAATTCTCCTCTTACGTAAATATATAGTGCTACTGCTAACAATAAATCACTGTGCACAGGGGGAGAGGCCAGAGTACAAACATTTGAAGCATTCTGTAAGCCCCAGTTCTAGCAGAATCTATTCTCACAATCATCAATTTGGCTCAGTTTACAGCAAATTTTAAGGTTTTTTAGGTTTAATTAGAACACCGCCTGCCCGAAGTTTTTCTGATGACTCAAAGAGCCTAGAAGCAGGTTGAAACATATGGTACTACAGCAGTGGTAGAATAATAAAGCAGGCAGACTTCCACAGAAGTCTGAGGAATAATTTACATCATCTTTTTGCTACTAGAACATTTAAAGAATGATTATGCTTTATGAAATCCATGGAGCTTCTGTTCAAGGAGCAGCCTCAAGACCCCAGCCTGGCAGCTGCCTGTACTGTAAAATTACTCAGGAGGATCTCTATAAAGAGCAGTCTGCAAGCAAATGAGCAGCAGTAATATTAAAATATCTCCTCCTAAAAAAAAAGAAAAAAATGTAGCTGCACTGTTCAGGTAGGAAGTACCATTGTTAAATATAGAATCCATTAAATAAAAATTGAAGGTGTTACTTTTTATATGTACATACAGTGAATGGACAGAGAAGCCAATTATTCATCAAGATATGTATTTTTCAGATCTATGACAAGGGATTTATAAGCATGAAGGAAATGTAGTTTGCAAACTGATTTGGTCAAATGAAAATATTTACATAACTTTACAAAAGGGAGACTATATCATATTCAAACATTGATGCCCACATATTCCTTATATATGCACCCAGTGCCTTGGCAATAATTCAGTGATACAAGATTTCTGTATCCCATGAATTGCTGTGTAATGTTCTACATGAAAGAATAACATGTCTAATTTTACTCTGAAGACAAATGATTTGTCATGCAGAAACGTTCATTAGATTTAACCATTACTAAAAACAGGGTAATAAATCATGATTTTGCATCAAATGAAGAAGCAGCACCTTTCCTAGCTTGGTTGTTCAGTCATAATCATGATAAATGGACATCCTGGGACAGGTGAATTTTAACAAACATTCAATACCTTTAGATTAATTAGATTTTTGTTTTCTAGTTTCTGTTCTCTCTTCCTTTATGAATGAGAGACTGGAGTTGAAAGCCACATTGAACAAGCAAGTGTTCATTGTTGCATTAAAAGCTGTCACAAGGAGTCCTTCAGTAGTTTCTCTAGTTCTGATCATTCCATCCTTCCTTACAGAAAAAGAGAACATGCTGAAAGAAATCTATATTTCAACTTAGCATTTCAACCATAAGTAGCAAAATATTATCCTGAAACATACATATGGATGTTTCCACTCTGAAAAAAATAAATTCTGGCATGCTGTGGACGTACAGGCAAATAAAACATTTTTTCCCTATTCAATACTGTAGAGTCTCCTGGTACTTGCTGCATCATTGAATCTTTGTGGGATGGGAAAGAACAGGAACAGGAGGCAAAAAAACCCAAAAACAACCTACAGATGAAATATCTCAACATTTAGTCCAATTTGTTACAGTGATGGGAGGTACAGGACAGCAGCTCAATAAATCCCCAACCAGTCAGTGAGTGAGCAAGTCCATCCTTGCATATTTGGCTCCCCAGAGGTTTTTCCCAGGAGCTGAGGACTGAATTCAGCAGGTGTGACTGCAAGTATGATGGCATGAAAGCCTGAAGAAACATGATTGGGGATTTAATTTAAATGTGCTAATAAGAAACCACCATTATCTCCCAAATGAGGTGTTCACAAGAGTGCACTGGGAAGGAATAAAAGCAGGACCAAAACAAACAAAAAAGCCCCACTGAGCTATTTTTAAAAAGTTACATCTGCTCAGCCTGGATAAAATGTGGAAGGGGCCCAGCATCAATATGGGAATTGAATTATTTGTTTAGTCTGAGCTTTGCTGAGGAAAATGGAATCTAACACTTCTATCTGTCAGGGCAGGAGGAGCCGAGTCAAACTGCTGCCTTTGCTGACAAAATGTTCTGTGCATTGGTAGCAAGGAAGAAAGAATTAATACCATGCCAACAAATGTTCTGATTTGAAATCACCGGTCACAGGAAAGACTATCTTGGAATACTAATTATCCAAGAGAAGAGCAGAGGTTGTCCCATTCCATACTCTAGTGTATGTCCAGTGCTGTATCCTGAACAAATGTGAACAGAGTTATTTAGGACTGTGCCAAAGGAGCAGACAACAAAATCCCTTGGGCACTACTGAAGATTAATGTGGTCAGCAGTCAGAAAATGTCCTGAACAGAAATGAAATGGAAGAGGAGGAAAAATAGATAAGTTATTAAAGAACACTGATGAGGAACGTGTTGCCCTGGATCCCAAGGAAAAATCCCACTAAGCTTCACTTGTAATGAGAATGTTTTTAATCACTTATACAGGTAAATAATCACCAGCTATTCCAGAACATTGGCTAGAGTAAAACATGCTGGAAGCAGGCCAGATGCTGAAGTTCCTGGAAAGCACTGCATAGCTTTTATTGCACACACAATATAAATATTAAATGAAGAAAGAAGAGAGCAGGTCAGACACTATTTGCAGAATTTCCTTTTGAAATTAATTTCACACATGGATTTTAAGGGTTTTACAAAAAAATGCCTAATTTCAATTTGAATTCAAAAATAATTAATATACACAGTGTACATACAAAAAGGCTGATTGCTGTAGGAAAATTCACCCAAAAAACCTGGTTCTGGAGACCTCCATGATCTACAATCACACTGCTGTAGTACTGGGATGTTCCCTTTTTCCACATACACCACATGATCCACACTGGATACCTAAAAATCCAGAATACCAACCCTAACAAAGAACAGTCCTTGACTGAAGGATCTTAACTCCTTTCTTACAAAGGTCAAGGGAATTAAGAATTTAGAGTAAATCCCTATGAAATGTGCCCCACTTCCAAACTTGTGTTTTGTTTTCAATTATACTGATTTTATGATATTCTGTTATTTGTGATATTAAGAAGGCTCAGAAATGCCATTTTCAGGATTTCATCATTTCTTAAACTGCTCTATTTTCAGCATCTATAGAACACACTGATTTTTTAAAGCTCTGGAACCCCAGAAAACTTGAATAAAGCAATACTTCTGCCACTCCAACTAACATCTGAGAACTTCAAGTAATACATCTGATGCCATTCAGGAAAAAAAACCATCCACCAGGTATGACATTCCTGATGCTAATGTTAAACAAGATAAAATGCTGTAACTTGACAAAGACAAATGAAAACCAAAGCATGCCCTCCAAGGCAGCAAACAAAAAGGCAAAAGTCTCCTGCAATTGACCTTAACAAAGTTACGGTGCTGGTGTATTAAACCAGACAAATCTATCTGAATAGAGTTTCATGGTTCAGAGTTACATGTGCAAAAGTCACGAAAATAAGGGTTATTCCCACAATTGTTTAACATGGTTCAGTGGCTTCCTCACACTGAGGGCATCTTTTCCTCTCCTTCAGCCAGTGCAGTATCAGCTGCACCCACACGTGCAATGATAAGCAATTATGGAGACTTTACAGGGAAAACTATTAAATGAGAATTGTGACTGCAGTTCAGCAAAGTACTATGGCTTTGCTAATTAACAGTACAACAGGCTTAGAGATTTCTTCTGAAGGGAAGGCTGAGAAATTAAGCACATGCTGTTGTCATTGTAGTATTTAACACTGCTCTTGGTCTTAACCAAGGACATGCAAGTTTATTTTATCTGTGTTAATTACTATAAAGCTAAAAAATCAACCTGAGACCCTGCAGTTATGCAAGATAGTCTATATTATAAATAGGACATTTACATCAGCCTACATATTTTATGGCCCTTTTCTAACCCCAATTATCTACAACATACTAGTTTGAGAAAATATCAGGACCAAGGGCATTGCACTGTTGCTTAATGATCAGAAATTATGAGAATTTTCCTTAATTATGAAATTTTAGGGTCCACATTTACTACAGAGTTCTCCTATATAATAAGGGCTAGAGCTTTTCTCCTCCAATTCACTTCTGTCCATAAATTAAACCATTTCAGCCAAACAATGACTCTTAAAAACCTAACAGCAGTTTGACTAGGACTTTCACTAAAACTATAGGATATGTGCAGGCCAACATGTGGAGTGAAAAGACCACCAAGAATAAACATTTCTACCCCAATATCTCCCAAAGATCCTCTTAATTTTTCACCTGTGAATTTTACACTCACATTAACTCAGACTTAAAAGAACATGAGTCACAAAAACCTGCACGTACCAACATCCCAAAGCTGAACCAATCTTCTGAGACACCTCACAACAATAAGGCCAAGAAAAGGCAGCAGCAAAACATAAAGAATCTCACACACTTGTCAGCTAATGTAGCATTACAGTTGTATATTTATTCACCCACAGGAACTGTAGGGATGGGAAAGGCTATTTGCTAATCTCAATTAGGCCAGTGTGAAACTGGCAGCACAGATATTTGTGATTTACATCAATGCAAGTGCTATCAATAAGGGATAAAAGATTTATTACTGGATGTTCAGATAATTCCCCAAATACCAACTAATAAAAATATATCTATTCATGAGGTTTCCATTAGCAGTGTTTCACTGTACTTTAAATGTATTAGATTAAAAGCCTCCTCTTCAAACCTTTCCTGAGTAAATGCTTTCTTTCCCTCCAGCACAAGAAGTAATAGATGAAAAAAAAATCCTGAAAGAACAAGACAAAGTTTCCAGAGCCCAAGCCTGTTTGGTTTTTTTTGTTTTTGTACTTGCAGAAAAAAAATCTACCTCACTATTGTATTTACTCTACAGTTTCTCTGTAGAGAAACTCTGTATACACTCTATATTGAGTGGTTATAAACTAGAAAACAAACAAACACCCCAAACCCAATATGTTCATTTCAAAGATCTATATTCAAGTGTCTTATCTCACACCACTGTCAGAGCTGGCAGCATTTGGAGTACTTCATGCTCAGGTCTGCTTTGTGTCCCCTCCCTGCAGACACAGGAACACAAACCCCACCCTGGAGTGCTCAGCTCCTTTGGGGAATTCAGTGACACGTGGGTGCCTCCTTAGAATCCTGAGTCTGTCGACTACAAGCCAGAAAAATTGATTACTTTGATCACAAAAGGTGCATTTGCATGAATGAATTTTTGATCGTAGCAAAAACTGTTAAGTCAGGATCCACGAAGCAAAGCAAAGAAATGGATTTGTCACCACAGCTTCAATTAATGGTTTCAGTTCCCAGTGGCAAATCAATGTCCACCAACTCTGACTTTCTCATCAAACACAGGCAGGCAACACCATCTACAGCACTTAAATTACAGATCTTGTAAAATCTGGGGAGCAAGGCTTAACAGGAACATCCCATTCTACCACAGCACAATTTATAAATTGTTCTGCTTTTCCGTTCCAGCCTAAAAAGGCTTTGGCTAGAAGGGTAGAATAATTCAGTATTGCTGAATGCAGAAATAAGCTCTGGGTAATTATTATCTTCAATCATGTTTATGAGCTCCAAAGTAAATACTCCAGCTTCTGCTTTGATACTGACAAATGTCTACTAAATATTTTCAGTCCAGTAAAATTAGGATACATATGGCCTAAAGCAAGGTTTGAATGAAAGAATCCAGGGGCTGCAGAGAGCACTGCCTGCAGAACCTGCAGTGATGGCCAGTTGTTTTAAAGAGCTTCTCAAGTAAAAAGTACCAGAGAACAAGAGGAAATAAGGCACAAACTCACACATCACATTTTATTTCCACATTAGGAACAGAAGACCAGTGATAAAACATAGGCCAGAGGAAGCTTTAGGGAAAAATACTAAGTAGATGTGGTGTCATATAATGTAATTGAGCAACTTGTTCCTTGGTAATAGCACTTGGAGTGAGTCATCCCACTACAGCCTTTTCTGCATAGCAACTCATTTCTGTACTGAAACAGTGGCCCAGGAACCAGGAAATTATGAAAGACTGATTTCTCTTTGGCAGTTAACTGCAAAAACACCCAAAGACCTCACATAAATGTTGTGGAAAGAGTCATGGAGCTCAGCAGTGAAGAACAGGTAGTGAACATCCTGAAGGACACACCTCAGAACTCTGGAGCTCCTCAGATGGGGGAATGCACAATTCCCAGTGCTGCAGCTCTCAGTCTAAATGTGCTTCCAAACACTTGAAAAAACTGATCACCTCCCCAACATGAGAGAAAAGCAGCTCAGCTTTTAAAGCACACATGCATTTAACACAAGCATCTCCTCACTAGGTGATGCAAGGGGCCAGGGCAACTTTCTTCAACCAAAAACTGACACACAGTGGGTGAGTCTGCTCCACAAGGGCACAGTCTGCCCAGAGCCCTGCAGGGTGGCTTTGCTGGCTTTGGAAAATCCATGTTTCCTGAGTAACTTGCCATGGTAGCTGATCATGCCCACCCACAACACCCAGCAATTACCCAAGTGCCTAACTGGTGTTTTTGCAGAATGTTTGCTGCTACTTCGACACCTGTTTTTCAGTCTCTATAGCAAGCATTTTCTAATTAATGAGAAATCTATTACCACCAGGATGAAAGCTGCCATTTACCTACAGGTGAAATATGCTAAATATAAAGTGCTCACAAGAAGTTGAAGTTGCATGTTCACAGAGTTTAAACGATGTGGAAATGCAATTTAAGGAAAACCTAAACCAAGGCTTTAGAAAAATTATCTATTCCATCAAATAAAATGTATTAAAGCAATTATTAAACTGTTACATTTGCAAACTTCATCATATATTTCTTAACACAACATGAAATGTTTGCTTCACAGCAACCTGCACTCTGGTAAATACTCAGAAATGTGCTCAGAAAGCAAGAGGATTGCACAAATGGAATAAAGTTGTTAACGACAGAGAAGAGCCAATATCTCACTGATGTAAATAAATGCCTCAGTAAGAATGTGTGCATACCCACAGGAGCACACACACAACAGCCTTGGGGGCACGGGAAGATGTGCTGGCTCTGGAATACAAACACGTGTCTGTGTCATCACCAGAAACCATTTTGGCACCAGTATTGATACTGCTCATAAATTAAAACAAGCCAAGGCCAAATGAGATAATTGAGATAATCTAACAGGAGTCTTTGACCTCAAAAAAGGGTTGGAAATGTCTTTGAATGTCAGGTTTTTGTATTTAAAACTGAATTGGGGGTTGTTTTGCTGCTAGTTTTGTCTCCTCTGCCTCTCTCCCTTTCTGGAGTAGACAGAGCAAGCTGAAATGGCAAAAATATATTCAGGCTGGACTTCTAAGGAAGAAAAAAAAAAGAAAAAAAAAAAAAAAAAAGCAGTAGCCTGACAAACCAGCAAGTGTGGAAAATACCACTTTGGGAGCACTCCCAAACTCATAATGCCATTATGACCAGACACAATAGCTCCTGTTCTAAGATGTACAACACCTGCTCTATGGCACATAAAATGAATTTCCTGCAATATCCACCCCATTTCTCATTGTGAGATCTTATTACAGCTCGTGGAAGAGTTCTGTTGAACTATTTCAATTTTGTATTATAGCAATCAAAATACAGTAAAAATGAGAGGCTACAGTCTATGGCAGGAACATACAAATAGTCTGACAAAAATCTCCATAAATCATCTGCTCCATCTCCTGTGCTATTGAAAATCAAGAATACTCAAGACAACCCCTGACAGATGTTTTCTTAATAGTTTCTTAAGAACAACTCTCTAAGGATGCCCTTCCACACACTCTGGTGCCCGTTTCTCCTGCTCCACTCTTTTTACAGTGGCAAAGCTTGGGATTTTTAAACACCTCTGTTGTATCTTCTTTCCTACAATTAAAGCTGATTACTTCTTGTTCTAGCCTCAGAGAATACAGAAACAAAGAAATCAGTCCTTTGTAGCATCTTTTACAGATTAGATATTTGTTACTATGGTTTTCTTCAGCCTTTTTTTTCCTAGAGCAAAATAATCTAATTTCCACGACCTTCCCTCAGAGGTTAGATCTGTTGAACTTCTCATTTCTATTTTTTTCCTTCCATATTTGTCTCATTTTTGTATGTCAGTCTTAAAAGGTGAAACTCAGGATTGCATCCATGTCCCAGCTGAAGGCTCAAAAATCCCAGGAAAAAGAAAGCAATGTCTCTCCCTCATGTTAGATGCAAACTTCCATTTGAGACATCCCAAACCAAAATTAGCTTATTTTTTTTTCTCCATTTTTTTAACAGCACTGCATTTTGTCCACATATTTCCCATACTCAGTTTACAATATGCTACAACCACCATATCTGGTTTTGCTGACCAGTTGTCAGGCCAAATATTCTCTATTATCTGAGAGTTTCCTTTGCCTGTCTGATGCTTGAGTCCAGTTCTCTGCTTTGAGATCATGTTGAGCTCAGTAGCACAAACAAAATTACTGATGACAAAAGACAATTTAATAGGTTTTGTGATTTCCTTTGGGGAAGGTGATCCAAAAAAATATTAGCAGAGACAACAGCATTTGAAATTGCTTAGGGAAAATCAAATGACTGATCATGGTGGAAAAGACACAAGGGGAAACTGCATCAACAGGTCTGTCAGTGGAACATGGGTTAAGATGCAGGAGATATTAAACAAGCTTCTATTTGGTGTAGGATCAGAGCAGAATAAGGAAAAAACCTCATGGAGTCCCCCAGCCTGCTGAACAGGGGGGACCAAGTGTGGATCTCAACAAAAGGGGCAGGCACAGCTCTGGTGAGGAAATGGCAGATCTGAACAGAGAGAAGGTCTCCAAGCACAGGATATGAGGTTGTTGTTGTATGCAAAAGCCTGGTCACTGGACACACAGGAAAAAAAAAAGGGATTGAATGGGAAGGAGTCACAGGAGCTGAGCTAGCACAGCCCAGGAAATCATCCCAGCTGTGCAGAGGGTGCTGCCCATCCCTCAGCAGGGAGGGCACTGAGCACAGGGATGAGCAGCTCCCCACACACAGCCTGTGCCAAGCAGGGATATGGCAATTACAAGTTAAATCCATCCCCAATCACTTGTTTTGCCTTCATCTGTGTGGTTACAGCAAGACTGATGCTGTAAAAGCCACCTGCACTCAGATTAATAACTCTTGTACTGAAAGAAGTAAGAACCTCCACATTATTATCTGAGAATCCTTCCAAAGATGACAAACACATGCTTTTGACCTGTAAGGTTTGCTGAGAGTCACTCTGCAGAGCCCCAGCTCTCCATAAACAGGCTTTTCATTGCAGCTATACTGCAGGACAACAGGAGGGGAGAATATGGAAGCAACCAGGGGCTCTTAAGGGCACTGCAACTGTTATGTAAAAGAAAAACTGTAAATGGATTTCCTTGCTGCAGCACATTTTTAGAGGCAGGGATGTGTACTGAGGTAGAAAACTATTTGTCTCTGCCTGCAAGAGCTCTGTATTATTTTTCTCCTCTATGCCAGGGTGGTGATCCCTTGGATACAGACTCAAAGAAAGCATTTTCTATAGAAACAGACTGTGTGAGTCTAGAAAATTCTTAGTGTGTTACTCATATTATTGATCTCATAAAGGACAAAGAGAAATTGATTATTGTTTAGAAAGACTCAAAGCTTATTCATCAGAAGTGCATGCATATATAGGTGCCTGTCTATAGACACATGCATACTCTTACACAGTGCATGAAATTTTTAATTTAGTCTTACATTTTCTATGTTTCAGCTTAATTTCTCAACACATGTATTTCATGTTGTGACTACAACTGAAAAGAAAAACACATTCTTTTGCACAAGAATTTGCATCAAGTAAATTACAAGAATTTACATTTTGGCAAGGAAAAATCCTGTCAAAATCTCTACCATCACTTGAAGTGACATGCAAGGATTTTCCTCCTTTTTACAGAATTGGATTGATTTAGTCTACTAATGAACATTATATTATAATCCCTTTTTAGGTCTTGGCAATGCCCATGATCTATCTTTAGCCCAAGCCATTGTTCCAGCTCTTTGTAAAAGGAAACTCTCTAAAAGCTGATCCTGGTACTGTAAACTGCACTTCAGTACACAAATAAAATAGAACTTCATCTCACACCACCACTCTCTTGAGGTCAGATGTCATGCACTCTAACACAAATTTAATATTGCACAAGAAATAGACATCACTGTTAAGGTGCAGCCAATTTCCCTGTGCCCTGCCATCCTGCTGGGCATGGCAAGGCAGCAGGACTGGGGGAGTTGGTGTTTTATGGAAGATCTCAAAGGAGCTGCTGCCTCTGAGACACGGGGCTCAAATATTGAGTGTTCAAGGTTGAATTTTGCCCCTGGGAGAGAGAAGGGTGAACATTAACTGGTTTTCATCGTCAAGTGCAGTGTAATAATGATACCAGGCACTTTCTCAGACTCTTCTATTTGCTGGAATTTGGTCTAAATTAAATGTTTCTGGTAGCAGACATGCTCCTGCAGCATACTGAAAAGACAACCTCTGGATGGGAACCTGAGCCTAAGCAATCCTCCCTCTCCAGTGCCTGGCACACGATGTTACTGTTCTATCCAAATTCTGGCCTACCTATTGCTCTGATTTCCAAATGTTTTCTCCACTTCTCCCTCACTGGACACTGCACTGCTGCCCATCTCAGAAGGCTCTGTAATGTCACTGCATTTCTGGACAGACCTTGTATTCCTTCCAGCATCAGCCACCTCACACCCTGGGCTACAGTAAAACTAAGAACTACAGAAATGTGAAATACCACTGTTCTGCAGGATTATGAGTTTGGGATGGGGAGACAAAAAAAACAAAAATCAAAATTGAATTTGATTTTTGGTACAACTGAATGGCAAATCATAGACTAAACAAACCACGATTAAACACAGGCACTGAATCTGCACAATCTGTATCTCAGCACAGGATTGCAAAGTTTCCTTTGCTCATTGCACAGAGGAGTCAAATAGTCCCTTAAGAAGTAAATTTGATGCATTAATCCTTTTACTATAACCAAATTTAATCTGTGCAACCCCTGCTGATCATTAAATCCAATTTATCACAGCAGATACAATCTATGAAAGAATTAGTTTTCCAAAGCAAATGTGATTTTTCATAAGAAAGATCCCTGTCCTGTGAGGACAGAGTACAATGTTTCTAGACATTACAAAGTTCTCAGATCACTTTGATCAAAGCAGGTCAATAATTGACTCTAACCAGCACTCCTTTGACCAGCTAGGTATTCTTCCTGCATCTAAGTAAATCTCAAGGTAAATGCTCTTTTTTCTTCATGTGGAAAAAACCTCACCCCAAGAGAGTTTTTCACTTCCATTCAGATGACAACACAACAGGAAAAAAAACCCCAAACCCAGCCAGAACAACTGAAGGAAAAGCCTCAGAGCTGCCAGGCAGCAAGGACCAAGCTGAGTGAGCAGCAGGCAGGGCTGGAACTGTGCTGGAGATGGAAATGGGCAGGGAAAGGCCACGGAGGGAGGGGCTGCTCACACAAACCAGCCCCACTCCCCTGGAGCTCAGCACTGGCACAGTGAAGGGAAATTAATGCAGCTCCTCACATTTCGGCAACAACCAGTCCTGCTCTCCCTTTCCTTCACTGCCTGGCACTTTGCTATGTGATCAGCCATGATATTAAAAATCAGGGGAAGGGCTAATTTCACAAAGGCAACTGCTAAATTTAGCTAACTTCTGTTAACATGCCACATGCTCACAGAGATTGAAAATATGGTGATGGCAGGTGGAAATAACTACAGCAAAGAGTAAATAAACCCAGCAGCAGGCACAGGCCTCCCTCTTGACTTCACCTCCAAAATCTGCATCTACAAGGAGGAAAATAAGGCAAAAATGCACCAGTTTTAGAAAACTTAATGATTTATAGTTTAAAAATGTTGACAATTATGCAGCAAAAATTATTAAAAGGAAGCAATTTCATCATATTGTTTTGCTTCTTTAGCTTAACTTTGGCTGTGGAGGCAGACTCACTAATTTGATATATTTTTCTTTCTTTCCTGGCCAAGGCCAACTCTACATAATAGAACTCACCTTTAAAAATTAGGAGAGTTAATTTCAACCTTGATAACTGGTAAGATAAATGTAAAAAAATGAGAGATGTTGGTCCTGGCTAAGCCACTCCTTTAGCATATCTGATGTGTGAATTCCTCTATTCATCTCAAGAGTGAGTTAACTCCAGGGTCTGATGTTAGGACAGTTTCCAAATGCATTTAGCACACGTGCAAGTTGGAGATGTCCATTCCACTTTCCTCCCATTTACACAATAAGTTACTGTAACTGTACAGGCAAATAATCCTGTTAATTAGCAGAACAGCCAAACAAGGGAGGAATGCAAACAGCAGCTCACCAGCTCTGCACTCAGGCACCTTTTCTCTCCCTGCAATGTCTCTTACCTTCAGAGCACCTGTGATGCAGCCCAAGGGGAAGCCAGGCTCCCAGGGGTCCAGCTCATTCCCTTCATAAATCCAGCTGACATTTAGGAGGATAGAATGACAGCTTAAGGCAGTTTTTGTCCCTGTCTGGTGGCTTGCACTCTCCCTGGGGCCCTGGCCCAGGTAGCTCTGACAGAGCTCTGGAGAAGTGGGAACCTCTCTGCTCCAAACACTGAGGAATCCTTGCAGGGCCACACTGGACACCAGCCCTTGCCATCAGCAGAAACACATCTGGACTAGGGCTGCAGCCCTCTCTGCAGGTCTTAATGAAAAATGCCATTTTGCCTTCTTGCAGAGATTGTCTGACACCCCAGTGAGAGCCAGAAGCCGAGATCAGCAAAGGAGAACGTGTGAGGGTCTGTGCTATAGCTCCTGCTCTGTATGTATAACAAGGAGGGACCTAAAAATGATGAGATGTGCATGAGACAGATGAGAGGAAGGGCGCCAACATCTGGCACTTATCTAATTAGCAACTGGATGTGGCTGCTGTTTCAGAGATCTAGAGCTCAAAATCCCTTTTTATTGGTGCAAGAAAGGCCTGCATGTACATCAGGGGAAGCAGTTATGCCATGAAAAATTTTGGAAAAACTGGTACTTTTCTGCTGAAAGCATCTGCACTGTAAGTAAAGGTATCATATATTTGTTTAACTAGCTTGGTAAGAAGGTAATATATAACATCCCTGAGATCATCATGAGAAAATTTAGCATTTCTTGAGGTTCAGATGGCTTTGGAGCATAAGGGACAGACACTGGCCAGCTCTTCATGTAGCACTGCATCCTGCCAGCTGCCACAACTAGGGCTCCAAGGCAGACCCCAACCCAGCACACAAACCAGGGCAGGTGGGAAGGGCTGTCAGCTGCAAGGATCCTGTACATAAAGCACCCAAGTCAAAATTGTTGCTATCACATCCAGAGAAAGCTTTAAGGGCATTACAAAAGTCATTTTAATGCCGTGCTTTGAAGGTTCCAACATTGTGGAGGATTGGAGATGTCTGAAGCAGATCAAGACCTATTATTCAAGAATAGGAAGAGAGTATTTGACCATGCAGACCACCATGCCAAATCTTACCTGCACAGTGACATCCAGTCTGACCCAGCACCAAACCCAACGCCATCACTGAAAAGAACCCTCAAGTCCACCAACTTAGTGTAGAGAACTTTGGACTCAGCTGCACTTTTGGGTTTTCGTGTAAAGATGTCCCTGCAGACAGTGGCACATTCCAGCACACACTGCACGAGCATTAGGCAGAAAGTTTCCGCCTTTGCCAAGGCTCTCAGAGGGAAAACAAGGTGGTAAATCTAAGTGGTAGCATGGGAGTCTGCTCTCTTTAATTAGTTAAACAAACAGCTTGAAAAGCTTCAGGGAAATAAACACTTTTTGCTGTTACACTTCAGTGCTGCCTTCACCGTTATTGTCCAGAGCCCACTGCATCATTCTATTACAGCAATATCCAAATTATTTTAAAAACCCATAAGAAAATCCCCAAGCCAAGATCAGAAGAAATCCATCCTTCTCACCGCTTTTTTCCCAGACACATCTATGAATTGCCTGGAAAGAATGGGCTAGCAATTCAATCCAAAAGCTAACAATCCTCATCTAAATGCTGCCAGACTTGGCTGCTCCATCAAGATAAAGACAATGCCACTGGCCTTCCATTAGAATGGCCAAGCAGCTGCCCTCCCCAGCAGAAGCACTGATGGAAGCCAAAAGTGCCACCTGATCAACCCCCTGTTGTATGCAGTAGTTCTTTTAAACACAACCAGAGCCGTGATCCATAAGCATTATAAAGTCATAGCTACAAAAACAGCATGCAAAATAAAAAAGTCCAACATTTAAAGTAATAGGAGGCGACAGAAATGTGAACCACAAAGCAAGTGTGAAGCAGATTCCTTACAATTCTTCCACTTAAAAATCCTTGTATGCACAATTTGGTTTACAATTACTTACATAAAGATTAATACAGAGCTTTACATAGAGTACACTGAATTGTTTGCTCCAATATTATCTTCAGATACTAACAGCAATCACAAAAACACTTTCTAGAAAAATTGGTATTTGATCAGGGGAAAATATTGCTCTTGAATCATTACTGAAAAAAAGAGGCTATTATAATGAAAGAATTGCTTTCAAGCCGTTTAATTATGACAAAGAAAATACTTCATAGCATTTTACATGCTGAAATATTTTGGATTCATGGCAAGCCATGAGAGTGGTCACTTTGCCAAGACAGTTATCTACTGAAATCTGAGACATAATTATGGTCGGTGAAACTCCTAATCTTGAAAGACCTGAGATTGAATTCTTTGCATGCCCAATCTCTCTCTGGATTTCCTCCATGTTAAATTTGGCATGATTAACTCCACTTCCTGTGGGGAACAGGTCCACAGAACTCTGTCCCTCTGAGCTGGGATGAGGAAGGATTACTGAGCACCTCCTACAAGAGACACACAGTCAGTGTTGATCTTAACCTTCTGTGTGCTGGGACATGAGGCGGTGGCACAGACAAAAATCCATTTCAGGTGGGTTCCCAGACACGGGAGGCAGGCAGGGAATGGTGCAGGTGCCTGACAGCACTGGCAGTCCCTGGCACACCCCACACTGCTGACAGTCAGTCTCCAGAGGTTCATCAGAGGGAGCAGGACAGGCCAAGCCAAGCAAGAGCAGCTCCCTTACTGTGCCTGTGGAATCCAGGCGCTGCAGTGCTGACAGAAAAAGGCAAAAACGACTGGGTGTAACTGTGCCACTGCCAGCAAGGCAGCCTCATATTCCAGGTAGGCCACATTTTTAAACACAACAAATATAAAAGGATTAAAACATTATTTTTGGAGTAGATTGCTGGCAGCAAGGACTGAACACAAGATCTGAGCTAAATTACCCAGATCTGTTAACTCAAACACTGCAGCAGACTCACAGCCATGTGGCTGGGCACCAGGGGGAGAAAGAACTACCACGTCTTCATGAGTTACTGTCTGTAAACAATGAACTGTGAGAAGCTGGCAGCCAATAAATTATATCCTAAACCCCATGGTTACAAACTAGAAGCCTGAGGCACTCTGGAATGCAGTTATTCCCCATTCCAGATCAATCCATGAAGTCTGGACTCTGCATCACTCAGAAAGAGAAATGCAGCCTTTTCTGGTAACAATTACTACTCCTCTCAGATTTCAAGCTATAAGGGAAGAGAAAATCTTATCGTGATGCTATTTCACCTGCAAAAACATTTCCGCTTTATCTGGACAGCGTGAAGGAAACAGCTTCTTTGGAACTTAGAGTCTTCCTTAATTAGAGACTGAATTGAAATTTGGTTTTATCACTTAGGTGACCCTTGGGAAGATCCCTGATTTCTGCATAATTTTGGAAAGTGCTGTTATATCTATTGTTTTCAGAGCACCATCCAACACACATTGCACAAATATGACAGGGTGTTCTCATGACAGAGTTTGAGATGACAGAGACTCTTGGAGAATACAAGTATATTGCAAACTGCTGCCATATGGTTCTTGCCCAAAAGCAAGGAAAGAAAGCAGGAGTTTCTCCCTAAGTCAGATCCTGCTAAAAGTGGGTTACAGTCCCAGCCAAGCACTTCTATAAACCTGGTTCAAAATGAGCTAAATCTTA
Organism: Camarhynchus parvulus; assembly: GCF_901933205.1. Taxonomy (NCBI): domain Eukaryota; kingdom Metazoa; phylum Chordata; class Aves; order Passeriformes; family Thraupidae; genus Camarhynchus; species Camarhynchus parvulus. Next base: position 14,040,407 of record NC_044581.1, on the reverse strand, counting down.
AGTGAAAGTAATTGGATTGTGTCCATCCAGTTCTAGTGCACATTTAAAAACACTAAAGCTAGAAAGACTGCACGGGGCACTTGGAGTCCCTGATAGAGGCTTTTCATCAAGAGAAAATAATACAATAATAACTATGCCACTGTTCCTGCCCACACTATTTATTATTATTATTAGTAGTCTCTGTGACTGTGTTCTAGTGGGTCCTATTATTTCTTCTTCTCATAAACACCACAAATTATTACATTTACAAATTTTAAAGGCAATTTTTAAAAGTCATCACATTCTACTCCCTAATTTAAAATATTGTGTAGGTGAGCGGGACTGAAAGTTTGAAGCTTTGCTCTTATTGTAAAAAGTCTACTGGTCTTTTCTCTTTTTTGGGAGTCACAGAGTGCCTGCAATTTGCACTGGATTGATTTGATATTGACAAATGTTGAATTATGAAACCCTATAGGTAAAAAGAGGTTCAAATCAATGACATTTAGTAGTTGCTACAAGTGCCAGTATGAAGATTCTCATTTTGGCAATCATACAGTAACATAATCAATATTTAATACTTTTACTAAAAAAACACTGGCAGGTTATATCTTTCACCTATTTTATTCATTCAAGTAATTCCCATATTTATTTCTGATACGAGAGAGAGAAAAAAAATTTATTTCATTCCAAACACCCCTTTGAAAAAAATTAATTACAGAAGAATATAGGGCAGCATTTCTAACATTTTCTCCCAAAAAAGAAGAAATTTAGACATTAGCTACAGTACAGGGTTAACTAGTTTACATCAGAAGAAAAAAAGTCTCATTTTTAGTAGGAAGGTTATGATCATTAACATCTGTAAATATGTAGAAGCTATGCTATATAAGCCTACACAACACTTGTTGTGAGAGAGGAGAAAAACCCCACCAAACTTTATATTGAAGTGATCTGGATCATTAATTTTTGAGAGCAACCATCTTCCTCTATTAAACCCCAAACTATCCCCTTTTCTCCCTGTCCCTTCAGTTCGTCCAACACGTGATGTCCTTCATGTAAATCTTAATAGATTTATTGACAGAAATGCTTTGGACTACTGGTGAACTCTGTTATTTGCAGTGGGAGACCATGTATTACCTTGCAGGTGCTTCAGGGGAGCTCCATTGTTTGGTGTGAAAGGAGAGCAAATGGAAAGTGTGGTGTTCATTAAAATGGATCACACAGCCAAGAATCAACCTCTCCCTCATTCATGTGGATACTGATTCTTTCCATTTCTGCTACACTGAGCTTATCACAAGAGAGTGCACCAGCAGCTGCATCTATGATATTCAGATTCCTTACCAGAGCAGATGAAATGTCCCCTTAATTGGGTTTGCTTTTTGCTTTCAAGTGACAAGAATAAAATGTATTGTCTGCACTCACTGCTTCTAACCACTGAAAGCTCATGTTCACAAAGAAAAATTAATTTCTTCTCTTTTCTTGCCCCAAAAAGATATATTAGCTGTCTTTCCTTTACAATAAATTTAAACTGAATTAAATAGAAATTTTGTATCAAGTTTTATTTACTTTTCCTACTAAAATACAAAACCCTAGGTATCAATTCTTTACTGTTTTGAAATGAAATTGTAAAAGCTTTTTTTTTGTTTCAAAAACAACTCCAAATAGGGACTTTGAATGAAGATTTAATAATTTGCTACCTTATTGCTAAGTATTAGATTTGTTTTAGTTCTTGCCTGCAGAAGTGTTAAGAACTATCTCAGATTCTAATTTTGAAAAAGAAGTCTCAATGTCTCCAGGCTGAAGCTTAATGCTGAGGTTAGCTCACAAATCAGCCAGCTAAGAGAGTAACAGCCCCAACAAAGAAAAAACATTGGATGGTCACAAACAAGGCTCAGCTCCAGAAATAAAGGAAAAACTCTGTGAGACTGAAAGCTGGGATTTTCCATGGAAGAGATGCAGGTTTCCAGAATTCTACAGAATTCCAGTGGCAGCCTGGGTATTCAGCCAAGTGAGAAATCCTTGATCCAGTGCTGAGAGCCCAAGGTAAACACAGCTCTAAACTCCGGACAATGAGGGAAAGATCTGGAATTTGGTGTCTGAACTGCCTGGCTGGCTGATTTACTTAATATTAATGCAAACTTAAAGGAAACCTTGACATCAAGGGCTTCAACAAAGGCTGCAAGGTTTCTGATAGCTGGCTGTCAACCACAGAGACAGGAGCTTTAGGAGATGAGAACTTCGATGCAAACCCAGGGGAAGCCAATACCAGGTTCCATCCCCTGAGCTTCAGGACTTATTTAAAAAACAAACCATAAAAACACAACAGTGTTTGAATCTGCTCATTTGTACAACCCAGAATAAATGTAATGGCAAACCCAAAGAGAGACAAGGAGCAGTGACTCCCTTGTTACTTCATCCCTTGGCCAGACAGGCCCAAGGTCATTCTCTTTTGCACTATTTCTTGTGACCATTGGGACTGAATTTAGCAAATATTATTTGACTTTATACTTGCTGGGCTAGTCAGTTAAGACTAGGAATGAGACCATGGCAGACAGAAGAACAGAAAGGAACAGCTTTTTTCTTCCAGTCTTGGTACAGCTGCTAGACCATCTTAAGCTCTGTCATGTAACTTCACTCACCCTCAAATTATATAAACCCAGACACACTTCAGTATTTTTCCACTGCTTTCAGCCACTTTCTGAAATGCTTTTTTGCTGCTGAAAGGCTTTTCATCTCTGAATAGAGCTGGGGAAGAAGAAGAAGAAGTGCAGGTGTCCAGCTAGATATGCATAACCAGCAAGTGAGTTAGAGGTAAAATTTGCACCCAGATTTGGCACAGGAACAAGCTCTATATGATTGATCCTGGTGGGAGTAGAGCTTCTACTTTCACTTCAAATCATGGCCATATGAAGGGCGTTATTTTCAAATACTTACATTTGTTAGTTTGTCTTTAGTTCAGGTTTGATGAATACTCTTGTAAATAGTCACAGATGGTACACACTATCAGTTCCATTTATGCTCATGCTGGACACTTCACAAATGCATACAAACCACTACAACAACAAAAAAAAAAAGCCAAAAACCACCAGCACCCCCAAAATCCAACCCAACCAAAACAAACAACAAACCCAACAACCCCAGCCCACACCCCTGCCTTTCGTGTTCTTTAAGAAATTAGCCTAAAACTGACCCTGACTGTGAGAGACAGCTGAGTCCCACCAAGGGAATAGAAGATGACATTTCACTCTGAGGAGGGGATGCCAGTAGCTGGCTGTTAAAACCTGCTAATGAGTGCAAGGTCTGCTGAAAAGATTCAAGTCCTGTATCTGCCACCATGTGAGGACAGAGCAGCCAGCAGCTCTTCAGCAGGAGGGTGGCATGGACACCACGCCTGGCAGCTGAAAGCAAGGGCTGAGAGCACTTCTTCCCCAAGAGAGAAGTTTGCATCTTGCTCCAGAGCAGGACTCTGCAGAGCTAAGCTGCACCACCCCACCCAGCACAGCTCAGGAGAGGGAGGTCCCAGCCCCAGCAATGATTTTTGGTCATGGTTCTCTGTGGACTAACCAAGTCCCACCTTTTAAATCATGGCACTGAGAGCACCAGAGCTTATCATGTTCATATTAATGGCATATTTAGTGCTGCCACCAGCTCTTTCCTACTGAACAAGTGCCTCTAAACTCACCAACCTCTTACCATTTACCTGCCTGACTCTCAGTGAACAGCAAGTGAAAAATTGCATCACTAAGGCACCAAGATACCAGAAACTCCCCCACAGGCACATTGTCACAAAACTGCTGAAAGTAGTGCCATGAATAGAGAAAAATTTCAGACTCCTGTGTCTACCTAAGCAGGTCAGAAGGAAGCAACCAAAGGAGGAGTCAGACCTCAGTCCCAAGCTGATCTCATTGCTATCTTGTTGACAAAGCAGAACAAATGGCTGCTGTTCAAAGTAGATCCCTGAGGGAATGGGTAAATTCCCAATTCTCATACCTGGCAGCTGCTATTTCACCAAAGGGTATATTGCCATCTAGCAAAGGTTAGAATCATTTTCAGAATACTCAGCTCTTGCTCATCTGCAAAAGACAGATTAATACTGAGCACATGCTATACATATTCAAAACAAGAATATTATAACATGTCTATTTGCATATTCAGGAGGAAGGCTAGAGTAGAAATTTTCACACTCTTCTCCCGTAAAAACACATTTTCCAGAGTCCCCTTTGCTACAAGTTCATGTGATTCAGGGAAAAGAGCAATCCCTCTGTGCACGGCCTGGGCGTCACAGAGCATCCCAGCACCTGGCCACAGCTCCAAATCCAGACAAAAATGGATATCATCCTTCAAACTGGTGCCTTACAAAGGGGTCAGTGCCATCACTGGAAAGGGCCACAATATAAATTCAGAGGTGCAGGCATCACCTCCTGTACTTGAACAGAGCAGAGCCATCAGCAGCAGACCATGAACAAGCTGCTACTGCACGACATTCAGTGAGATACAACAAGGATTAAACTACACACTGCTACTGAAAAGTCTGGGACAGTTTTTTAAATTACAAAATGTGACTGTTCATCCAGGAAATCTTAAGTATTGCGTTTCCAAGTGTCAATTCAGATTTTATGTTCTGTCATAAATCTCAGCCATTTATTCAGCTACATGGCCTCATGCACAGACTTTAAAACATACTCTGATGCAAGTGTCCAGCACACAGACTGCAGCTAGCCTGAAAGACAGGAGTTAACTAACAACTATAATGAGGTCAGGAAGGGTTTATAATTCTTACAGCTACTCCTCCTTTGATTGAAACTATTAATGGAATTATAAAAAATTTAAATTTAAGCATTCTGATCACCAGTTGCTGCAGTCATCCAAGTGACAGCTTAGTATTCATCTATCATCCTTCACAGGTTGCACAAAATTCAGAAGGTAACAGCAGATAGAGATCGAGAAAACTGAGAGGAAAGTGTTTTAACAGCTTCAAGCTATTTCCACATTGCCATGCTGTGTGAAGGCGGTGCTGATAAAAAGAATGCCATATCAGTCTTTCAGCTAATATGAAGTTATACAACTGAATTGAATATAAAAATGAAAGTCTTGGTATCTGTCAGTTAAGTATTAGCCTGAGTTAGTCTCAGAAGAAGATTAAAGTTTAATGGACTGTTTTGATCATGCAGATGTAATGTGAGTCCAATTCACACTTGCTTTGCTATAGGATTTTTTTAACATTATTTTTTAAGCCTATCCTGGGGATTCGTTGTCCTGAAATGAATTACTCATGGAGGAAACCATGTTCCAGGTCTCAGCTGTAAGACTGAATTGGTCTCACAGAACCTAGGAACAATGTTACACATTTCTGAACACAATTAATGGCATTTTAGAAGCTTGTTCACAGGCTGACAAAGAAATAATCAAGATTGAGCCTTTTTTCCAAATCAGAAGAAAGCAGGCTTTTTAAATCAATGTCAGCCAAGAAAGCGATGACTAATCCTCCTCAGTTCAGTTGTAATTATTTTATAGTACAAATATTTGATGTATGTAGAATACATAAAATGTAAAGAATGTAAAGAATTACATAACTGATTAAATATTTCGGTGAGATCTCTCATCACAAACTGATGGAATATCAGCAAATAAATGGCAATGCTAGAAAATGAGGAGATAGCAGAGAATAAATGGTTTCTTTGCCTCAGTGTTGATCACAGAGCTATCCAGCACAGAAGCCTCATCAGTGGGTTTTCTTCATTGAACAAAAGCACATTTTGTTTACATTATATGGTATATATACTGGTAACTGTGGTGTATCTGCTGATCAAACTGGCTGATTAGCCTTGGTTAACTTCATGTGAAAGAGTTGGTGAAGACATTTAGAGAGGGAATGTAGCCCCAGACTGACCTCCAAGCATGCAAATCTAGGGATGGATTCTGCTTCTTCATCTGGGCTTGCTCCTTTGTCACCCCATTTCAGCACATTCATTACCTGTGTGAGTTGGCTGCTATCAGTACATTCGTGCTTTCAATTTACTCAAACTTCCAGTGAAACAAGTGTCTGAGTGAGATAATGCTGCTCACTGCAGTGTATGGGAAACTAGGTAGCCAGAAGATTAATTACAGGCTTTTAAAATAGACTAGGAAAAGAAAGAACCAAATACAGGAATAAACTCTCAACGATCTGGTGAAGAAAACACTGTTACAGAACCTCTGTGTGTTCCATATTCATCAGTTCTCTGGGAAATGGAACAAACATCAAGATGCCAAAGGCAGATAAACATAAGTCCTTCTTAAACAATAATAAGCATATAAAACCTCAAGAGGAACAGAGGAAAACAAACAGTGAAAGAAACCACTTGGTGAAAACCCATGCTGACAAACTTGCATCATGCATAGAAAAACAGCGAGTGTAGACTTAATTTGGATAATTTCTTAAAACTTGGAATCATTCTGAAAAGTGGTGCAGTGTGACCAACAAAAAAGCAAAATAAGACTGGCAAATACTTGTCACTTCTGAAAACTCCACTGGCTGGAGAAACCAGTATTTCTGCAGGATTATACAGCAGATTTTGTGTCAAACAAAACAGATTGTTGTACCCGTGAGGGCGTTGAGATACCACGCTGCTGCCTGTGCCCCCTGACACCCTATCAGGAACAGACTGATGCAAAGGCTGGCCCTGAACCCTGGGGTTTCTGAAAGTGTGCACTGATAGGTTTTTACAGAATCAGAACCCTGGAGGTGACAACAGAAATGGATCAACCTACACCCAGCCAGAGGGATTTTGGCAATACACGTTCCCTGCAGAACGCACCAAATGTGGCAATCTTAATATCATTTGAAACTATTCTACCAGTAAAAATATGGGGGTTTTTTCAGCTGGAGTTAACAAAAGTTCACGGAAAAGTATCCTGAAAGAAAAAGACATTTCAAGATTAATAAGGCAGCTAAACACCTTTAAAAGACTCATGAATATATTAATGAGAAATTCTGAAATGCAATAACACTGTGTTTATTTCCATGCAACAGAGCATTAGAGCAAAGGGTGATACTCAGAAAAGATCTTTTATAGGTGGGAAAAGCCTACTGTATAATTCATACACCACGGGCATCTTTTAGAGTAATTCCAAGTTTATGTACCTTTACAATGTCTTTACACATAAAAATTATATACAAGCCATCTTCACAGTTATAAACAAGGCATTTATGGCAAAACCAGCAAACTTTCTTGGAAGGATTGTTCCATTTCAACATATTAAATATAGTGAGAAGGTTATCTAATTTGTTTTCTTTCTTTTCAAACACAGCTTCTTTGGCTGAGCCCTAGATAAACAAATATATTTCTGAAGCAGGTACTTTTTAAAAGGGTCAAATATCAATGACATATTAAAAATTCATCAAATTTTTCAAGAGGAAGAAATAACAGCTAAGTGGCTTGTTCATCATCAGCACAGTGAAAAAAATTAGGTAAAGATGCAAGAAAAGAGAATAGCAAAAATTTCTTCTTCATTTAGTGATATGGTCTCCTGGTTTATGTATTATTTTCCTATCATTAACCTCAAATTTGGATGCACAGGGGCAGAGTCCAATGCACCTTTAGCAAGCCACAGGAAATGTTAACCCCCTCCTTTCCAGAGCTCTGCTCTCCCCGCCAGCAGCTGCTGTTGGGCAGTGGCAGTGTCACAGTGCCAGGCTGCTGGGGCCACTGCAGTGTCACAGTGCCAGGCTGCTGGGGCCACCTGGGATCCCTGCTGGACCCTCTGCCCCTCCCAAACTCAATTATTGCAGCACAACTCTGGCAAAATACAGGAACACAATGGGGACCTCATCGCACCATCAAAACTCAATGAAGAAATCAATCTCATGCAAATACAACCTGATTAAATGGTAATGATTAATGGTAATGAAGAACTTGCTTATTCATCCAAAAGCTGATGTATTTGAGTTAAATTCTGTATATGACTAAGATCTCAAAAAAGACCTTGGGAAAAGCTTGATTTTTAAGGCACTGCACAATAAGACACACATTATAAAGTAGTACAGACATGGCAAACTTAACTTCATCAGAGAGAAAAACTGTTGTTATCCAATTCTGGTATGCTGCTCTCACCAAGCAGACTGAAATCACAATAGCTTATCAGTAAATGAGAAGAAAACATCACTGGTAATTTATTGACATTTGAGACAACATGTCTGTTCTTATTAACTGAAGTGTAAAAAATATCACGGACATCTTAATGCCATTAATTATTTCAACTAATGCTTAAAACAGGAGCTCTCTACCAAATCCTACACAGCCTTTTCTGAGGGCGCTGAAAATTCACTATAAACAATTCCAGTTCCAACAAATCTGCTGTAACAATTGTGGACTCAGAAGGGACAGGTGACTTTCCTGACACTCAAGTGAGTTTCCCTTAGCACAGAGCAGTACCCAACACACCACTCTGACAACAGAGCTCCAAGTTCCACAGTGGGACCATTTGGTCTCTGACATTCCAGTTCATAAGAGGGCAGTTCTACTACTGCAAATCTCCTCAGGCTGCTTCCAGGGCATCCCACACTACCCAGAGCTGCTGAAGCCAGAATCCCACTCTGTTAAATGCAGCCCTTTCCGTGCTACGTGTCTGCTGGCAATTATTTATTGGGTACTCCAGAGCCTTGTATGCCACTAAGTAATACCAGAAGCAACAAAAAGGTTAAGGCCCCCACTAAGGAAATATAAGGCATCATAAAATCTCAAAAGAAAGATTCTGAAGTGGCTACAAAAGTACCCACCACAGAACCCTATCCCTTCTCAACTGCTTGAAGAAAATATTTCATCCCTAGCCACAGAGATGAAAAACATATCTAGCATTGAGCCAAAGCAAATTACACTTTGACATATAAATTAGTTTATAAGTAATATGGTTTTGCAAAAGATTAAATTGTTCAAAGTTACCAAAATTAGTCACTTTAATGTTCTTAAATAAGATTGGTTTCATTCCCTTCTCCAGACTATCTTTCTAGAAACATCATCTTGTCTTCTAGTGGCCCAGGAAAAAAAAACAAAAACAGAAGAGGAAGGAGACTGCGAACTCTTCCCACCCACCTGTATCAGATACTGATCTCAGATACAGTATTTAAGCATCTTTAATATTATTACTGTACTGAAATCTCAGCATGCATGCCAGCCATGTCTAAGATATCATCCCAGGACTACACACTGGAGTTGGATTTATCTAATATTTCTTGCTACCCTTTCCCAGTGTCAAGAGAACATGAAGCATATTCTGTGTGACAAGAATAGAATGACTTGGCCTCTCCTCCTGCCCAGGATGTGCCATAGATCAAAGTGGGCTTGGATGAATCATCCATTCAGACAGGAGTGTTGAACACATCACTGACCTGCCATTCCTTGTTCATGCTTCATGACATGTTAGGCTGCCATTTTATTGACTCCATCATCTGTTATCACCTTATTGCAAAAGTTCCATACCTTCTTGGTGATTTCTCACGGGCATCTCCTCACAGTACTGACTCCTTATTCATCACATCACAGCCAACAAACTCCAACAACAACTCTCCTCACCCAGCTAACCCCTTCTTTTACAGCACTCATCCTCATTGGACACAGCTGTGCCCTGTTAAGGGCAGGCCTGTTCCTAATCTTTGGTGATTAGTACAGCTGCAACTCTTCAGGGGTGCGATTTACCTTCTGCACTATCTTTATTTTCTTACATTCTATCCCCCCACAATCATCTCTTGAGGTTTTTTGTGTTCTGGGTTTTTCTGGGGGGGAAATGTTTTTTTTTGTTTTCAAAGATTAATTATAGAAGTGTGGTGGAACTGCTTATACACCTACACCAAAAAAAATCTCACATGCTTAGTGTTTTAATTTGACCACTGTTCATACCCACAATATGAAAATTTCCAAGGAAAAGCCTGTTAATAATGCTGGAGTAAAAAAGAAGTTTAAATGAATAAAACAACATATGCCCAGATAAGTAAGTTAGGGAACAAGAAATCAAAGTCATAGACGATGGCACTGTTTTGACAAGCATACTTAAATAACATTAAATTCTCTTGTTCTTATAAAATGTATCAGGAATATTGTGATTAGCATACTGGAAACAAGCTCTGACAGATTTTGGGTTAAAAAAAAAGATATGGTTTACATTTTATGGGGAAATTAATTTCTCTATATTTTAGCATAAGGATTCTCTGGAAATATGCAAATTCAAATGAGGAGATTTAACCAATAATAGTAATCCTGCTACTTTTATAATTCTTACTTTAACTGTATTCAGACATCTACAGAAGGAGGTGGACACCACAGAACTTTAAAAACAAAAAGCCAAAAAAGAAATTATTCTAACAAAACCTTTTTGCCTTGCAAATCTAAGAGACGTTTTTCCTTGGACAGACTCCAAATGCTGTTACAATTGTGCATCACTCAGATGAATAGTGATGTAAAGGCAGTTGTGAATTTTATTACAAGAATGTACTGATGTATTGTCTAGGGGCAGCAATCAAGCACTGGCAAATATTTCCATGTCCTAATTCCTGGTAACAAAAATTCCGAGAGTTTGGAACTGGTGCCTGGGTAGAATATAAAGTTTGATATCATGCACTTATTTGACCTGGAAATCAAGAGCATGGGACACAGTCCTGAGCCCTCAGATGCCCAACTGCTCTCCCAATCAGAGTACAGTGAAGTTATTTCTGTGCATTTGAGTTTTACCTTGAAGAGAATCCTGCTGACATTAAAGTTCCTTTGCACAATTTCACATACTACTTTCATTTTCAAAACTCATTTTGCTGTCATTTCATCTATCACCCCAAAACTTTTTGGGGGCTTAAGTCCTTTTTGCACAGACCAACCAGCTGGAAAAGGGATTTCTTATCTAGCCACAGCCACACAAGGCCTGCCATGCCAATGGCTTTTATAGGGCATAGATATTCCTCATGCTTCTGCAATAACATTTCTCTTTTCTGACATCCACCTCCTCCTTCACTATTATTACAATACCACTAGGCAGGGAACCAGGGAAGGGAAATAAGGACTACTGTCCTCTTTAAATTCACTGCATGTTACTTAGTAAATGAAGCATAAATACACCCTTCACACATGAACTTCTGAGGATTCCTCATGCAGATTCCAATGCCATCTGTAAGAATCTGGCTGTTGCTGGGCAGGGGTGAGGAGAGAGTCTGGGACACCAGAGAGCTGCTGCACAAAGCAGAGCTGAGCAGGGCTGCTGTGAGGCTGGAGCAGGACAGCTTCTGTGGGGCAGCACACAATAACCAATATTTATTTTGTTTGCTTTGGATCATTAGCAGAGAAGTCAACATCTCCCACACACACCAGCTGTCGGGGCTATCCAGAGATGCTTCACTGAGCACACAACCACAGAGCTTGGAGATACAAATGAGCCAGCCCAAGCCTTTTCAAAATGAAATTGTTTCTTACACAGACCCCTCCTTATGGCTTCTGCAGTCTATTTTAAAAGCCCCTGAGAATAACAAACTACCTGATATTCAGCTTACCTTTCCCTTTTTCTTGATTTCCTCTTGATACTCCTAATTATTTTACCATGTACCACACTAATTGGTGTTCACACATGGCCAACTCAGCTACAGCTGGTCAAATTTACTGTGTCACACATCTAGCACAATTTCAGTTTCCTTAAAATTCCAGTTGTGTTTGTTAAGCATTGCATATAAGTAGGAAAATACAACTGCACTATTTTCAGTTTCCTGGATTTTTTTTTCCCAAAGTTTGTTCTGAAGAAAAGGCAGCTTGTCAATTTGCATTTACCTGTTTCCACCTCTTCCTCCCACATCAATTAACTCAAACTGCCACAGATGCATTTAGACACTGTCACAAGAGAAAATCCCAAAGAGTGGACAGAAGTCTTCCACTCACATTCCAAACTCCCTCCAGGCATCCAGGATGAATCTTCCAGCAGTTTTGTGACACCAGGATCAGAAAATAGTGTATTTCATCAGGAAAAGAGCAGTTTGAAAATGCACTGAAACTCACATAAATATCTGCATTAACACCATGGTAAATGCAATCTAAAATGGGCTATAGTAATTCTATGCTCCTAAGAGCCCTCTCTCTAATTACTGTTTCACAAATTTAAGATTTTGAGCTTGTGTGACATGTCTCCAAGGCAGGGAATTGCCAGCAAACCATTTTACCAGACAGGAGGGCAGGTGATGTAACCATTGTTAGAGGGACAATCTGTATGAAAAGTAAAGCAAGCTCATGCTCACAGCAAGCCACAGAAAATTTCTTTCTCTGGAAATTAACTTAGAGAATTCTTGTAAATCATACAAAGTTAGAGAGTTTAAGTAAATGACTGCACAGACTCATACAAATATCTTGCCCCTGCATTATCAAGGCAGCACTCCCTTTCTCCCTCTGAGTGACCAGCCAGAACTCAGTGCTGTCCATGTCAGGTGCCAGAGCACACCTGGGAGGTGCAGCCTGGGCTCAGCTCTGCTCACCCACCCCAGGGCAGGCTCACACACAGCAATCTTGGCTGCAAGTCTCCAAGCACACTGATGAGAAAATGACTTTTGCCTGAGGCAAGCAGGTGCTCTGTGGGTGTCCCCAGCCCCTCCATCTCTCCACATTTCCCTGAGTGTCTCCTCCGTCAGGACAGCTGCACATAACAGGAGACCAGAGCACAAGTGTGAGGCTTACCAAAGCAGAGGAGCAAGGCTGAGTTCTGTGTCTATTTTAGGACCATGCAATTTTGCAAGATAGGTCATGATCTAAGTTAAGTTTCACAGGTTTCTACAGACTAAAATCAGGCAGAGGAATCCCAGGGCAGGGAGCCCAGAGGAGGGAAAGGTGCTGTGAGATGTGGCGCTGTGGCCAAGGGAGAGCAGAAGCACCAGAGGATAGATTTTCATCACCACAAGGGTGTTGGGTCTTTTTGGGTAACCAAAGAAGTAAATAAAGCTTAATTTTGTTTACCATAAAAGGGTTTCATTGAACCAAAAATGGAAGAAAAATATTATTAATGATCTCTATTAATAAGGTCTAAAAATCCAAGTGTGTTGCCAGCTCCCTACGAAGACCTCACAGGCAAAGTGTGGCATCACACCCCAGAGAAAGAAAAACATCAAAACCCAAATTCAAGGGACACTGCTTCAGGGGTTGTGAGTAGAACCAAATTAATAATTCCATTAATCCATCACCTTCAGCACACTCAGCCCCACAGAACTGCTTGGACAGCTCTGAACTGCTCCGGGGCTGGTCAAGTGGATCTGAACACACAGAAACCAATCCTTTCCTTTAATTGTTTCAAAATGCTTCAGAGATTATGTAATATCTAACAAACTACACCTAAAATTTAGCAACATGTATTTTTTTAATAATATGGCACATTTTTGTTATGCATGCAATATTTGTAGTTTGTTATTGTAGTTTTTTTTTATTCTAGATGGCAATTTATATTGTATATTATTACAACATAGGAAATATTCACCTATTTATTTTTCCTTCACAAAAATGAGATTTCCAAGCATTAAAGAAATTTGATATTTCTTTGTAGATTTCTGATTATTAGTAGTATTCATTGCCATTTGACTGTAGGGAGAACAAAAAAGGAAGAAATAAATTCACCTTATTGTATTATATTTAAATTAAACTCAAGCTGTAAAACACAAATTATTTCAGTTCAGAGGAAAAAAAAAAAAAACAAACTCAGAGCTGAGAGCCAGGATGACATTTTTAAGAATTATGTAAGAAAAGAAGTGCTAACAAATAAAAACATAGTAATAATAGAAATACTGGCCTGTGTATTGTAAAATGCAAGGTGCCCCGATGAAGGCAGGAATGATGCATCTGACTCCATGTTCTCAGAAGGCTAATTTATTACTTTATTATACTATATTATATTAAAGAATACTATACTAAACTATACTAAAGAATACAGAAAAGATACTGAATGCTAAAAAGATAATAATGAAAACTTGTGACTCTGTCCAGAGTTCTGACACAGCTTGGCCCCAGTTGGCCAAAACAACTCACACCAGAGTCCAATCAGGCAATCACTTTTGGGTAAACAATCTCCAAACACATTCCAAATGAGCAAAACACAGAAGAAGCAAATGACATAAGAATTGTTTTCCTTTTCTCTGAGGCCTCTCAGCTTTCCAGGAGAAAAATCCCAGGAGAAGGGATTTTTTCAGAGCATGTGAATGCCATACCTGTGCTCATTGACACAGGAAACACCCAAATCTGCACATTGCACAGGCCATGATAGTCCTGGGAAATTGGGGTGCCAGGGAAAGCAGAACACCTCTTGGGAGGACAGCAGACCATGGAACTGCACAGTCACCCCATGGCCACCCTGTTGACGGTTGTCACAAGGGTTTTTGGGGTGAAGGAAGAGACGAGATGGGCTCCATGATCAGAAGGCTTGATTTATTATTTTATGATATATACATACTACATTAGAACTATACTAAAAAGAAAAGGAAAGGGAGAGTTTTCCAGAAGCTGCTAGCTACCTAAGAAAAGTAAAGAATGATAACAAACTTCGCTCTCTCGGACTGTCTCCAAGAGAGCACCCTCTTGCATTGGCCACCAACTCCAAACATCCAAACTGGGCTAATCCAGGCAGACCTGCCACATTCCACAGCAGCAGATAACCTATTGTTTATGTCTGGTTGCTGAACTTCTCAGCTTCAGCAGGAAAATCTTAAGAGAAGATTTTTCATAAAAGAAATGTCTGTGACACCACCCCAAGGAGAAAGGTTCAACCAGCGGCTCCAATTCCTGCTGTGTACAAGGATCCCAAGACTTAGAGAAGGAAAGTGGTGCAAAGCAGATTTTGCCTCTTGATCTGCTCCAAGCTCCCTGAATCCCAAAAGAGACAGGCAACAGGGTGATATATAAATGTGTATATCTCATGCAGCTGGGTATTTTTAACACTTCTAGGGGGGCAGTACTGCCTTCAGCCACATATTCCTATATTACTGGTAATATAGGTATATAACATTTGGTAAATACAGCATTTACCAAACATGCTGGGCTGTGATTTATCAGAGGTGACCCCACAGTTCTGCTGGGGGCAGCTCTTATGCTGTGCACGTTCCAGTTGACACCATGAAATTGCATTTTCATCTGAATCATCCACATTCAAAGTATTTTTCTCCTCCACTTCCCTAGGAGGTGTCTCCACACAAGAGCACTTCCAAGTGTAAAGTTTGTGTTGGATGTCTCTGAAGTTCAGAGCTGCCCTGAACGTTTAGATTCAAGACAACAAATATATCTTGATAAAATGTTTTAGAAGGTCCAAATTCCAGTTTTTTTCAAGAGGTTTGTTAACTTTTTTGTTGGTCCATTCCTATTTTCAAGGCCCAGCCCACCCATCTGTATTTATGTGCAGTTCAGACAGCTTTCAACACAGTGTTGGGTTTTTTCATAGATATATTAAAGAAAAAAAAGAAAATTTTAGTTTTAAAATGCAATCTGTCCTTTGTGCAGAACTGGCAACAGTGTGGATGTAAAGCTGAAGCAATCAGACCACATAAACGTAATAATGTGGTGCAAAGCAAGAACATTTAATTGATTTAGAGTGCAGTTCAATATATAATCACAGTGCTATGAGTGGAGCTGTAAGGTAGCCCATTAGTTCTTGGTGGGCTTTCTCAAGAGCTTCATTCACAAGCCTATTAATTAGCTGGGGTCCTTCAGTGTCCACCATTCAGATTTAAATCACTTGGTTCCCATTAGTGTGTTCTGTGCACTGCAGGCCCATAAAATCAGACATTAATACTTCCATCAGCAGGGCTTCTGCAAGTCAGCTTTAATTACTACAGGTAAAACCTTCCTAATCCTTGCAAAAAGTGATTAAAATACAATGAAGAATCAGGGATAGTGTTAAACACTGGAGCATGTTATAATCAAATGCCATAAAGTTTATTCCACTTAATAAAAAAAGATCAAGATATTTTCTAAAATGTCAGAAAATGCCATGATTTTTCAAGGAAATTCAGAGTGTAAATAGATAAATTTAAGAGATTTTCAGGTTCTTTAAATGTTGCATTTTTCATCATATCCTTTCTAGACTTTGTATCAAGTTCACATGAAAAATAAGCCAGACCATAGGGCTAAAATTGACAGCAAGATTTGCTGTGCCACATGCACAAAGTAATGATATAAAATTATATTTAATGACTTTTAATATTTAGTTATTCATCCAAAGTGAAAACGTCCAGATAAAATGAATTATTGTATTATTTAATGTCACATTCCTCACTTATGTTTGAGCACAGCTTTGGATTCATCATAAACCAGGACCTAAAGCTGCTACTTAAATGAAACAGGTTTTTGTATAACTTAACCAAAGACTGAATTTCAGTTGCAGTGAAAACAACATTTTGTTGGTTCAGCACTGGGATAAAGTCAGAAAACCTTAGAGATGAAAGGGAGGAAAATGCTTATTGCAATACCTCTGAATCACAGAGTGTCTTGCATTAAAAGACACTGCTGGGTAACATTCAGGAAATGCTAAGAATAGATAAATTGAAAGAGATAAAAATCCATATCCTGCACTGAAGTTGAATGCAGAATTCCACAGATGCCAACAGAAAACTATCAGGGTGTGCCAGGCCTGGGGCCAGAGGCAGAACTTTCAAAGAGTCTTTGAAGATGACACCAGATTTTGAGAATCCAAAGTTTAAATATTTCACAGTGACTACCATGAAACATTCATCTCCATTTTGGAAACCATGTATAATACAGCTCTGTAAATTAATGTACAGAACTGCCTTAATCTCCTTGCTTCTTTTTAAGCACAACACCCAGCAAATGCAGTAAACAAAAATCCCATTTTGGCAGCTGACCTTAGATTCTGTTCTGGAGCACAGCTTTGCCCACAGATACATTTTGCTGTGTTCTTTCACTTGCAATCACAGCTCCTGTTCACTAAGAGCTTTGAAAGGCTCTGCAAGTGTTAGGAAGCAGAAAGTTACACCTGGGGTATCCTGCTAGGACTGAGACTGAAGGGCAGCTCCACCCTTCCACCTGCCACATCCTACAGCAGGAATTGTAGGAGCTCTGCAGTTCCCTATTTCAGTACCTGCCTTGCTCAGGAATGTTGGAGAACTGTTGTACTGAACATTCATTTATTTACAATACATCAGTCACTGCCTCTCATAACAGTCAGCTCCAGCAACATCCTCACAGGGAAATAGTTCTTGCAAACACTCCTGGATGGGGTTTGGAGGCTGTTCCTCTTTGCAGGAAAGAGCCAAGACTACACACACCATCACTGTTCACAACAAGTAACATCTAGAACAGCAGATATTCTTTTTTAGGTGACAGCATGAGCTCTGTGTTTGGGCTTTGAAGTCAAAACCACAGAGCCTGAATTAATTCACATAATCATTTTGACACTGCTGAAATCTCTAAGACACTGATAAGTCATTTCACTTTTCTTGTTCAGATGAAAGAATCCTGAAGCCTGGAGTAGTTTGTATATAATATCACATGCTTTCCATCATCACCTTCCACCTTCAGCAAAATCATTTACTGTCTTTCACTCTAAAGGTTTATTAATTTGATCAAGGGCAAAGGATAGGTAGTATGTTCCACCAGTTAATAAAGTTTATAAAGCACTAGGGGATCTACTTGGATGAGAATCATCACAGAAATGCAAGACTTAATCAGACCAAAACCCGCTGCTAATGCCAGAGAGATGTAAAACTCATTTAGAAATTAGAAGGGGTGGCTGAGCAAGCAGACAAAATTGAAAAGTTTTATTATGAGACACAGGTGCAAAGACTTTTAACCTAAGTTAAAGTTAGGCTTTTAAGGCTTAAAAAAAAATGGCGTGAAATGCACTTGAGGTGAATAGTTGAAAGGCTACTCAGACATAAAGGATCTGCTGATTGTAAGAATTTACACATGGAGGGTAGGAAGTTCTGGCAGAGAAAAAATATATTTGAAAAAAAATTTAAATGCTGAAGCTCTCTCAGCATTACATTATCAACTCTGAACTACCATAGCAGTGACAGAACAAGAGGGCTTTGAAAGAGCACTGTACAATCCAATGAGGATTCAAAGTGCAACCTGGAAGCCAGTCTGGGCAGGCTCACCAGAGGTGTGGCTGTGCTCAGAGTGGTTCTGGACACCCAGACTCACTAACAGCAGATCCACGTGTGTAACAGCATTCCCTTGCCAACAAACCAGTGATATTCAAAGGGAGCTAAAGAAGGAAAACACTCACTGCTGCACCCCAAGATAACTGCCCTGGCTGGTGGTGTTGTGGGGTTTATCTTGAAATAAATGGGGTGGAGTAACAAGTGTTATTACAGTGCCATCTAGTGCAAATGAGGCCTTGGGATGAAGATGGCAGATGGTGAAATATCTGCGCCCAGAGCACCACCACTGCCTGCCCACAAAGGGAGGAAAGCCTCTCCACCGGGCCATGGTAGTTCCTTGTTAGGAGTTAGGGAGCCTGGCTTAATTAGAAAAACATCTCCACTCTTGCCTTTGGGTGAATTGACACTCTGAAATCAGTGTCACACATTTTAAGTGTCACAATATGAAGTACCTGGATTATGTGCTGGGTTACTTTTCCTCCATCATAGTTACTTGCTTCTTCCTCTGACACACGAGTGAGAAGAGCTTTGTGCTGGCAAACCAAAAATGGCCTGAACATGAGCAAAACAAAACTCTGATTTGCTGGCATGAGCAAAGGCTATGATCAGCTTAACAAGAAATAGTCTGTGAGATACTCACTAGTTCAGACAGATTCAACTTTGTACCTGCAACTGCTCAAGGAATAGATGGAGCCCCTTCCTCTCATGATCCCTTAAATATTGACAAGGTGGTCAATGCTCCAGCTGACAGGCTGAGAAGAAAAGAGAAGCAGTGGTTAACTGTGCATATTTCTTCTGCTAAACTCTAAAGTGAACCTCTCAGTCTTAACCTATGGAGGTTTTGCAAATTCTCTGAGGAGGACATAGAAATCCCAGCTGCTCACAAATCTGCAAAGAGAGCCTGGTTAGTTACTGTGGATGCTGGTGACCTTAGGTCATCTCAATCACATCCTCAGGGGAACTCTGTGCAGAAAGAGCCACTGCAAGATGCTGCCTTTATTACGGAACTTTCTATTCCATCTTTTTTAAAGACAGATTTGGGTCCAAAATGAGAATGTCTGTTCATATCTTTGCTATGCAAGTGACAAATACTCATTAAATCTGCAGTAGTTTCCATGTGAGCCCTGGAGACAGAAAAAAAAAAGAAGTTCTAAGGCGCAGCTGCCATTCCAGCTTCAGAGCAGTTTTATTCACTTAACTTCCTTCAAAATTATAGTCTTGTATAAATTTTGTAGGCAATACAGAAAAGCATAAAACTTCCTATAAAAATTATGAGAGAATTGCTTTGTGCCACATGAGCTGTCCCTGTTTCTTCCCAGGGAAGAGCACCCAAAATCCTTGAGTTGAGCAAGGACTGGGCGTGCAGTTCCACTGAGAGCAGGGAGAGCACAGCTCCTTCCAGCCCTGCATGGACAAGTTTCACCCTGGCTGCACCCGCTGCCCCTCACTGGTTATGTCTGACCTCTGCAGCCTGAGAGGTACTATCAATCCTGCTTGTTTCACACCAAATGAGAAAATTCCTCTTGAAAGCACAAAGCACAAAGAAGGAGCAGCACAGTTCCCTCCTCTCCTGCCTACACCCCAATAAGCACCCACACACACAAGTGCACTTCCAAAGAGAAGCCAGTGATACCATTGCTGCCTTCCCAGCAGCCACAATGCATGCAAAACCCATTTTCTGTATTCCTTTATTTCCTCAAGTTCTTCATGCAGTGATTGATAAAAGTAATGTCTGGGCCCACCATGGCTTTGTCAGATGGTCTCAGTGCCAAAAGCCCAAACAAAGGAGAAGCTGTGTTAGTTTGGACCTCTCTAATCCTGAGCTGGCCAAAGACTTGTTTTATGCTCTGGTCAAACTGCACTTGTAGCTATCCTTCTTGCATGGAAGAAATCCAGCACTTTGCTCTTCACTAGCTCCTTCCACTTAGATATTCTGTATACACAAGTCCCATATAAATCCCAACCCCTTTGTTTGGCCATTTATGGCT
Organism: Camarhynchus parvulus; assembly: GCF_901933205.1. Taxonomy (NCBI): domain Eukaryota; kingdom Metazoa; phylum Chordata; class Aves; order Passeriformes; family Thraupidae; genus Camarhynchus; species Camarhynchus parvulus. Next base: position 14,020,352 of record NC_044581.1, on the reverse strand, counting down.
CCCTGGGGTCATATTACAATAGCTTTGATTAAAATACAAACCAAGTGAGTAATTGCAGGCTTTTTAATTTTACAGTGTCAGTTTGTCATTGTAATGGATATGTTGGAACATGAAAGTCTCTTAATGAATTAAAGGAAATGCATATTTAGAAGGACTTAAAACTGCCCATGACCAGTAACCTCACATACTCACACAAAAATAAGAGAGGGAGAACAACTTTTCTTGTCAGTGATGCAAACCCCTAATAAAAATGACAAACTGTATGTCCTCCTGATGGCAACTCTCAAAATGCCCTGAGGCTTCATTGAATATCATTAAGCAGAAATTTTGTGAACTTATTTTCAACAGGGTCTTCCATCTCTGTATATCCAAAATGCCAAAAAAAAGGTTATTTTTATAGCAGAGTTGAACAGAAAATAAAAAGGAAAGCACTTAGTTAATATAGTTTATCCCCTCCAATCTGTAACATCTCAAATTAATAATCCTTCCATTTCAGGAATGTTTGTTTCCAGGAAGCAGGTTCTTGTTTTCCCTTCTCTGTGCTGTTCATCACTCAGAGTGAATTTCACAAAGACACAGTGAAAAGCACATTGTAGTCCAGGTGCTGGAACATCATTTTTTATTGTGAAGACCTAATGAGTAAATCTAATCACACTTGGACTATGCCTCTGATAAGCAGCTAAACCCAAGTATCATTAAGGAAACTGATAAATTTGTCCTGATGCACACACCAAACATGTAGGAAATCCATTCTGACAGCTGCTGTAAATGGCAAAATCCATGGCTGAGTATTTTTTGTTATTTAAAGGGCAGCTGAGAAAATAATTATTATGGATTTACACACATAGAACAAAAATGGAGAGACCTGCTCCCCTCCCATCCCTTTAAATCCACCACTCCATAAAAAAACAATAGGTAACAGCAGATCCACAGTGTCTCTGCTGCAGTCATGCCACAGAGTATTTATGCAGCATTGTCAGGACCACTATTATTCATCACAAAACATGGACCAGATTAAACTGAATTTTGTAACAGAACACCTCTTTTTCCTTCACTTAATGAATGAAAATTACATGTATGTGTGTGCACGCAAATGCAAAAATTAATTCAAATTGTATCCCTTTAAGGGAAGGCATTTCTGGGCATTAGAAATGGAACAGAGCTTAAAAATAAACATAAAGGAGTAATAATAATTTTTAAAAGACCAGAAACAAAATGTTTTTCTGCATATTTCAGAGCTACCATGGCAGGAGCAGAGGGTTTTTCATGGCTCATTGCTCCCCTCCCAGTGTCTCTTGGCACATACACATGACTCGTAAAGATTTCTGGGTTTGGTGGTCTCTGCTTTACATGGCAAAGCAATTTCTGCAGCTGAAAAAGCAGAAGATAACAGAACACTAAGCTGTTTAATGCAGCTGTGACTCTTGCTTAGACATCCTTGGCAATTTGTCAAGTTGCACTGTCAGAATGACTCAATTTTTTTCCTGATTTTAGCTTAAATCCTCAGACGTGCCAAGCACCTGAAATTGCAATGATTAGAAAGTGGGAAGTATTCAGTAACTTCTCTTGCAGCCCTGAGATCATCAGCTCACTGCACACTGAGGATTTTAATAGCTTTTCCCTGGCATTTCTGCACTGACCTTTTAGGAAAGCGTTTCCCATCTCTGAGAGAGGCAGCTCTGCTTGGACCTGGGCAGACAGTGGCAGAGTGCCGCTGGTTTGGAAAAGGGAAATACACATTTATCTGCTGGACAAGGGAAATACACATTTATCTGCTGCACCTTCTTCCACAGGGCTCTCCCACAGCCACTGAGCACACCCCAAGGGATCTGTTCTCCTGATTTCTTCCCCACCCCAACCCCATCCTTTGGGGCTCTTTAACAGTGTCAACACCACTCCACGGACCCCAAAGTGTTCCTGGAATTGTTATTTACTCAGATGTTTATTCAGGAATTGTTATTTGCTCCTAGGGAGGACCACACTGAGTAGTATCCAGCTCAGCAGAGGCCTGTGCAGCCCCTTGCAGTGACTGAAGTGTTCCTGTGGTCCAAGAGGTTCAGTGCAGTAAGAGCTGGGAAAGGAGCAGGGCTGGACCCCTGGCTCCTGCCAGAGCATCTCACTCACTGCTGCCTTACTCAGGGCAATTCATCCTGACTGGGGTTCTGTCCACAGAAATGTCCCCATCCACATCCCCTACACCAATTACTGTGAGCAAAAACTGCTCAGTGCAGTGCCTGTCAAAATCAGCCTGTCACAGCCACTAATTTTATAACACCTGCAAAAATATCTCAGTGCCCCAATCACGTTTATTTGGCAAACAACTTGTAATATGTAAAGGAAATAAATATACTTTAATAAATTTATCTCCCATCACTTGAATATCTTTTTTGCTAAAAATCAGCTCTTTTCCCAAAAGCAGTATGTGTTTGATAAGTGTAAAATTGAGTCTGCTTCCCTTTTTTAGCAGAGGGATGTGTATTAAGAAATAAAAATGCAAACAATTGTTCCTCCTGCTTGCTATTCATTGCTCAAATACTGAAAGTCTCTTTATGAATAACATGAATTGATGTTCTTGTCAGTAGCAACAATATTTACAGAACAATGTTACATTTAGTGTTACATTAAAGATGAAATTGAAAGTAAAGATGTGATTCTACTGAGAGACATGGAAACATGCAGACTATCTCACCCTTGCAAACACTGCTCACCTTTTTTCAAGATGTTTTCCTTAGTATTCATAAACCTTTTGTATTTGATGTTGACTATTTAAATCCATTATTACCTGTCAAAGTGGGTCTCTACAAACATTTGTGGTATCAGAAGGAGAAAACAGCAAGTTATTACAAAGCACAACAAAAACCTGGGATGTTTCATAAGCTGTACAAAGTTCCACCATTCAGTTGAGGATGTTCCTTGTGACAAACACAGAGAACACGTTCTGAAAGGGAAACACAGAACTACTGGAGCTCCTCTGATTCCCTGGAGCCTTTCAGTGCACCTCCTGAGCTCCTGCAGGCCCCCAGCACAGCAGCTTTGTGCCCAAACCTGACACAGAGCTGATCACAGAGCCAACTGCAAAGGTTCCACCAAGACCACTGAGCACAAGAGGAAATTTCATCTGAATAAATTTATCTCCACGATTTTCAAGGTGGGAAAACTATAGTGTCAATTCCTTCCAAATATTCTGTTAAAAAAGTAATTCCTTAACTCACGAAAGGAGAAGAGCAATGCATTGGGCACATAGTGGATAGAAAATGATCACGTTTTATTATTCACTTGGAGATCAATACATACACCCCCACAGCCATTGAAAGCTCAATCAAAACTCACAACTCATAAAATCCAAATTAAATTTCTTCTTTTTTCCATGCACAGAAGCATAATGCACCAAAATATACCACAAGAGATGATCCAGATTGGTTTTAGATGTTCTTTGACCAAGGCAACAAAGGAGAGAGAATTCCAGAGCCGGACACCTCAGAGCAGTGTATTTTATCAGCAGTGCTCTCTCCTCTCTCAGGGAGAATCCAACCCTCTTCCCAAAGGAAGAAGGGAATCAGTTCAGGATATTGTGGAGCAACCTTGCATAAACTCACCAAAGAGAGAAAGAAGTGTAAAAGAGACCCTTTAATACAAATATTTTGAAATTATGGACTAACTGACACAGGCCACTTAACAGCAAAACCCAACAACAAACCCAAACGAATCCCATAACAACAACAACAAAAACCCCAAACCAAACAGAAAAAACAAAACAGGACATCTGGAGAAAGAGGGAAGCTGTAGGTAATATTTTACCACACATTTCATCCAGAAAAAGAGGAAAACTATTTCAAAAGACTGCTGCAAATTTTAAAAATAAATAAATAAAATCTTAATTATGCTGAGTATATGCAGTAGGGACCATGCATGAATGAAGAGTTGATGCTTTAAACAGTTTTTTCTGTTAGAGGTTCATTCAAAGCAGACAAATTTGGAGATAAAAAGAAGGAGAACTCTGTAGAGGAAAATACTTCTCTCTCACAGGAGTGAAAATGAAAACAGTATGAATCATATGACTCTATAGAATTTGATATTAAGCATTATTAGTGACAAAAGGAAAAAAAACAATAATTCAGATGTATTTCAACTATGATATACACCCATTAAGATTCTTATTTCTCAAATTTTACATCGCTCCTTTCTTTCCTCAATGAAATCAGGAAACAGCTCTTGAGGAAGAATGGAACGCTAAAAATGCAAATCAAATGGAATTGCAGCAGGTAGGTAAAAATCCAGCCATGCTTGGAGCCAAGACAACTTTTTGAATGGATTTACATTATTGAGTAACTGAAGAACTGTGCCATGATTTCAGACAGATCTGCTGAGGAGTGCATTCCCAAAGCCAAGTAGAAGATGCATAGTTACCCAGAAAATAAAAAGTGATCCTAATTTGTCCACAGTAATGAACTTGTCATCCTACAAAATGCAAACATTTCTATTTTTTGGTGAAAAGATAATTTTTTGGTTTTTTTTGGTTTTTTTTTAACATGCTTCTAATCTTCATGCTTTTCTGCTGAGTTGACACAACTGGCATCAGCAGACTCACACAGCTCATGGCAATATTTGGTAGACCAGGCCTAAGAACTGTTTGGTAAACCAGGCTGATGCCTAAGAACTCTCCTCTCTGTTTGAGGCAAAGAATGAAATTTTCTTCTACCTGCACAGTAAAACAAGGTACAGCCAATAGTCAGATACCTACAGTCAGTGCAAGAAACAAGAGAGCAACAGGAGCAAAATCATTCCACTTTTTCATAATAAATCTGAAATAGCCAAACTGCCCTTAACCAGAGGGATAAAGCTCCACACGGAGCTGAAGGTTCCATCCCCCTTTGGATGAAATAGTTGATACAAACATTGCAGTGGCAATACCATTCTGTTCCTAGCAGCACTTGGGACAATTCTGGTGAGGGATTCCCCATTTCAGCTCCTCCAAAGCAGTTGTGCTGATCCCTTCCAGCATCCTTGCTCCTGATCACACCCACACATCAGTTCTCACCCTGCACTACAAGCGTGGCCCCTGTTCCCATCTCCCCCTCAATCCCAGCTCATCCCTTTCTGCAGATCCACAGGGATACCTGCACCTCTCTCCTTCACAGCCTGTTCCTCGAGTCCCCAAAAGCAAAGGGACACTTTGTTCATGGAAGCCTCAGTTTGTTCACGGAAGCCTCAGTTTGTTCATGGAAGCCTCTCCCTTCCAGGCTGCTCCCTGGCCCCCTTTCTTCACTGAATTTCCCCAGCAGAACCAGCACAACAGCCTTGAAACTCTCCTCCAATTCCCAGGGCAGACACATGTCTTTGGAAAAGAGGTTTTCCTGAGTAAATATTGCACATATGTTGTTCAAAAACCAGTTCTTGCTACAAAGAACACTAATTTAGGGATATGTTTCTGTTTTATCTGCTTTCTAAAACCATGATTCCCCTCCTACCAGGCTGCTGACCAATATATTCTGTTTCTTTTCACTGAAACTCATGATCATGCTGTGTTTTCATGTGGAGATGAAAATTGGAAAATAGGTGTACAGGTTTATTCTGTCATCTTGACAATCTGATTTTGCCTAGTGATGTTTTAATCCACTTCCCGTACTTTCAACACTAACAACTTCTGACAAACTTTTCCTCACCCTTGAAGATAACATCCTCATAAATGACCTTACACTTTGTCTGAGGCTTGGAACATGAATTTATTTCCTTTTATCACTTTGTACTAAAAAGGAAGAAAATGAACCATTATTAAAAAGGGCTTTTCTCCCCTCCCTTTTAATTCTCCTCAGAAATAAGTTTCTTTTCCTTTTATCTTTTCCTTCTGAACTACAAGTACAGTCCTATTCTATCACTTGCTGATGCCTTTAGGCACACTATTTCAGCTCAAATGCATTCCTCAAATCAATGAAAATGAATTAAATTAGTACCTGCAGGCAAAATAAATTAAATAAAATGCACAATAACATAAGTCTTAAATGTTCTTCTCTGTGAAAGAATAGTAATAGTCAGTGATTGACATTCAAATAAACAATTTTGTGTCAATAAAATGAAATATCCATATCTTTATTTTTTTTCTTTTTAAAATTTAATATTTCTTCAGTGTTCCAATAGAAAAAGGTAACAATCTATTTTTCTACGGAGAAAAGTAAGGTAGAAGACCTTCATATATGTTTGAGAGAATTATACCACTGACAAAAATACTGTTTTTCTAGGAGCTAAAAGTGAATTTCTTCCTTCACCCACAGAAGAAAACAAAATCTGTGGAAAAAGCAATCCATGTTGTTTCCCACCCAAGGTTAAGCTATCAATATGATATTTTTAGGAGCAAGAATTGTACACACCCTGGACTCTGCTTGGAGCACAAGGAAGGATTTCAGTTTCTGATACAATTATCCTCAAGAAGCAAGGCTGAGCACACGCCCGGATTTAAAATGAGATGGTGAATGTTCAGTAACATTGTCACCTGTGATTTTCCAAGATGAAATTAGGATTTGTGCCAGCTGTTATTGCTAAATGTTCAGCACCATCTCCAACATCCTTGCTTACAGAATCTGAATTATGTTTTATAAACCTTTTCCATCTAAACCACAACCAAATAAACCCACCTTGATTCAAAAATAAGGTTCACTGCATTAGAAGTTCCATAGAAAGAGAAATAAACTGTGGAAATGAACCTTTTGACTAGTACTATTTGCATAGCATTAACAATCTAATCTGTGGTAGCCATAAATCCAAGAGGGAGGAATTATTTCAGGAGGTAACAGGGCTGCATTAGTGCCATGGATGCATGGACTCCCAGGTCTAGATCGGGCAGGAGTCCCAAGGGACATTTCACAGCTCCCTCTCTCTTCTTCCAAATTAAAGTAAGAAAGGTTTAAGCATCTGCTAGAATTAATTTTTTCCTTTGAAAAATAAGGAATTTTAGAATACAGGACAAAAATAAGAAGAAAGCCTTCAGACTTGCTTTCCTGTGCTCCTTTCTGCCTAAAGCCTGCCTGATTACCTTGCTCAGCCCCAGCCACTAAGCACCTCATGATTTTTCCTGTATTAACAAGGAACATTCCAGATGAGACACAAAGTAATTTACCCAAGCTGCCCTCGTACCCACAGATTTCCCAAACTCCATCCTAACTCCATGACCCACAGCCCATCCCTGGCTCTGCAATAGTCGAGAACCCAGAGCTCATCTCAAAAGCTCATTTGGAGTTTGATTTCAGCCCAGCTAGTGCTGCCTCCAAGAGAATTCATCTTGTGAGAGTGTGGGGAGCCCTGGGGCTGCGAGGCTGAGCTGCTGCCACCCCCCAGAGCCCCTGGGCAGCCTGGGCAGGGCTGGCAGCTCCCCATGCCCAGAATTCATCCCTGGTGCTGGCAGGAACCAAACCCACATCCTGCCCAAAGGGACACCTGCTCACAGGCAGCCCCAGATGAATCCTCAGCCCTGGAAGGCCCTCCTTTGGAATTGGAAAAGGATGGGTTTTGTGGGCAGCTATTTTTAAATTTTTCTTTTCACATACCCGTGAAAGCATCTACTAATTTCAGATGATGTCACGCATAGAAAGTGAGTGAGCACACTTTTTTTTTGCCTAAGATTTGAAACAGACTAAAAAGAATAATTATTTCCTCTTATTTTTTAATGAGAATTGCCAGCCCCTCAGCAGGTGGAAGGACATTGCCTGCAGGAGCTTTTTTGTTGGCTAAAAACTTGGTTCATATAATCAGCATGGTAATTAGCAAGCTCTTTGCTATTAAAAGGAACTCATTACTGCTATATTTTGCTGATTGATCCATACTCATGAAGTAATTTAAAAATGTAAAAAGCATTTTGTGAGCCACTTAAAATCTTCAATATGAATATTGAGACAATGTAACTGACAGTTGTCTTTGACTAAACTTCAATCTGTAATTCTGTAGCCATTCAAGCAAATCCACGGGGAACTGGAAAATGAAAATAATTCCCTGAAGTCATATATTGTTCTCTGCTACTTGTCAGAACTCCCTTGCAAGGGATGGGGTCTTTGTATCAAGTACATGCTCACCTCAGTTTCTGTGGCATTTTTAGAGGTGATATTGCAATCAAAGAGAGGCTGAGTTCCCACACAGCTCGTTGGAGTCACTGGATTGCCCTGGCTGACTCTGCCCTTGCTGCCCTTTGTCCCCAGGCTCGTGGGCTTGCCCTGCCCATGCAGCCACAGGAGGACTCTGAGCAGCCATTTGAAGGGGAAATCACCTCTACTCAAAACTCATGATTAGCACGGATCTCAAACTCCGGTAGGATGAGTTACTTTCAACTCTGGACCCTCTGCCAGGTTTTCTCATGCTTCAAAAGGAACTGATAAATTATCCAACAATTTCTAATATTGAAATGCCAAGAGGAGGGAGAAGAATGAGGGAAAGATGACAAGAGGGTGGACACACGTCAAATGTTCAAAGAATTTCCCTTATTCAGGGAAATCTCAAGTGAAATTCTGCCTCCAATTAAGTCACCACACAGCTCATTGAACTCAACAGTGCCAGGATTTCATCCTTGACCTGCTGCCTTGAACTCCATCCTTTAGTGCTTCCAACAAACAGCCTGTTCCTTTCCTCCTGACCAGCTCAGGTGCCACTTCATTTCCAAGCTGGCTGTGGCTCTGAGGCTGACACCGTTCCTTTAGGCATAAAAAAAGAATTGCCATGGCAATGCAATCTGCTATTTATAGGCTCCACGACAGCCCCAAATTATTTTACAACCCGAAAGGACATCACTAGTAACTGAGACAGATACATTTTTGACAGGGATCATATGTAACTATGGCTGCCCCAATTCACTTGCTACTAAAGCAAAAAGCAGACTTCAGTGAGAGCTGGGTCTGGCCCTAAAATCATGCACTGTGGTGACCCAGCAGCTGCAATAGGAAGGGAATACAGATTTCAGCTCAGCCATGAGAGTCAAGATCTGGCTGCCCCTGTGCTGGAAGGGCACAGGACGCCCACACCCTGTTTGTATGCTGCTGTGTAAATCTGATGGGCACTTGTCAAGGAAAAGTGATTTCCACAGCCCAGCTGGGCAGTTTTCATTCTGTGCTCCCACAGGCAGATTTTCCTGCCAGCACCAGCACTGTCAATGTGCTGTTCAGAGCAATTCCTTTAAGAGAATGAATTTCAATATTTAAAGATCTATTTCCCTTCTCTATTCCTTCCCATTTCCATATTTTGAAGATGAAAGGATTATGCTACTTCAGCCTTTGCTCTTGTTTTTTTGGTGTATTAAGTATTTTTAGGCTCTTCTTTCTACCCACAAAAATAAGTGCTTATAGCATTCATTTTGCTTTAAGAAATTTATTCTTGCTTTCAAGCTGCGGAAACAACTCTTACCAAGTATTATTTTTATCTTTCTTAGAGATGGATGATTTATTTTTAATTGCTTCTTTAGGTCAGGATGCTGCTTACCAGTGTGCCTACATTTACTGTGTTCATTAATTTAAGCTTTTTTAAAAAGTAATATGTCAAATCACTTTTTGCCTCCTGGAAAGGGAAGTCATGGTAGATAAGAGAGATCAATTATTAATCAGCATTAACCAAAAAAAACCCCAAAAAACAAACTAAGAAGCATCTTAAAGACCTGAGTGCTCTGTAGAATGAATTTATACCAGGTCATACTTTTCCAGCAGAAGTTCTCCTAGGAAATTAAAGCACAGGGAGATGGAAGGCTAAATTTTCCTGTTGAGGTCTTCAGTTTTTATTTCAATACACAAAACAAAAATCCCACTTAAAATTTTTAAAAAATTAGAAAGAAGGGGAAAAAAGAGAAGTAAACATAAAAGAGAAAGAACTATCCCCAAGGTTACACAGAGATGAACATGAAAACAGAGACCACAGCCTGCTCTCCAAAATACTAAAACTCCAGTTAATCCCAATTCAGCTGTCCATCCCCTCAGAGTTAATACATTCATAGAAGTACAGGATCCTAAATCCAGCAAATAAATTGATCACCTACAGAACTGCAAGTAAATTCATCCTTTTTAATTTCCCACCCTTTAATTTAACAAATATGAAAAAAACCACACATAAAATCTCTTGAAAAAAATCTCAGCTTCTCAGTCCTGCATATTTATTACATGGAGCACAAGGGAGAGCGCATAAACATCCATAAAATGATTTATAACCTGTTCTGCTATGAAGCAGAGTATTGAAAAAAGCCAGTCCAGAACTGCCTTGAAAATGTGAATCAGTGATCTAGTATTCCCTATGTTTTATATAAAGTGCAAAAATAGCTTTGAACTCTAACATTATTTTTGTCTATTCATTCTCTGTTTGGGAAAGTAAATTTGGACATGATAGTGTAACTACTACACTGTGCTGAAGCTTCTGCCAGAGAATAAATTCAGTATAGAGACAGTTCATCTGTTTCTACAAATAAATAAAAGTTATTGTAACAAATAAAAAATGCCTTGTGTCAGACACCCAAGAAAAGAGTCCGCAAACCACACAGAAACTTTTCTCAATAATCATCTTTCACTTTGAAGAACAGCATCAACCCTAGAAATGCAGCCACTTTTAATCCTGGGATATGCTGCTGAGCACAAACACATTCTCATCACTTCCATTTCCCCAAGATCTGCTTCAGATCACACCCCTGGAATTCTAAGATTTGGAAGTTCTCCCCTGTCCATTATTTCCTTCTTTACTAAACTTTTAGAAATGAAGTAATGGGGGTTTGTTTCTTCGAACAAAGGACAAGGCTGTTGTGGAACCAGGGTGATTTTACTGATTTCAACAGTGTAATCAGAATACATTGCTTTATTTTCCTTTCAGTCCCTTTGGTGCCATAAGCATTTTCCTATGCAACCTGGTTAGTATGTTCTACAGGATCCATGGTTTTATTCCAGTTTCTCAGCATCCCTTCTGTTGCACTCAGACTCATGTTCTGCCTGTTTTAACTGTTCATGCCATAACAGGCAAGCCCTTTTCTTAGAAAATGTCACTCATGGGCCCTCATTGCTTTATGAACCAACGCTGACTTTGTGCCAGCAGTCTTGTTTCTTAAATAACTAATTTATTCATTACTCCAGGCTAAAGTGGCTTTTATTATCAAAGGAGTCTGCTCTGAGAGCTGAACTGACCTCCTCTTTTCTCACAGTTCTTACCTCATGGATGTGACCTTGTGGACAGAAGTCAACCTGTAGCAGCAGACTGAGTGTCAGAACTGTCCCCAGCGTGGCAGACAAATCCACTCTAAGAGACCACTGGGAGCTGTACCTTACTCTGGGGATGCATTCCAGCACTGAGGTCAATTTTCCTGCACAGACAAACCTGAGAAAGGCATTTCAGTGAAGCCTATGTTGTTGTGTTAAAGAACCAAACAGAATCACCCCGTTCATGCGTTTAAAAACTTTTCTGCTTTATAGTGTACCTGGAGTGAAATTCTGAAAATACAAATCAGTATTTTAGAGGCCCAAGTTTTCTTTGCTGTGTCTGGCAACAGATTAAGCGAGCTGAGACAGAACACAAGACAACTTCTGAGTTCTGACATATTCTGTTTTTAAATTTAGGTTACAAATAACTTACTGCTTGGCCTGCTACACTACCTTCATGGCATTCTTTTCATGTTATTCTTGACAGTAAAGAAAGTTGTGTTAGTTTTGTAAAGATTTTGTATGTGCCCCACTTAAACTAATGATGGCAAAGGAACCAATCTGCCTGGGATTAGTGGAACTGAGAGCTCTGAGCTTACACTGCTTCCATTCTGGGCTGTAAACTGCCTGCCAACGATCACCTGGTCCTCTGGCACCTCTTTAAGCTCTTTAATTTTAAGGACAGGCAGCAATATATTTCTTTTAAACATGACACAGAATTCGAGAAGGACACTGGAAACAAGACCCTTTTATAATGTATTTTCTTCTGTCTTTTCAGACCTCAGTAAACAAGGGAAAATTTCAAATTCCTTCACAAAATGCATCTTCACCACAATGCCATGACACACTTCACCACTGTTCAGCATTACTGAAATAACTAAAGTGAAAAAAATAAAGAAAAATGAAGAGCCTGCAGCAGTATATGAAAAAAATGAGCTAATGAATTGAAAGGCAGTACCAGGCCTCCATATTCTAGCTAATATTATTGTTTAATGATAATAATTTATAGCTTAATAAGACACAAAGAGTTACCACTGACAGCAATGCAGGGGACAAAATTATAAACAGGCATTCACATAAGCACTGCAAAAATCACCCTTTTTGCACCTTTCTTCTCAGACAACCCCACATCAATATCATTAAACTAATCCACATAGCTGGCTCAAGAAAAGTATAAACCCTCTGCAATTAGCTATTTCTGAATGAGCTTTGAAGCGTAATCTGCATTTTTATTCACATTGACTTCCTTTGCTAAATACACAGGGATGTGTTTCAAGAACTGAAATCAGTGTATTTGCTCTAGGCTGCACTGCTCAGTTCAGATTAGCTGTTTATTTAACTGAACAAGCATTCCCCAGCAATTTGCAACAACCCAGATTATCATCTGACATCCCTGAGACTGACCCACAGAGAGATACTTTCTAAACTGTTTGGAAGAGTAAATTGGTCAAATTGAGAAAAATATTTACACATTCAGTGACTCAGGAAGAACTATCTACTTCCATGGGCAGGGGCGCTGTATGATAAAATTACTATTTCCTGTATCTGCTGAAAATCTCAAAGTTAAAATCCCAGTATCCCCCTACCTATTTAACACACACAGCGCACCATTATGCTTTGATCACCCAACACATAGCTGGACCTTCTTTTCCTATCACTTGTGATGAAAAAGCTGAAATTTGTGATAGAAACATTTGGCGTGAATCTTTAAACATTCTTGTATTTCATAATACTCAGTTTCACCCTAACTTTAAAAAAGTTTTCTAATTCTTTCCATATTTTATTCTGATTTTTCACTCAGTAAAGAATGCTTTGTAAGTCTGCCTCAGCAGATTTCATTAGTATATGTCTACTTTTTGCACCAAGGGTCACTAAAAGTATGAAAATATGAAATATAACCAATCTAAAAACTTGGAGTAACTCCACTGGGAGCCATTAGGAGCAGCCTCAGTAGCAAAATTATTCTCATAACTAAGCACAAAAAGAGAGGAAAAGGCTTTTATTTATTCTTTCTATGTAAAGGACAGAAAATCAAGGTACCATACGCACAAAAAAACACTAGATGATTAAAAAAATCTTTTGCATTATAGGGAAGTTTCCACAACCTACAGATGAAGCAGGTGCTTAAAACTAGCACTAAGATGATTTAGGTAATGAAGACAGTGGGCAGTTAGCTCAGTGCAGGCACAGGTTACCCTTATCACCAGATAAGGGTAATATATATTATACCCAGAGCTCAAGTTGCAGTGGGAGAGCAGGCCCAGATCTTGGTTGTCAGCAGGGTGGTTTCAAAGTGCTGCTTTCCCCTGCAGCAGCACAGACCTGCAGCAATGCAGGTCAGTGATGCAGGAATGCACACTGCAACATGGCACAGGTTCCTGGAGAACCAGCTCCATTCCACAGCAGCATCCAGCTGGGAAAAGGCTCCAGGCAAAGCCTCTGCACAGCAATTGTGAGGGAGAGAAAAGGGACAAAGTTATGACATGAGGACACTTAGATTGCATTAGCTCTTAACGGCGTGGCTCTGGATTGCCAACAGCTCCAAGCATTACAAAAAAGCTCTTCCTTTGCCATTATCTGCTTTATGCTGGTGTAAAGGCAGTTTGAAGCCAAGGTTCAGCAACCTTGCATCAGAGAAAGGCTTACAGGAGAGCATAACAATGGTCAAGATCTGTACTGTACACCATAAAATTGAGACAAAGTGATTTCCTTTGTCACTTCTTAAGTGTTGACCTCCTTATTCTGCCACTTCACTGAGGTTTCACAGGGGCATATCTGCACACACAGTAGCAGGTGAGATTGGCCCTGCATCAAGCAGCAAGCTTAGCTCAGGTGCTACTATTCCCCTCCCTGCTTCTGCTTTGTAATCCTAGGAAGATGGTTATTCTGAAAAAACAATTTATGGCCCTCTGAAACATCATAAATATTCTATTTCTGTAAGCTTTGTGCTTAACTGTGCAACTGTGAGAGACCTGCTATCAATCTCAGAAGAGTGAGCTGTACAGCATGTACAGCTAAAGCTTTAAACAACACCTGGGGTTTCACCAACCAAAGGCAGGGCAGTGACATTCAGCACACTGGGAAGTGGCACTAACTCCTCATCCCTTCCTGTGCACAGCTCTGGGGTGAATTTCTTGTTCCCAGCCCCACAAACATTGCCAGCTGGGCACCAGACACAAGATGGAGTTCTTCAAATGCATTAATTGCAAGAAATACATAAACAAAGCACAATAAGCCAGGATTCTCCTTTGTTCAGCCTTTCAGATTTTAGTCAAAGATGGTCAGGAAGCCAAAAAGTTTTGTTTCCATCTTCAGGTGCCATAAAAAGCAAATATATAATAGTGGAAGCCAGACAGGAGTCAAACACATGCCCTTCAAGAAATGTCAGGGATTTTTCATGAAAGGTAAGAGAGAAAACAAGAGGAAGGGAGAAAATATTCTCCCTCAAACTGACATTTTGATGATGCTCCAGGCAACTTCATTTAGGCTTTAGCTGCTGCCTTGCTGAGCAGCCTTTGATGCTGCCCCAGGCACTTCTCATCTAGCCTTTGGCTTCTGCTTGGTCAGACACCTTTTGGTGCCATTTCTCATTTGTGTGAGCAGCTCCTATCAATTTCACATATATAAGACTCTTTTTGTCCATCCCACAATTATGTAAATCTTTGAAGTAATCTTAGATCTTAGGCTTGGTCTTTTAATTTAAATTCCTTCAATGATTTTTTTTCTTCCCTCTCTACAACTGACTCAGAAAATCTCATTCTTTCTGCCCAATGGAAGGCTTCACGTGCTTGCTTTGAGATTTTTTTTTTTTTTGGTGCAGAGTAGAGAAGTATGCTTTCATTGTATGTATCCCTTATTTTAATATTTTATACACCAAATGTTGAGTGCAAGTCTGTCAGAAACAGATATTCCATTGCCCTTCTGCTGCAGGCAATTTCATCTTGGCCTTATTGAGCAGGGCTGTAAGAGATCTAGAATAAGATGGCTGCTGAGCCTGTGAACACCTGCTGATCAGCCCTGCATTAACAGAAAGAGCAGTAAAAAGCTGACAGCACATCTCTTCTTCCCTCATGATACTTGAACTTACTTCTTCCTTGACTGAAAAAGACCTGAATTTAGATTAGACTGTAGCACTGAGGTGTCATGATTTCTACTAATTTGAGTAGCAGGAGAGAAATGTTTGACCAATCAAATACTCCTAGATATTTTTCTCCTCATTTTTACTGTCCATTTTCATTCCTCACATTTCATATATATTCCTTCAGATCACACCCTGTGACTTTTCAAAGTGATAGACCAACTTGAAAGAACCTTCAAGGAAAGTCAAACTATTAAAGGGGCTCCATAATATTAACCTTAAACAAACTGTATTGCATACACAAATCTATCTTCAAATGTGTATGACAGCTTCCCCAGTGCCACAGCACGAGACCAAAATCACTGTAATGGACATTAATTCTGCAAAGGAACCACTGCAGACATTTGGAGCTGCTCTCAGAGTAGGGTGCACTTATCTAAGCACTTGATGCAGAATGACTGCTGCACTAACAATGCTCCACAGGTAAAGTTTGGTGGTTTGCTTGTTTTCTTGGCTTTTTATTTCTGAACAAGCTTATTCAGGGATAAAAAAAAATGATCAACAATTCAGATCCAAGAAGCAAATGTAAGCCCTGAAGTCTCAAGTTTAGTAGCACTGAGTTTTCAGGGCACAAAAATGATGCAAGATGGCAAAGAACTCAAAGATAACTTTCTGGTGAAATCAAATTGCCTGGGGTGACCAACATTTTAGCAAAAAGCCATCCAAGATCTGCAGTTTATCTCTAAAGAAAACAAACACAGAATGAACTCTGCATGGAGAAAGGCACTGCACATACCCAAAAGCATTACAATACTTTTCATCTACTTCATAATGCTGCAGCCCTGACATCTTACAGCTTTTGTATTGATGCAAATGAACTTTTAACTTTAGGAGGACAGAAACATTAAGCAGCATAAATTTACATGAGGCTAATGCTTGTATGAATGCACAAAAACAATCACAGAGATCTGTTTGGATGGGTTACACAATGACATGCTGGCATTTTACTTTCATGTTTGGCTGGCAAATGCTCAGTATTGATGCTCAGTAATACAAGCTGAACAACAGTTCTCAAAGAAACACCTACACACCAGAATTTGCTTAGTCATTTTAAAATTAAAATTATTCTTTTTTTGAACTCTGATAACAGAATGTAGTTCCTTTTTGCTGTAATATTTTAATGTTTTATTTGTGTTCTAACCACACTGGAATTTGAATTCAGATTGAAGTATTTAAAAAATTTACAACTGTTCTTTCCCAAATAATCATAGAACGAATGCTAATGAATTGGAAAGGACCTTAAAGATCATCTTGCTCCATCTGCCATGGTCAGGGACACCTCCCACTAGACCAGGCTGCTCCAACTCCTTCCAACCTGGCCTTGGACATTTCAAGGCTTGAGGCATCCACAGCCTCCCTGGACAACTGTTTTGATGTCTCACCACTCTCACAGTACGGAATTTCTCCCTGGTATCTAACCTGTATTCCCCCTCTTTCAATTTTCCATTTCTTCTTGTCCTATAACTACTGTTCCATCACAGTACCTCATTTTGTCAAAATTTGTTCCACAAGTAGCAAGCAAACTTTGCCAAACATCTCTCAGAACAGCCCCCCAATCAGAATAATGTATCATTTAGTATGAGGCCATATCTGCCAAATAGCTGAGCTGGGTTAGCAAATTCAAAACTGGCATCATTGCCAAAACTCAGAATCCTTAAAAAAACTCCACCAAAAAAAAAAAAAAAAACCCCAAACCCCACACCAGTTAAAAAACCCTTTTATAAATATTAGCCTAAATCCTCACTTTCATGTGAACCACAAAATATCTCCTTTAGCTGTACCAGCACCTGTTCAGCTGGGATCAGGTCTCTGGTGGGAGCTCTCACAGGGAGAAGCAGAAGGGCAGGACCAGCTCTTTTCACTCTCGTGACTCAAGACTTGAGGAATGGCTGGGAGCTGACCCTGGGGAGGTTTGGGTTGGAGAGCAGGAAAAGCTGGGCAGCCAGGGGGTGGCTGGGCTCTGGAACAGCTGCTCAGGGCACTGGCACAGCTCCAAGCCTGGCTGAGCCCAACCAGCCCTTGGAGAACCCCCCAGGCACACAGTGGGACTCTCGGGGTGTCCTGTGCAGGGCCAGGACTCAATGATCCGATGGGTCCCTTCCAATTCAGCACATCCTGACTCTACGATCATAATTCCATAATCTGTTCAAAATTGAAAATATCATACTTCCGTAGCTCTTTTCCTCCTAAATGATGATTATAAAACTTGTGCTGTTAAAAGGGCCTTCCCAGTTTTTTACCCTCTCAACCTGAATACTGTTTATTCCCACCTATCTATTGAGTGTTAGCCCCCCCAGTTTCTACAAATTACCTTTGCTCCAGAATATTGTTATGGTGTCCTTTAATTAGTGCATCACCAGTGACTACAGTTACCAACAGAACAGTGAACTGAGTTGGGTAAATCATTATCTGCTGAGGCTTAGATGTCACAAATGTGCTGGGAAAGAAATAAATTATAGATCAATAGTACTGGGACTGGAATGATCCATCCCACCTAATTAGAACCACCATATTTCAGTACAGTTAACAGTTAAAAAGAAAATGAAAAAGTCAACTCTTTAAATAAATCTTAATAAGGCCAGTCCTTAAACAACCATTCTACAAAGATGGGGGAAGTTTTAATGCATAATCATAAAATAATTTAGTAGCAATATCATTAGGAAGATCTGAATTTCAAAAGAATAGTTCTTCATAGAGCCAGTATGAACCACTAAAGCTTCACAGCCTTGCAGGAATGGACTGGGCTGGGTAGCTGGGAAATTGTTGTGAGATTTCTAGAGGATGGTTCAGACTAAATGTCTTCCAACACATCTCTGTGTCAAGTTTATCCTGCATTTTGGGGAATTTTCAGGAGCTTGAACTGGTTAAAAGGGTTGACTGGAGCAGGTATGCATCCATCAGCGTTCACCGGTACCAAACTAAATCTTACCACTGGAAGCTGTAACAAGTCAAGCATAAGACTGCTATAATAAAGCAAAATAGATTTGAGGAAAAAAATCCGTAACTAAAATAAAACAACAAAAAACTCAACAGATATTTATTTATTTGCTCTGGTCATTAGTGGAAGAGTTGTTCTCTCCTTTAGCCCAGAATGATATATCCATATGATGTATTTATGTGAAATATTTACTGTCCCCTTGCAATTAACCCCCACCCCAGAACAGCCCCTCCAGAGGATTCGGTTGTTGTCAAACACGTTTTGCATTCTCAAACTGTACGTAAAATCTATCCCTCAACCAACAAGCAAAAAAAATTTAGTTTTTTCCCAACTTGAAACTGGTCCAGAGCTACCAAAGACCAAAAGAAGAAAAAAATATTAAATTAGTAAGCTAAGGAAAAGCGAAAAGAAGAAACAAAAAGGGGCAAAAATCATGCAGCGCACAAGAAACAGAATAATAAAGAGCACGTATTATCTTAGAAGCAAAGAAGTATTATCTCTTCTAAGTATTATTACACAGCTCAAAAATCACCTCCTGAGAATAGCAATGAAAAAACACGTGAAGCCCTCCAAGGTGTTTTGGGGTCACACCGCTGTGTTTAGAAGCAGCCGTGTCCTGCAGGAGGGGCGCAGGAGCTTGGCCCGAACTGTCCCACCCTGATTTAACCCCGCAGGGACCGCGGGACGGGCCTGCAGCACACAGCCTGCCCTTTCCAACGGCCCCAGGGAACAGCCCGAGGGAGAACTGCACCGCGGAGAAAGGGAAGGGAAGGGGTAAAAGGTGAGGGAAAGGGGGAAAAAAAAAAAAAAAAAAAAAAGAAAGGAACAAGGCGAGGCAAAGGAGCCGCAGCCCCGCAGCCCTTTGCCGCGCCCGCTCCCCTCAGGGCTCCGCGGCTACGTCACCGCCGCGCGCCGGCGCATGACGTCACCGCGGCGCCGTGCCGCGTCGCTGCGCGCGCCGGCGGGGAAGGTCGCCGCGGGGACGCCGCCATGCTGTCCGTGGCCGCCCGTGCCGGGCCCCTGGCGCCCTTCGTGTCCGCCGCCGCGCACGCCGTGCCCGGCCCGCTCCGCCCGCTCGTCCCGGCCGCCGCGCACCGCGAACACAAGGTGCCGCTGGACCTGAAGCGGCCTCTGCTCTGCCGGGAGTCCCTGAGCGGCCGCGCCGCCCGCGGGGGTCTCGTCGCCAGCGCCAGCCTGAACGGTGCGGGCCGGGGGGCAGCGGGGGCGGGCCGGGGGAACGGGCTCAGCCGGGGCTCAGCGGGGGCACTGCCAGCGCTCCCGGGCGCCGCCCGGCCCGGCCCGCGGGGGAGAGCTGGGTTCGGCCCGGCGGGCGGGGGAGCAGAGCCGGGAAGGAGAGCAGGCGGGCGGACTGCGGGGGCTCGGTCCGGTTGGGGTTTGGAAATGTTTGGTTCTGTTGTCACCGCTGTAATTGTCACGCATTTACAGCTACGGAGCTTGCTCAAGGGCACCTGAATGGCAGCCTCCTTTCAATGACTCAGAACAGGCAGGGACAGGAGGGACACAGTGTATCTGTCACCTCTGCCCGAGCAGGGACAGCACGGGATTGTGTCCAGGCGGGTCGGGATATCTCCGCTGAGGGAAACAGCTCAGTGATTTTCGTTTTACCGCTGAGGAAATGCAGCTAAATTCTGTCGCTGGGGAAGGCACGAGACTTTTAACTGCAGGCACGAGAACAGAGGGGTGCAGTGAGAGCACACCGTTTGTGTTACCCAGGTCGGGAAAGCATCGGCCGGGGAGTGACACCGAGGTGCTCTATAGAACCCGACCTGTGGCCCGGGGCTGGGCTGTCCCTGCCGAACAGGGCTCGGCAGCTGCCACTGATGGGCCGTGCTGCTTCAGCCGCTGCAGAGCGCACACGTTTAATTCTGGGAGGGCAGTGCCATGCTGAAGATGCTCAGTAGCAATTAGAGCTGAGTACTTCACCTGACCCTCAGCTGTAAAGGGTTTGTTCAGGTGAAAATCCTACAAATCTGGAACTGACATAGCTGATATTTAGCTGTGCTCTACATTTAATTAACATCAAACATGCTTTTCACTGAGTATAGCAAATTTTGTAGATGTTAGTCATATCACATGTTACTAAATGTTTTAAGTCGATACCAAAATAACTTAGTATGGAGCACTATCTCAGAATTCCGATTTTCAGTTTAATTTCTTCGTAGGTAAAATCCTATAGCAATTACCTTCTCAATGCTGAGTTACTTGTAAACAAATGTAGGTATCATGCTCATCGTACTGCATATAAATCCCTGAGAGGTTAAGTACTTTGAGACATCTGTTAACTTTGTGCCAACTGCTAGAAAACATAAAGACCTAATAATACTCTTCAAGTAACAGGCTGTACTTTGGTAAGTAATGTGTTCTGTCCTTGCCATGTTCTTTTCTTTGGCTTATAGGTTTTTATTGGAGGAAGCAAGATTTCTTTTGCTGGACAAACTCATGGGAGGCCTTTTAGTTATCCTTAATATCCTGTTACTTGAGCACACAGGTTTGATGGGGGAATCCCACTTGAAATTGGATAATTGTTAGCTTTATCCCTAAATCTTTTAAAAAGCGAGCTTGGGGACTGAAGGTTTGAAATTATTTACTGTGGCTTTTAGCTAAGATAACAATTTAATATGAAAAAGGATGCCTGATATTTTTAATTTTAAAAATGCTTAACCACATACTTAATATTATTACAGGCGTAGAAGTTACTTCAGACAAAAAATAACACAAAAGTGTTACGTTGCAGGTGTGCAAACTTCACTACATCAGATTTTCTTCTTAGCAGCTCTTTTCAAGGAAACATTTGGATGGAAAAGAGACCTCTCTTTTCTGAGCTAGTCGTGGTATCCTACTGGAGCTTTTTCTTGAAATTTACTGAAAAAACAGTTCATTTTTTTTCCCCAGAAGCCCAGAACTACTCACAGATTTTCTGCACTCTGATCAGGTTTGTTTTTCAAAGAATAGGGAAACCAGTTTCACAAATCACCTGTTGATGTACCAAAAATTCCCTCTGAAAACCACTTTCATAGAACATAAAATTAAAGTGCTTAAAGGACTCCTACCCAGACTTTGGAATAACTTTTACCTGTTTTTCCAAAAACACCACTAAGAAGGTACCATTTCAAATGCATGGCAGTGTGTTTTACCTGCAGTGGTGTCACGTGCTGTCCTTTCCCGTGCAGCCCCTGCCAGCGTGCGCTGTGTCCACAACGATGTGGCCGTCCCTGACTTCTCTGCCTACCGCCGCCAGGACGTGCAGGATGCCAACGCCTCCTCCCAGGGCAGCAGCGACTCCAGGAAAGGCTTCTCCTACCTGATGACTGCAGCCACAGGTGTAGCAACCGCCTACGTTGCCAAGAATGTCGTCACCCAGTTCATTTCCAGCCTGAGTGCCTCTGCTGACGTGCTGGCCTTGTCCAAGATTGAGATCAAGCTGTCTGACATTCCAGAAGGCAAGAACATGGCTTTCAAGTGGAGAGGGAAGCCCCTTTTTGTGCGTCACAGAACCCAGGCAGAGATCAGTCAGGAGGCTGGAGTGGATCTGTCCCAGCTGAGGGATCCGCAGCACGACCTAGACAGAGTGAAGAAGCCCGAGTGGGTGATCCTGGTGGGGGTGTGCACTCACCTGGGCTGCGTCCCCATCGCCAACTCCGGCGATTTCGGCGGCTACTACTGCCCCTGCCACGGCTCCCACTACGACGCCTCTGGCAGGATCAGGAAAGGCCCCGCTCCCTTAAACCTCGAGGTCCCAACTTACCAGTTCATTGGGGATGACACGGTGGTGGTTGGCTGAGAGACGAGTGCTTGCTCACTTCCATGCTCCTGGGAATGTACACCATACTGTAAAACCAGTGAGCATACTGTAAAACCAGAAATTAGCTGTCTAGATTCTCAGCCAGAACTATGCTTGAATACTGTGTTCAATTTCAATAAAAACTTGGAGTGAGCACTTTTTCCTGACTTAAAATAAAGTGTATTTCTTTGTGTACACATTTGTAGTGTGTCCAGCCAAGGAGATGCTAGAGCAGACCCACAACACAAAGCCCTCCTGAAGGGCTGCTGATTCAAGGCAGTGAGCTACAAATCCACAAAGAGATGTTATAGCTTGCATTGGTCCTGCCAATACAGCACAGAACTGGTGTTTCATTGCATGCAGAACAGGAGGAGAAACAAAGTTTACTGTTTCTAGGACAAAGCAAAAAGACACCAATCCCATACTTTGTATTTCCTTCTCGTTCTTTACCACTAGTCTGGAAGTACTGCTGTCCTGCACTGATGTAGTCCCTCAGTTGCAGAATAGAAACTAAAATCCTCAGAAACTACAGAGAAGTCTGAGAGAATTTTCAAGATGCAAATAATAAAAGCTTACTCACAATAAACTAGTAAAAAACCCAGATTGTTAGAATTAAACATTACTAAGCAGAGATTACAATGTGGTCTGATATACTGTTCTGTGGATATAGTGAGGGAGAGTTCTGTCTGACACCACTTTGACAAATAGGGGTGTCATTCATTTCAGGGACTGTCACAATCTATGCAAGTAGCAGTCAATAAAAATTGAAAACCATTGTATGCAGCCTGTTTGGTGAACAACTCACATCCTTTGTGCATGCAGATATTAATTCTAAAGTATATTTTTTCTTTGTGCCATATGAAAGAAAAGACAAGATTGCTTTCTCCCTCTCTTCAAATGGATCCAGACAGCACAAAGCTCCTGTAGCCGAAGCAAAGGGACAAGTAAAGAAAGGTTCAGGCAGGTGAAGTTAAAGGCATAAAGACACAGCTTCTGACTTGGATCCCAAAAAGCCCACCCAGAGGAGCCCTTGACTGCCAAGGAGCCAGGGGTGGGTGGGTGGTTACAGTGGACACTTGGAGCTGCAGTGCAACATTCCATTAACTCCCAGTTCTGCCTCTGACTCAGAGGCATCCCCAGAACCTGACAGGTTCTAGAGGGGGCCATGGCATGAGAAACAAGGGCAATAACTAAGAAACGTCAACCAGCAGCTCTGTTTAACATTACGCAGCCTTAGATGTTTGTGTTTTAAAGGGAGATTTTTTACTTTCCACATATCTAGCAACTTAGCAAATCAGCCGTAACTGAGAAGTTGTCCAAAACTCAGTTAAACTGGCAGTTTATCAGCCCTAACTGATAAACTCTGGGTGAATGTCAAGAGAAATGTTGGTTTGGAGCCACTTCCATCTCAGCCCCAGACCCTGCTAATACTGAGGTGTTCCTCAGTCCAGGGCTGGGAGCAGTGGCACAGCCAGGAGCAGTTTGCTCATTCCCACACCCATTGCCATCATTTGTTGCTAGTGTTGGCAATGAGAGGAGGAAAAGGGGACCCTGAGCACTTCAACAAGGCTCACTGTGTTCAGGAAATTTGTGTAGGAATTGTAAAAGGACAGAAGTTGTGATACATAACGTGGTCCCTTAGGTAAACAGCTGTATTCATATTACACTTTTAAAATTAATAATGCTTCAATTTATTAAAGCCTTCATTTATATTTTGTGCCTATTAAAATACATAATGCTGTAATCCTATTTGTAAGCAGCTAGAATGCTAGAAGGTGGTAAGTCATAGTCTCCATGGATTTATCAGGAACAAATCAAGTCAATGCAATCCCATTTGTTGCTATAGTAAGATAACAGGCCTTGGAAACAGGGGAAAATTAGCAGTAGCTACCACAGTTTTAAATAAGATTTTCACACCATCTCCCAAGACATTCTCATGTCTATTAAGGAGCCTGGTATAAACTGGAGTATTGTAGAGAACTGCTGTTCCCAAAGCAGTGCTGGTGGATGAACTACCAGCAATTCCCTGTTGGAGCAGCAAGTCCTGCTGTGAGGAGCTCAGTGAGACCCTGTGAGTCCAGCACTGCCCACTGCTTGTTAATCAGCTGGCAGAGAATGAGCTCTGTGAAGCTGGATGTGGTGATGTGGTGGTGAAGTGGGTACAGCTGGGAACTTTGATGCAAAAAGGATTAGAATTAAAAATAACCTGGACAAGTAACACCCTACAAAGTCAGCATGTACTGTGATAAAAACTAATAGCCAGGGAGCAGGTCTGCAGAAAAGGATTTGGGATACCCATGAAAACAAGAATGGATGGTTTATAACATTGTCAATGCATCAAATGTTAAAATAACTTTGAAGATTAAAATCTGTGGGGATAAATTATAATGTTAAAATGAATGGAATTCTTGATACAGGAATAGGGGAAGCTGAGGGACTGAACAAATTAATGGAGGAAATAAATTACTGGTTACAGAACATTCCTCTTGTAAGAAAGTTGCAAGAGAAAAAATTTGAGGGAAATATCACTGAATGCATGTGTTATGCTGAATTCTTTTTTAAAAAGTGTCAGTTTATAGCCTCAGAGGTAGGTCACTGAGCTATTTGGGCTTTTTTTCTGACTCATTAGGGTCGTCCTTGTATTGTTCAACATGCTGCAGCACCAAGAGAAACAACACATTATAACTTGGTTTGCTCAAAGAGACACAGAACTCTTGGCATTTTTTGTCCTAGCACTACTGGCAACCCCTTTGTGTCACAGCTGTGATAGATTTTCTTCATTAACTATTTAGCATTATAACATTTTAATAACCTCAAGACATAAATTATGGCATTGCCTTGTTCTAGCAATGCATAATCAAAATGTAACGCACCACATTGTTTACTAAATGCACTTTTGCCCTCTATGATATTAGAAATTTAATATGAGCAAATCTGGAATTAAAGCACATTTGAAATGCATATGTTTGTTGGTTTTACCCAACTTTTACAGGGGCTTGGAACATGAGAAAGGAGGAGAGTGTCTTTTCTGCCTATAAGTAACAGAACTAGCAGAAGAAGACTTCCACCTCTAACAACATAACAGAGTACTGATGGCTCATGTCTTTTGTCAGTCAGTCAGAATTGGCAGCTGTACAATGACTTCATCTTCTCCCACACCAAGCAGAAGTTACACTCATGGAGGCAGAGGTGGATCAGGAGGTAAACATTACAAATGAAAAAAGAGTCTTGCTTCTGGACTTAGCACCAGCCTGTATTTGAGTTACCTTTAGAATAAATTCTACAGTAAAAATCACCTTTAGCAAAAATTCTACATTAAAAATCACCAACATGCATGTTCTGTGCACAGCTTTCTGCAAGCATCTAATGGTGGTGTTGGACTGAGCTGGTTCACTCCCACCATGTAACACAGAAAGAGAACCCCAAATACTCCTCAGAGTCATCATATAATCTACAAGTAATTGCAATACACAGAATGAGAATCAGCAAGGTTGGAAAAGACCTCTGAGATAATGCCAGCCTCTAGCTCCCATCACAAAGAAAAAGTGCCAGCTTCTTGAAAAACTCTATTGGTTTGCATAGCCCTAGGATGATTAAAAGAGTTTCTGAGAAATGCATCATTTCCTAGTAAGTCCAGGAAATTTTATATGTATGGGGATTTGATGGTTAAAAGGAGTACTTAAACCATAATATAAACTGCTTGAATATATATCATGAGAGGGTAGATTTGGCATGCACAGAAATTTGCCTTCTTTGCCTACCTTTGTAGAAGTTAAGGAAATAGCAAGAAGCATCTAAGAGGAAAGTTTTATTTCACAGGTTAACAGCAGCAGGGCTTTTTGTCAGTCAGACAAGGAGGAGAATGATTTTGTAACCCTACCTGTGCATAACTCAAACAGAGCTGGTGACTGGCTACAGCACCATTTAGGCCACATTGCTATCTGAAAAAAACCAACCCAAAATTGGAGGTCTCCATCTGGCTTGCAACAAGTGTGACAAAGCATTTCAGATGTCAGCCTGAACTGTCCCCTGCAGGATGTCACCTCTACACAACAGCCTGTCAAGTTGTGCCAGGCTACACCTGGGCTTCCCCACTGTTTTCAGATCCAACTGAACTGCAATTTTGAATTAAGCAGTAACATACCAGGGGCTGCAGTGGCTTTTCCAGCAGTTTGTCTGGGATTGTAGATACCCCAAAGGTCCAAAGAACACTGAGACATTGTGCAAGCCAGAATTTAACACACACAGCAAGATGTGGCTGAGATTTCCCACTGAAGTACCTAGAGTAGCATGAAACTTCTGACCTAGCAGGAATTTTTTCTCTATAACATCAATTTTGACTGTCTGATTAAAGACTGCATATATAGGTCAATATGATTTTCTTTTCACACTTGGATATGCTTGGATTTAAATGGCTTTACTTGGACTATAATGTTTCCACAAGCAGAAGCCACAATTTATTCTTATTTTCAGTTCTTTTAATACCTCTGCTTCAGATTACAGTGCAAAATAAAAAGATCTCTTTCCTAGCCACTGTACTTGATACAGACTAGGAAGAAAAATAACTGCTTCAAAGCATTTGTGTTTTTTCCAACTAAACAAAGCATTGGTATTTTCTCCCAAGGCATATCTGACATTGTGTATCTGAAAGAGAAATTCTTGCATTATGGTAACAGAAAAGAAAAAACTTACCTGTATGTTTATATATGTTTATTGTACATGCAAGTAAGTATATGTCAGGCTGTTCAAAATTTATCATTCAACATTTACAAGGGTGTTTTCTATATCAGCTTTTGGAAGGTTGGAATTCATCCAATAATTTTTGGGCCTTATCACAGTGACACTCAGAAGAGTTGTTGGTGATCATTTTTCTCTCCTTGCCTTGTGCCAATCATTTTTCAGAAACATTTGTTTTTGAGGACAGCTTTGTATTTTGACAGATCATGTGTCCTTACTTTGAATTCATAGCAGTAGATATGAGCCATTCTTACAAGCAGTCTATAAATCATCAACTTTTCCACCCTGAATTTCTTGCCATCTCTGGGCTGTTTCACTGAGGTCAGTAAAGGTTGGCATTTCCACCACTATTTGTCTTCCAAATTTTTTCTCCTCTCTGCCTTTTCCTTCATTTCATTTCCCAGGCAAACACACTTCTGCTTATGCCAGCAGGCATCACATCCATCAGCTTCTCTGAGACAGGAGGGGCTCCACAGGCTCTGCGCTGTGAGCAGTCACACTGAGCCCTTTTCATGTCAGCTGCACTCACAACCCCAGGGAAACACCCAGGGATGGAGCACTTGGGTGGGTAAAGGAAAACCTGGAAGAACTGCAATAAAACCATGGAGTCATGGTCTAGCCTGTGGTTATGTATTAGGCAGCCCTGATGTCCAGAGCCCCTAGAAATAGTGTTTGTCTTAATTAATCCAGCATTTTTCTACAAAGGAAGCATAAATATCTTCAAAGTCAGCACGAAATGAAGCTGCTGTAATCGAAGCACAGCACACAGGAGGAGACAAAACATCCTACAGGTGCAATGGTAGATTAAATATGCCTCATTTAGATACTAAACTGAACAGGGCTGTGAAGCTTCAATCTTTAGAGGCAAAATAAATGCCCCATGAACAGTAATGAATTACAATTTCCCAATTTCCAAAGCCCCACTGAGCACAGAATGGTCAGAGGCACAGTCTCTACCTTTGGGCAGGGAAGATTCAGCAACCTATGAAAAATCTCTTGGATCTGTGACTGCATTCTTCCCATCATGTTCATGATGTTAAAGTCATTTTCCCTTCCATTTACCTTCCACAAAGCACAGAGGCAGCAGAAATTGCCTCATTCTGTGATTTTTAGCTGTCTTTCATTCATCAGCAGTCTTATCAGCAGTATGTTTCTCCCAGGTGAGATATAATCTATTAACATTTTTGGCAGCTTCTTGTGTGTTGCTTTTTCACTGTTTCTACCCAAGTGGGCTTTAATGGAATGCTTTTTACCTAAAATGGGTTTGTTTGGACAATACAAAACCAGTTTTCTCCACTTTCTTTTGTAATTAGCTTTATCAGTACCAGAGGAAAAAAAAAAAAAGCCAAACACTGCACATATTTGGTCTCTATCTTATATTCCTTGGACTTAGTTACAAAACAATTCTTGTTTCTGTGCCTCTTTTGGAAATATCTACATTTATCCTTCCTTTCTATTTTGACATAAATTACAACAATTAAATAATACTGAAGTCCCTGATGAAAGTTATCTTTAGCAACCCATTTAATTCTCATCTAAGGATCTCAAAGTGCTATTCCCATTATCTTCTAAGCTGCCTCCCAGTTGCACTGCAGTGTGTATTCTGAATGACACACTGCTTTGAAGTCTAAATGATACAAGAAAGTCTTGGCTTAGGGATGTTTTTGACAACTAATTGTAGTTTTTGATAAAACTCTTCCAACTCTGTGAGAACATACAGCTCAGTGTTTTCATTATTCTT
Organism: Camarhynchus parvulus; assembly: GCF_901933205.1. Taxonomy (NCBI): domain Eukaryota; kingdom Metazoa; phylum Chordata; class Aves; order Passeriformes; family Thraupidae; genus Camarhynchus; species Camarhynchus parvulus. Next base: position 13,991,858 of record NC_044581.1, on the reverse strand, counting down.
GTTTCATATTTTATTTAGAGTGATATTAGCTCATCACTCACTCATCTCCAATCTCTGACTCCCCAGTAATGCCCTTCAGAGTAACCACAGAAACTTCATGTGCAGCACAATTTACTTCTGTTTGAGTTATGTACTAATCTTTGATATATCCAGCTCATTCCACCAAGCAGTTACACTTGTACACATCCTTCAGATGGTTTCAAGTCAGATTTCCTTTCAGCTGAGGAAGGCAATTCAGGTATGACACAGCTCCTGTCAGGACACAGCTCTAAGTCCTGTCCTCTCCCCCATGGCCATTTTTAACCCCAGCAGAAGGACACGGATGGCAAGGAATGGCAATCCTTGGAATACAATTCCTTGCAGAACAGCATGGGTAACTTTAAAACAGATTAAGGTTATATAAGGGCACCTCTGCACAGGTTCTATAAACTGTAGATTCCTGACAGACTTGCACCAACACATTTGATTGGTGACCTACCTGAATTTAAATTCCTTTAAACTCCTGTTTCATGCAGTACAAATCAGAAGAGAACATTACAGCAAAGCAAGTAATTGACAGAAATCTAAAGACATCTGTTAGAGGCAGACTGTACCTTCTGCCAGCACAGTATTTAACACCAGCTCCTTTCTCAGCTGGTAAATTGTAAATGGATGAGTCTTCCCTCACAGAGAAGGAGAGTAAGTGGGTGGGAAGATGCTGGGGAAGCATTTTAAAACTCTGTGACTGCACAGGAACCTAACACTGCTCAAAACACTGATCTTTTAAAGACATTTGAGGGAGCAGAGGAGAATGTTCTGGTATGAGGTGAAGGACATTCAGTGGTAGCACTCAGCTGTCTTCAGTCTTCCCAATGCACCATTTAGATCTCCCAAATCAACAATAAATAAAAGGAAGAAGTCATAAAAGAAGGGATAAAAAGCATGCAGAAAAAAAAATCACCAAACTATAAAAGCAAAGCAGAAGAAAGGAAATGTGGATTCCACATGCTATCATTGCTTCAGAATGTGGGGAAGGCATAAAAATACAAATGCAACAGAAGTTTCATGGAGTAAAGGTCAATCTGTGGATTTTGAACTCAAAGCTTCCTGCTCAGTCTCTGGTTCAAGAGAAGCCTGGAGCAGAAGAGTGCTGGAAATTGGCACTGGAAATCCAGATGAAAGACAACTCTAGTCTTGCATGTTTCTTTTTCTCTTTCCAACAGTATTTGTTCGTGGTTGATGCTGTAAGCAGGGTGGGCCGGTCATGACCCCACACAGCTCTCTCAAGGAGCTCAGTGGCACTGGAAATCGTCTCAGTGCCAGTAATCTGCCTTTCATTTTACAATATCTATGGTTAAGCATCAGATTGCTGCAGATTTATTTAGGACTCTTTGGGTGAAGTACCCTTTACACAGTGGGTGGCAGTTACCAGTAATGCTGCTGTTATTATTATTATTATTACTGTGGAAAAGCTTTCAGTGTAAAAAGGTTTATGGAGGCAAGATTTATGCAGGCTGATTGCACATACACCTCCTACACTAAAGATACTCCACTGAACAGAAGCCACAATAATTCCACGATAAGCTGCACCCAGAGGTTTGAAGAGCCACTGTAATGTCTCCCTTAGAGCCAAGCCAGCTCCAGAGCAAACAGACATTCCATCTTCCAAATGAGACAGGAGAAGGCCAGTGAGAACATCCCTCACGAGCAAAAACATTTAAAACTTACATATAGACTTTTAAAACTGGCATATATTTTAGGTTATTGGTACTTGGATATTCAGTAATGAATGCTGTGGTCAATAAATATCTTTGGGCAAGGTAAGGATGATCTTGGATGCACTCAACAGCTAAGGAGGAAGAGCAGCATATAAACCTGTTTGGGTTTGCATCAATTCATTTTTCCTGTGCTCTTTGACAAGAAGATAATGCTCTCATTTACTTGAAAACATTTGTTGCTAATGCTACACACCATTTCATTACAGAATTTACTAAGTTGGGTCAATGTTTTATAGATGTTGCTTACAGAAATGATTAAATAAACTTTGGACCACTCCTGCAGTGCAGCACCAACCTCCAAATCAAGGGGAAACAAGACTTCATCAGGTAATTCAGATTCGTAGGCATCCATCCTTTGTTTTGAACAAAAACCCTTTTTTTTTTAAACAATTCATTATTTAATCAAGCCTATTTACCTTAGAATGATTATCTACTTATTTCAATCTTGTTAATGCAGTTGTAATTCTTCAAATATTTACAGAAATAAATAAAAAAAAAGGTAAGCTATCTGCTTTTTGTAAATAATATATTAAATTTTCTTCAAATAAAATAATTAGTTCTGACCAGTAACACTGTGTAATTAAAAAAAATCCAAATAAAGCATTCTCTAATTATAATTCCAAAGCTTATACTATTTTTGAAACTTGTGTTGGCTATTTGATAGATAATAAAAGCAAATTACTGTTTTCATAACAGTTGTCAAATAACACCATAATGCCCAACTGATGACTAATCACAATGCATAATTCCCCATAAAAGTTAATTGACAATTGATTTTCTTAAATACTGAAAGAATTCATCATGATGAAAACTGTTATAATAAAATCCCAAGGAATTAGAAAAGATTTATCTCTATCTGAGCATTTCTGCAAATATTAGACCTACTGAAGAGAATAAATAACAAAGGTGGGTTGGAAACACAACATCCTCCTCCTTCACAGACAGAATATAAATTATGAGGATGTAGCTAAGAGGATCAGTACTTTTTTGTAGGTGCATCATGGTTTATGTGCATGGCTGGTGCATTTGCTCTCAAGCCCTGCCAACACACTCAGCTCTGGGATCACCACCTCAGTGCTTGCAAATATGTGACAGAAACTGGGAAAAAAGTATAAAGACATAAAAAAGAAGGTAGTAATAATATGGAACACAAGAAGGTGAACCCAACAGTAGCTATGAGGGTGATTTTTAGAGGTGGTGAGCATGAGCAGGTGGATTTCAGGATGGAGAGGAGCCACCAAGGGAGGCCACAGTTCTGGCTAAGACCCCCCTTGAAAATTACAATAAATTTTTCCTATATCATATTAAATACAAAACAGGAAAGCCAGCAAATGTGATTATTATGTATCAGCTTGTCTAAGGATCTTTAGGCAGTAATTAAAATAAAAAGACATTTCCCTGCAGTTCTGCAATGTCGTGGGGATGGGCAATTTGTGTCCTTCACCAAACTTCAGTGGGCTTTAATGGGAAACTTTAGGCTGTCACAGTGGGATCAATCAGAAGGTAAAAGTTGCACAGAGTGGAACAAAATAAAAGGTGAAAGGCTATTGCTTTATGAGCACGTGACAATTTAAATTTGTTATGCACTCTCAAGAGCACTCTGCCCGGCCCAGAGGAGCTGTGCCCAAGGGCAGGAGCGTACCAGGCTGGCTTTTAGGCTGCTCAAGTTTCTTTCCTGTGCTTTAATACTAGAGATGCCAGGCTCATTTGGACAGTGCCTCTTCTATCCAAGATATTCAGATTTTCCCCAGTGTTGGAGTAAAGACCTTTTGTTTTACCCTTTTTACAGCATGCAATGCATTCCCAGTTACTGCAGCAGCAACTTTTCTGCAATACAAGATTTTTGCATTTATTTGATTAAAAGTTAAACTAAATGAGAGAGGATGGTTTTTATATAACTGATAAGAAAAAAAAAATAAGGCAAACAGTACTGAAGTTCTGCCCTGTGAGGGTGGTAGAACAGCAGCTGTGGCTGCCCCAGCCCTGGCAGTGTCCAAGGCCAGGTTGGATGGAGCTCCCTGGGATAGTGGAAGGTGTCCCTGCTCGTGGAAGGGGTTGGAGCTGGACAATCTTTGAGGTTCCTTCCAACCCAAACCATTTTTTCCCTGTGTGACTGTATGATTGAAATGATCAGCTGAGTCCTATAAACTGGAGCAGTTTTGAGATGTGTCCCAGTTCAGTAAAACTATGTAACATTAAGGAGGAAACTCAGACAACAATCTCTACCTAATGAATCCATTTGCTTTTCACATGGTGTTACCACATGCAAACAACTAAACTACAGTTCTAAAATGTCATTTATTTTCCTTACATGCAGAAAGAAAATGAAAAAGAGCACAGAACTAATCAAGTGGCTTGGGGCCTAGAAGCCACGTTCTACATATGATGTGCAAACACATCATGCAATAAATTATGTACATGAAGCAAACCAAAGAAAGCCTTAGCCAAAACAACAGCAACAAAAACAACCCTCACCAAACATAAACCATACTGGTAAAATAAACTAAAGTATTCAATTATTGAATGAAACCATTTGCAGTGGGCAATGTTGAGATAATAGGCTGAAATGTGACAGAAAGCACATCATTGCCTGCTCAAAAGCTCATCTGAAAGGAATGCTAAACTGTCAATAACACAACAAATCATAATCCACTTATTGTCCAATATTCCATAACAAACAGAATGGCCAGATCCTCTGGGAAAAGATACAGAGCTTGGTATAACAAACTAACTACAAACCCATAAACCTGTTTACTGTTTTCCATAAAACAAGAGTATAGAAGCATTTGCTGAAATGGAAAGCCACACATCTCTGAGCTTTGTGTAAGTGGGTAACAACAGCCAGACTTCTGACTTCTCTCCCTCATCAGGACCTGCCTTCAGTATGAGAGTACTAAATAATCCATGCTAGTTAGCCCTTCTTTGCATGGGCTTTTGCATCTGCCCCTCAGCTGAGGCAAATCATCCCTGGTTTAAATCTCTTTTATGGCAAATACTGGGAAAGGCTTAAAAATAACATAAACCCAAAGCCCAGCATGATATAGGATTTCCTTATGGATTTCCCTGTCAGGAAACAGAAGTGAGAGGAGCAATTCCTTAGGTTCAGTTAAAAGGAAGCCAAACTCTGAAAATTATTTCCAGCCATGCAGAATAATATTATCTATTTAGTACTCCTAGTTCTCACGTTTCAAATTAATTACCAAATTAAATTGGGAGAACAGTCTTTCCATTAATTGGGGAAAAAATTAAAAATCAGTAAACAGCTTGCTGGGTTGCTTTCCTGCAATCCCCTTATTGGAATCAATTTCCTGATCTTGCTGGAAGTTCAGTGTGATTATCCATGGACAAAACAGCTCCTGGATTTACATTAGGTGATGTGCCAGCTGTAGTTTGTGTGTTTGTGTCCGCACAGGTAGTGAAGTCATCCTTTAATGTAAACATTGCCCATGTTACTCTGGTGCTGAGGGGTGAATGTGTGTGCAAATAGGAATCTCTGTGAGAGGAAATGGTTGCACAGGATGATTTGTACCCTCTTGAACAGAGCCTGACCTGCTCCATCACATGAATCCCACACGTGAGGTCACTGCTGCTTCCACACTGCTTTGTGCTTTCACTGTTCCCTCGAGGGTTTTTTCTGGCTATAATTAGAGTTAATCACATTTCAAAGTACCAAGATAATTATCTCCATGTCAAATTAGCTCTTTTCAAATTAAAGACTGTCTCTGCTTAATTTTTCCCGTTTTGAAAGAAAAGCAGTGATCCCCAGATCTTTTATGTCATTTCTTTATGAACATGAGGCTACGATAAGCTACTTTCTGAACCACTGCTTGAATGCAATTTATTTTACATAGCTTTGCATAATAAAATAGCATTTTAGATAACTTATTCAAAGGGCAGATAGTAATTCTCTGAGGATTTCATCAAATCACTCTTTTCATGTTAAATTAATGTGCCAAGTTAATTTTGGAATAAACAAACCAAGATATTTAATTGCTTTGTGATAAATATGTAGTCCTTGCCTAGAATTTTATCATGTTTTAAATTTTTTAACTCCATATATTTGTGTGCATCTCAAAAGCCTTAAATTTATGTATTTACTGTTACACACAATAAGATGTATTTAATAAACTGGTAACTCCGTGTTCATATCAACCCAAAATTTATCTTTCATAGCTATTTTGTATCCCGTGTGATACAGCATGAATGGCAGAGGGGACTTTTTTGGAAGAAGTCAGTTCTAAACAAACTGACACAGGAAATCTGAAGGATAATGATAAGCTCTGACAAATGAGAAACAAGCAAAAAATGCAGCTCCACAAGAACGAGACAGAAAACCTCAGGACAGAAGCTAGATCTGCTTTACACCGGGTTTCACAAGCCCACTCCCCTCTTTTTTCCCCTTCAGTGGATGTCCAGGGTGTGCTCCAGACTGCACCGTGCAAAGTACAGTGACTGGGAGAGCAGCCTGGCTCTGGTTTGAGGTTCAGCACGTTGTGCCCTTGGCTGCTGCAGGGTGCCCAGCCCCAGGGAAGCATTCCACAGCCCTGCTGAGACACCCCTGGGATGTGGGGAGGGTCCAGATGACACAGGGCTCCAGGCAGGTGCAAAGGAGAGCTGCTTTATTGCAAAAAACAGGCTTCTCTAAGTCAGGTCTTTATCAGTTACAGAGCTTTAAATCATAACAAACATAATTCAAGCAACCACCACACACCAAAATGTGAATACACGATGGTTGTAGAACTTGGTTTTTACCCCTAATTCAGCTGAGTCCCTTTCCCATAGCCCCTTTTACTCAGCCAAAGCAGCAGGGCTGAGCCATGGTGTTGTAAGACCTTCCTTTAGTGAGGTTTTACCTGCATGCACCACTGAGACACTCAGACACACCTCGGACCCTGCAAGTGCTCCCTTCAGCCTTCAGCACTGGGGGAACAACACCACCACCCTAAATCTGGGGCTAGAAAGACAAGCCTGCATTGCCAAGCAGCAACTAATGCAGAATCTTCAGTGAGACAGAGATTTTGATGAGCTTTGTTATATATAAATATAAAATAAGCTGGCAGTCCAGCAACAACTATTTGCTAATTCTCCTAACAGGGAGAAAGATTCAACTTGAGATTTTAGAGCCAAAAGGTACCTTTGACAGCCATCAGCAATTATTACTCTTGCTGTAACAATACAGTTGGATGCATATTTTACTTTATTTCTTGGCAATATTTCATGTTACTTCTAAAGGATACAAAATCCATTGCAATGCTAACATTTCACACTCATTTATGCAAGCATAATTTTGGAATTAGTGCTCTTGATGTTTTCTTTTGATAAGGTTGTAAAACATTCTTGAAAATTATTTCATTTTTTAAAAATCTTTTCAAGAAAAATATACTCAGCTAGAATAAATTATTGCAGTTCTGCTGCTGCCAGTGAAGAACAATCTTATTTAGGGCAGTTTTTCAGCATGTACTACAATCTGGAGAAGGAGCATCCAAGCTGAACTGTCATGGAGACACCATATTTTTATCTAGAAAAATTAGTTACTTCACAGCTTTGTAGCTGAAAAGTTTCTAGTGAAGCCTCTATAGAAAATAAAGTAATACTCGATTATATTTATGAAATTATTTTCATGTAGGAAAAAATGGTTGCTGGATTTATTCTTAGTAGTTATAAGGCCTAGGAAAGTTTCCCTTCCTTGTGCATCCATAATTTTCCAGCTGATCTCACTGCAGGCTCTTGTGCCAGGTGGGGACACAAGGGTCCAATGCCCCCAGTCAGGAGCACATGGAGGAAGGGAGCCAGACTCTCATCATCCTCCCAAGATTTGTCACCATTTTCTCCTACACCAGCCTTTTAGCAGCTAAACTCTCCATTTTATTTCACTTCTCTGTGTGACAGTCTTGTGGCAGATAATAATTCCTCTCTCTCAGGAAAAAAACTAAAAACATGTTTAATTTGAAGCAAAGGCTTAAGACTCTAAACTCAAGAGTAGTAGAGCTCACCAAATCCAAACTCCCAGTAAACTAACAAGTCTACATAACCCAAACTTTATTGGCAGTGAAGCAGCTGCCCAAGTTCTTCATGGACTCAAGCTGAAGCAATGTATACAGGGAGCTCACAAATTACATTACCTTGGGTTTTGACACATATATTTGTACTTTTACAATAATAAACAAGTATTTCATAAAACCATAGAATGATTTGGACTGGAAGGGACCTTAAAGATCAGCTAGTTCCAGCCCCTCTGCTGTGGGGAGGGACAGTTTCCACCAGATCAGGCTGTTCAAAGCCATATCTACATATCATTTACCAAATATTTCTTCTTCCCAGTGCTAGAAGAATGTGCAAACACATTCAAATGTGGGGGATTGCATGAAAAAGCAAACCCAGTTTCTTCTGCATCTCCCCACACTACAGCAGAGTGCACTCCAAGTGGAGTACACCTGTGGGAGTAGAGCTGATTCAGGTAAGTGCTCAAAGGGTTAAGCCCTTGGTCCATTTTCAGTGGTTTAAAATTCTCATCTCACTCCTAAAAAGTCATTATTTGTCTGAATGAACAGGAAGAAGGAAGAGTAGATGGCCCAAGCAGGAGCAGAAAGTGTAAATGCTGATGTGTGCCTGGGTCCTGACCAGCACCCAGTTGTGACCACCCATCCTCAGTGGGGTGAACATTTGATGATAGGCTGCATGTACAATTGAGCAACACAAATATCTTCTTCTCAGCTGCACTGCAAGCCTAGGCTGCACTTCTGAAAATAATCTTTTTTTTTGAATACATAATTTTGAGGGTCATTGCCCATGGATTGCTGAAAACTCTCTCTCTGGGAATCCAGACTTATTTGTTTGGCCATGAGTTTCTATTTCACAGTGCAAGATAAGGCCTATTTGCTGCTATTGCCCATCACTGTGTAATCAGGTTCTGTTATTATCATCAGTTTATTCATTCTTCTGTAGCACACTGTGCTGTGCTCAGGTTCAATCAGAAGAGATTTATGGGAGGAATGACTTGTTTGTTGATTTGCTTGCTTCCTCTCCTCCCAGACAGATGCACATGCAGCTACACAGCTAAGCTACAAAACTTAAAGGCTTCCCAAGCCTAAATTGATGTAGCCTCTGGAAATGTCTTTAAGCTGAGTGTCCAATTCTCAGTTTGCAGGGGAGCATTAATACCCAGCAGCTCCCACCTCTTCACATTACCACAAATTGTTTCAGTGCAGGGTAAACAAAGTGAGAAAATGAGGGCACTGCTGCCTACATTTGGGAAGCACTGCCAAGGGCAGCAGCCCAGGGCCAGAGAGAAACTCAATTCTCCTGCAAACAGCCACCCTGTGGAGAAGGTTGGCAGTGGGACAGCCTGGCTAAACACATTGTGATCTTAGCCTAAGTGGCATTTCCTGCTCTAGGTTTTATCAAACTGAAAACCTTCTTTCCTATATTTACAACTACCCAGGTGCTTTTCCCTATTACCAGAAGCACTTCAGGGGTTTGCTAATGCACTGGAAGCACCTTTCTGATGAGCCAACATAAATTGGTACAGCAATAAATCCAGAAGCATTATGCTAGTCTGGGATGTGGAAGGAGATCATTTCATTATGCTTATAAAAATAAAATCAAGAAACAATACACATTATACTACCATATAAAGGTGTATTTCTACGTACAGAGAATGTGAAGCTTAATAGGAGAGGAAAATAATTACAGGATAGTCTATTCACCAAAAGCCATCAGGATCACATGACAGCTGCCAGGACAGGGTTATTGGAGAGGGTTGCATTATAAGACAACATGCCTTATGAGGAAGATGGAGGCATTATTAAAACATAATGCACATGCAGAGCAGTGCATGCATTACACACTGACAAGCAGATGCTTCCCAGGAATATAGATTGCAGTCAGCAGAGCTTTAATTATTTAATTTCCTTGTTCAAAAGTGCAAAGCTCTAGCCAAGAAAGCATCCCCTTCCATATCAATTCAAATAGCACCTTTCTCCTATCTATTTGGTAGTGCCCATTTAATAAGCTATTGCCACCTGAAAAATAAAGATTAATTAAATTAATTTTTAAAAAATACATTAACACATGCTTTATTTTTAGATTTCTATAGAAAACTGAAAATTGTGCTTGAGAAGTTAGACCAACATGTTAGTGCTTCTACTCTGGTTTTTATTTGGCATATTTGTTCAATAAAATCAGCCCCTTTTTAATTAAACACATTTTATCCCTTTATTGACATTACATAAAGTCCAAAAGTCACAACAGGGAATACTTTATTGAGCCATTCCACATTTCCTAAAGAACTGAAAGCACTCTAGTTTCACCTCAAACACCACAATGCCCTAGAGAAGGAGAATACAATGGTGATTATTAACAACAATAATCAGCCAGTATCTGCTTTCACATTGACAGTGAGTCCCACCATAGACCAGCTCAGCACACCCTGCAGCTCAGGGGGCTCCTCTGCAGGGACAGGAGTGCCCAGTGCCTGCCCAAGCAGCTCCTCTCAGGGACAGGAGTGCCCAGTGCCTGCCCAAGCAGCTCCTGCAGGGACAGGAGTGCCCAGTGCCTGCCCAAGCAGCTCCTCTGCAGGGACAGGAGTGCCCAGTGCCTGCCCAAGCAGCTCCTCTCAGGGACAGGAGTGCCCAGTGCCTGCCCAAGCAGCTCCTGCAGGGACAGGAGTGCCCAGTGCCTGCCCAAGCAGCTCCTCTGCAGGCATATGAGTGCCCAGTGCCTGCCCAAGCAGCTCCTGCAGGGACAGGAGTGCCCAGTGCCTGCCCAAGCAGCTCCTCTGCAGGCATATGAGTGCCCAGTGCCTGCCCAAGCAGCTCCTGCAGGGACAGGAGTGCCCAGTGCCTGCCCAAGCAGCTCCTGCAGGGACAGGAGTGCCCAGTGCCTGCCCAAGCAGCTGCTCCCCAGCCTTGGGGACAACAGCCAGATTTTGGCACATCCCATCAGAGAGAGTCCTTAACCTTGAGCAAATGAAATACTGGGGGAAGATGACTGTGTACGTTTGAATTAGGTTATGATTTGACCCAACAGAACCCCAAAACACAGAAACAAACCCAGAGCAAGCAATGCTTGGCAGCCCCACAGAGAAAATAGGGCCAGACAGGGTTTCCTGAACTCTGGAAGGCTGTTCCTGGCTAACACATGGGCATGAAAGGGAGCAGGAAAAGAAAGCATGGAGAACCTCATCCAGGTTTTATTGGAGATACCAAAATCCTCCCTAAGTCCCAAGCAGAGTCTTCCTAAGTCACAGGGATGCTCAAAGATTTTGGTGTGGGCTTGTACACAAGCTTTACAGGGCAGTGCCCCAGGCTTGTGGCAGCCTCTCCTCTCAGCACAGAGACATCCTTGCTTTCATTATCTCAAACACAGAACTTCCAAGGCCTTTCCTCTTCTATGGTTCCTTTCTACTCTAAAGTTGGTTACTGTCAGCTCTTCTCTCTGTAATAGTTCACACTCTTGGGTGATTAAGCAAAACTTTCTCACAGAATCGTCGAGGTCATCTCATCCACCTCCCCTCCCTCCCAACACTGCATTTCCTGTGGCTTTAGCACGGGGGAGCTTTCCTGTGTTCCTCCTCTGGCTGTCCATTACCGCTGCTCATTGTAGAGCCTCCCACATCTGCCATGCACTGTCCCAAATGCAGAGCCTGCTCCCCATCACGTCTCTCCTCTCAGCTGCCCACAAACAGTGCAGCTCTTTGGACAAGCACAGGAAAGCTGCAGCAGCCACATCATGAGAGAATGGGCTGGGAGACACAACAGAAGTAAAAGGAAGGGAAATCATTTAAATCAGATTGTTAGAGGTTGGTTTTGGTTAAAAAGATAACCTCTGGAAATATCTACATCAATTACAACTTAATCTCCTTTGTGATCATTTAAGATTCCATCCAACGAAGGCAGTTTATGCAATATACCTCAAAAAACTTCCCATCTGCAAAATTTCCCTCTGTTTAAGTACCCTGGTTCTAAATGCTACTGCTCTATTGATTACTGTAATTCAGCTCTAATTGCACTTTTACAAAGCAGAATGAATAGATCACAGTTGAGCTAGGAGGAAGCCAAACATCAATTATTAATATAACAGAGCTGGCCTTTACCATGCCTATATTATTTACCTTGGGGAGTTTAGGAACCTACTGAATACTATTTATTCTCATAAATTAACCGTTTTAAAATATTTGTTTTCATTAAGAAAAGCAACCAGAGTAATGAAATATTCTTTCAGCAAATGCAAACAAGCCCTCAGTGTCTGTAATGATACATGAAAACCCAGGGCCCTCTCTCAGAATGAGTGTTTCAGAAAGAAGGTTTGTGTTGCTCACCAGAACACACACGGCTGAAGATCTGCAGATTGGCTCTAATGCAGCACAGGGTGTTTGGTTACTCTTTGATTCATTGCTATTTGCACAGCTGGTTTAGCCTCAACAGGGATCCAAAACCAGACAGTTTCAGCAATGAGAAAAAGCTAATCATAAAGCTGGTCTTTCCTCAGAGCAAATTTCTAGAAAAAGGTAAATTTATCCAAGTCCTGTTTCCCTGGCACATTTTGGCCAGCACTGTGACCCTACACCAATCTCTTCTTTGCTTTGCTGTCACTCCCTTTGGTCCCATGTCTTGCCTGTGCATCTTGTGCTTCATTGCTCCCGCAATCTGCATTTCCATTAGCAGCAGTTAATATTGACAGTTTATACTCTAACCTTGTGGCCTATGGCTCTGGCTGATGAGTTGGATATATGGATTTTTTTTTTTCAAATACATATGTATTGCTAAGCAAGGAAATTTTGAAATTATTCCTCTGACCTTTGCCTCTTCTATTTGGATACTTCACCTGCTCAAAGAACAGTCATCCCTTTTTTACCACAAGTTTGATCACCTGCAGAATGATCTGGCTTAGTGCAGAGTCTCCCTGGCCAAAGCACAAGGGCTGCCAGTTTGCAACCACATGCAGAGGCCCACCAAGATTTTCACCTTCAGAGTGAATTTCTGCATTTTCCACAGGCAGATGGTATCACACACAATTCCTCTTCAGTATTTAACTGCTATTATGAAGGCAACTCACGTGCTGCACAGATTCTGTGGTTGTTCAGTAGGTAGAGGCAAATTTCCCCTGATGAATAAACACTATGCTTAAAGGCTATTGTTTCTTGAATAAAAATATCCACCAAAGCTAATTCTGTAAATGTCCACTCTATCACAATCAAAAACTCACTGTACACTATTTAATTAGCTGGCCATTTGTAGCTAGGGCTGGAGGCATTCATCATCTTTCCAAAAACATGCACATCACCATCTGTAACATCCAGTCAGTATTTTGGCTCTGAATGAGATAAAGCATTTAACACATTGGCAGCTAAAAGTTAGGTTTGCTACAGAAGCCTCAAATGTGAATTCTGTTGCACTGCTCCTTTGAGAGTACCCCAGCATTTGCCAGTGTGGATAGTCTCTAATCAAAAAGCCTGGAGGGAATCCAATGAAGTCTGTGCCCAACATTCAACTGCAAGAGTATTAATCCAGCTTTATTCTATATCTGATTAAATGAAATCAGCCCTTTCTACCCATTAGGCATCTTTCATCTGCTCCTGCAATATATATTTTTATTTCTTTTCAGTCCTTTGGAAATAATATCAGTGCAGTAGTAGTCTAGCCATTGCTAATCTCTGATAAAAACTTAGGGCTAGATTGTCCCTAAGAAAAACAAGATACTTCTTGGATTTGCTCAGGAGCTGATTAGAAAGCCCTGGAGCAGCACAACCCTTGGATGTGAGGAACCTCAAGGAGCAGCAAGGCAGACTGGTGGCTCTGGCTCCATCAGCTCCCTGGCCCCAGACCTGGGGGGCTCCTGGCACCTCCCAGCTGCCCCATCCTGGCTGTTGGGGGCCAGCTCCACACTCCACCATTCTAAACACATTACAGGCAGATTCCTGGAGCTGAAGATTCCCCTTAGCTCATTCCAGAGTTAGAGTTTTCCAGAATATAACCCCTACTGTGTGCCCAGCATTCTGCCTCTTCCTGGGTGTGTAGTGTTGAATTGGGCTGTGCTGAAGCCCAAGGGAGCTGGCCTGACCAGCCAGCAGCATCCTCTGTCCTCAATATGTACCTTCCCTCTTGGGGCCAGTGCAAATTGAATTATCAGCAAACTTTAATTTACTTCATTATTATCTGCAAAAATGCCGAATAAGATTATTTCTGATGATGATTCATGAGAACACCCACTCATTGATTCTTGTTGACAAGTATCTGCCATGATCTAAGGGTCTGGCAGTTCCTACAGCCCTTTCCCCTGTTTTAACAATGCTGCACAGTGCTAGTTTTCTACAAAAAAGCCAAAACTTTAACCCATCACTGTCTATATATATCAACCAATGCCTTCAAAAGTGTTGGAGTTTATTGAGCAACTCCACAGATTTTTCCTTTATAGTTCTAGAGACCTGAAATGTGTTACAATCCTACAGATTCTTGCAAACCAGTAATAAAAAATGAGCAAGCTCCTCCAAAAAACTTCCCAAAAAAACCTCCCATGGTTCAATGATGAACTCTACTTCTTAAACACCACAGAAATCACACAAGGGATCAAAAGCAGGACAAAACTTTCCTGGGAAAGAAGGCTGCACTGGTTTACTGTCCACCAAAGCACCTGATCAACAGCAATATTGAGCAGCGCTACCAAATTTAAACAGCTACGCAGGGACTTGGGACATAAAGAATGAAAGCAACTTTATCTGACATGTTCCATTTTAATAACAGTGTAAAAACCATACATAAAATAAACACCAACAATTAGGACAAGTTAAAACAGAATTACTCTCTACCAGACTCACACATTCACGTGTTCCCTTTTTCTTGCTACTCCCTTCACATAAGATATCATGACTTGATCCAGGCAAAAACTTTTTCTGCAGTTCTCTTTTTTCCTATAAGTATTTGACAAATGGATCTGTTCAGTGAAAATTTTGTTTTCCTTCAAGAAACTGAGATGAAATCCACTTTACTCTTAAACTCAAAAAAGACAAAAAAGAACCTTAGTAGAATACCCACGATCTTATTTAAAAACAAAGGAACAAATAAAGAAACAAAAACACTACCAAAAAACCCCAAGAGACAACAATTTTTTAGGTGATACTGTACTGAGAAACTTTAAAGACATCTATGAATATTCACTTTTTCATGCTGTGCAAACCACCTTTATTGTAACACGCAAGTAACAGCCTGTTATATCTAAACCAGATATAATTTTATTAATAGAAAGTTTCTCCCTTCAAATGAAAGCCTCCCATGAATATTTATCTACATTCAAATAGGAATGCCTCTCATCTCAGAAAAGGATTCATGAGCTTTAATGGCAATTTCAGACAATTTGATAGGCTTATATTTCCCTCATGTAAACAGCTCTGCATTAGCATATGAATGTTATTATCCATGCTTTAACTTTGCCAGACACTGACCACTTTGTTGCATTTTTAATGGCTTACCTAAGAGTTTTTTCATTAAACATTTTTGATCTACTGTTAGCTTTGATGTCAGCTCGAGAAAGAATTTTGCCTGTTTCCATATCAGTGAGCTAAAAGTTACCTAGAAACACTTCACACCAGCCTAAATTACAGAAAAGGCCTTACACAGCTAGACTTGCTTCTCTGTTACAGCACAGGTACCTGAGGAAAACACATTGAGTACCAGAAAGGCTGCAAAGATATTTGAATCTGTACTGCATGTAACATCGTCCTTCTTACTTACTACAGTAGAGGTTTGGGAAAAATTTGAATTGTTATTTCACAGAAAAAAAGGTACTTGAAAATAGTTTTTTCTAAATCCTAAGTGAATTCAAATTATATGTATAAATGTGGACTCACATAGAGAGGGGAGAGTTAGAGATCCTCCGGATACCTTTAAAGAACAAGGAACTTGATTTACATTTTCCTGTTATCTTTTCTATAATAATGATCAATATGTGCCTGATACCAGAGTGATGAAAAGGATTTTTCCTGTATGGAGGAAACCTCAAATATGGTAATTATTAAAGTTCCTGATGGATCTCTAGCCCCAGAAGAGATTCTGCTCTTCAAATTTCCTACTTAAAGTATCTATTGAAACTTTTCCTAGAAAGGGAAATAGAGAAATAAAAGGATTCTTCCTTTCCAACTTGTTTAACTTTTATTTTTACCTAGGCTGACTCATCTAGAAAAGAGTAAATAAGATTTATATTTATTTATATATAAGAATATCATTATGATGAATTGAAGACAAGGCTACAGTGGTCATCTTTCATGTCCACACTTGGATTATAGCAATGTCTATATTTTTACATGCTTAATAAAGCATCTCTTTTATTCAATATTTTCATCAGTTGAAACTGATTCCTATCTACTACTAATGGTGTATATTCTCATATAACACTTTGGGCTATATTTCTTCAGGTCTCAGTTTAAGAAATTAGTGAGAGTGAGGCCCACAACAAGAAATCCCACCTAGGGGGTCATAAGCAAATGGATGCCTCTGAAAGTTGAAATAATTAGATAATCCACCCTGACACAGGCGGGAAATTGCATGGATTGTTCTTACACCTACTGCAATAGATGTAGCCCTGGAGCTTCCTTGGATTAACTCAATTATTTGCCATCATCTGCTTATCAGTCTACTTGTGCCTGAAACAAATTCCAGAGTAAAATAAAACACAAGGAACTTGCTGTGTCAGTGGGCTGGAATTGTTCATGTGACTGTTCCAATCCCTGATTTACACAGGGCCAATGGGAAGTGCCATGGGAGTCAGGCTAATCATCAATTTTGTCCTTTTTTGCACTGTGACCTAGAAAGGAACAAAATGCTCTGCAGTAGGAAGAGGTAGGTAAACATTTAGAGTCATGTTCCTGTTCCGCACCCTCCCAGTGAAACCCTGCTTCCAACTAAATGTGGGAATTTACACCCCTTCCAGAAGTAAGGCTAGAGCTGAATTTTGCTGGTTACTACTGTGGCTTTGGCTAAGGGCCAGCTCCAGTCCAACACAAGTTTTTCACACTTGCCAGTTTCCCCTTCTGCTCACTGTTCCTCAATTATTTTCAGTACTGGTCTAAAGTCAATCTTCCAGGATGTAGATCACACATTTCCTTACTACGAGTTTTCTTTATCAACCCGTCCCCATAGTTTGCAAATATCTTTAAATTAGTAAAATCAAGGTCAAACCTTGACAGAAATGCTGCTTCCCTGGTTAGCTCTGTGCACGTACCTGGAGAGATCCAGGATGTGCTCAGCTCTTGGAGCTGCCACCAGGCTGTTCTAACTCCATCTCACCAAACTGTTGCACTCAATATGCATTGACAATAGGAAGAGTGAAGCAGCTAAAAGCTGAAGTCTTCTATAGTAAATTTTAATTAAGAGTCTGTCACCATCTGAGTTATTATTGTTACTTTAGGAATTACATTGCAGCATAAATTATTATGATAAAGAAGCCTGGCAATTGTGATCTTAGCCAAAGTTCCTGAAAGAAGTTTCACTTGCATTGTGCCTTTTGGCCCACTGGGGAGAAAGAAATTCAGGGTCTGCTTCCACTTGGAAGAGGAGCTGCTATGTTGCCAAATACTTCCATCATTAACAGTAAATGCCCTGTCCCACCTCTGAAGCCCACATCCTTCCCCAAGGCATTCCTAGTTTCCCACCCAAGTATTTATTCCCCTCCTGGGGCTCATGGTCCCCACACTTGCTCTGTCACTGTGTCTCCAGCTCACCAGTTTTGTGCTGTTGTCTCTTGCAAACACACATCAGCAGAGGGAAACCCAGAGAAGCCTCCCACCCCACGTGTGCATCCCAAGCACAATTTGTTTGAAACTTGGGGGGTCCTGTCTTTGGGCTGACTGTGGCAAATGTGTGATGTTATCAAACAGCACAATTATCAACTGTTCACAGTTGTGGATTCAGAATAGCTGCTTTTCCCCTTAGAAAATCCAGACTTTATTAAACCATGGGGAAAATCAGACAGAAGCCAAACCGCGAGAGTCTCAGCCAGAGACTACCACCACCTGTGTGCTGGGATCCCTCATGGTGTCCTAGTCCCTGTGGGTGGTGGCAGGGAGCTGTGGCAGGGCAGTGTCCCAGCAGTGCCATGCAGGGAGGAGCAGCGGCAGGAAAAGCCACGTTGTCCCCAGGAGCAGCTCAGGAGCACTCGGGTTCTGCTCACGGGAACTCTGCCACGACATTCCCCACAGAATTCTGTATTGCCTCAGTAGCACCACTGAATCCTCTGCTGGAAGGGGGAAACCCGAGCTCTGCTGGCCAAGGAGCAAGTAAAACAGCTTCCAGTACAGTCTAGTGGGGTGAAATGCCAGCATGGTCACACCCACAGGCCCCCAATGGCTTCACCAGGGTGCAACAAAAGACATTACTTCCCAACTAAAGTCAGCAGAGGCAGCAAGATATTTACCTGTCCTGGCCTTATATTAAAACATATAGGGAGGAGCAACAAGAGACAAAAATTACAAGATAACACCAAAGAGTGATTTAAAGGTTTTTACATCCCCATGACCTCCAAGGACTGGCAGCTTTCTGACACTCGTACAGCTTGTAAGGGACAGAAGCCATAGGGGCAGGAGGAGCAAGGACAGCGCTGTCCCTGCTGAGCAGCCCTGCTCCCCAAGGGAAAGGGAAAATGGAAAATGGAAAATGGAAAATGGAAAAGGGAAAAGGGAAAAGGGAAAAGGGAAAAGGGAAAGGGAAAGGGAAAGGGAAAGGGAAAGGGAAAGGGAAAGGGAAAGGGAAAGGGAAAGGGAAAGGTGCCCGGGGCGGCTCCGCGGCGCTCAGGCTCCCCCTGCCTGCATCCGCGGGCACCAAAACAGCCCGAGATTCTTTCCTTTAGATTCAGAACCTTCTCGGACCTCTGGGCTGAGATTCCTTTCCCTTCGCATTTATTTAATTTACAAAAGCCTGTCTCTTGGCTAATGTGATGTAGATGTGGCTCGTTTCTCAGCGGATACATGCGATGCTTTTACTGTGTCCCCAAGGCCAACCAAAACTACAACAGCAAATAGCTGAGCGTAATGTAAAATTCACACTGAATGAGAGAGAAATAATCTTGGTGGTGAGTTAAGCAAAGTGACTAAAAATGTGGAAAAGATTAAATACATTTTCAAGAGAATTGAAGACTTTTGTTGTTGTTGTTGTTTAGAGCTTCATTACCTCTTTTGCTAAGCTGGGTTTAATCATACAACTTTTTTAATTTCGAGTATGTTTTTTAAAGCCCATTTCAGGATAAATCCTTAAAAGCTTCAAGATGTAGCATTTAATTTTAAATAGTCAGCAATGCAGCCTTCAGAAATACAAAGCTCTTGGGGGAAAAAATATCACTGCCTGAGGCTAGGGCCAGAGTTTCACTCCTGTTAGCAAAAGTAAAATGATTTGCATCATTTTTCTCAGACTGCTGTAGCATGTCAGGATGTGGAGAGTATTAGAGTAGACTAATTCCATTATTAAGATTATATATATATATACACACACACACACATAGATATAAAAAGCCGGAATCTTCCTGTATTTTTTTTTGCCAAGAAATAACAGCTTAAACAATTTGTTATTTTTATATGTTTACCCAGGCTTCACCTTAGATCATTTATTGTCTGAAAAACAATCTGTTAACATTGAAGACACTCAGATTTTGCCCTCCATTATTTGGGTTTCCTTCCAAAAGCAGCATTATGTGTTGGTTGGAAAGCAAATAAAACATGTTTGTACAGTTGATGTCATCTTTCTCCGGTGTGGGTCTGCAGAGTCCACACACCACCACCACCATCAATTCACAGCTCTCGCCACAAAATAGATCTGGCAAGAAAAGCCTAAAGCTCATTTAGGAAAAATTGGGCAAATCTTCACCTTTCACAGCTGGGTCTCATCCAGCAGATGTGATTAACTGGTTTGGCAGCCACTCCACCAGAAAGCCACAGCACAGCATAACACAGCGCTGCTCTACAGCTTTATCTTAACGCAAATCAGGAGGTTGTTTACAGGTACTCACAAAGTGATAGATACTCTTAGTCCTCAGTTCAGAATCTCTTTAAAGGAACATTAAAATGATGGCCATGCTCTGTACAAAGAGATCCAGGCTCTGCTAAGCCCCCAAGAGTGGAATTCACCCAATGCCAAGGACGTTCACCGAGACCCTCAGGCACAAAAGGGTGCCAAGGTCTTGTACTTCCATCAAGCAACTTTTCCAAGGCAGTACCTTAGTCTGCAGTTCCAGAGCTGTATCCCTGCTCAATGCTATTCTTTCAATATCTTTCTCAAGCCACATTATTTGTGTGGTCAAATTATCTGGTTTATTTCTGTTCTTCACATAAGGGACAACTATATTTAAACAGCAGTTGAAATGATTCTGTGCATGCTTTGTACAGAGCAATATGGCATCTTGAGTAATTTTTTCCATAGTTTCATATTTAAAATATAATAAAAATAATCCCAAGATATAGGATTTGCACTCAGGTTTGTGAGGCCTAGTTTACCATTTTTATAGATTTTTTTAAAATACTAACCCAAACTAGAAATTTGTTATTTAAGCAGTTTTGTTCCTTGTTTTCTATCCAGCACCAAGACCTTGAAATATAAATAGCACCAGAGTAAACCAGGCATTGAAACATGCACTAACTCTTTCTGCAGGCATAAAGAAAAGTGACTCACTTGTGACAGGTATATCCATTTGATCATTACCTGAAAGTATTCAGAACCTTCATCCCTGGGAGACAAAGCATCCTGCTAGGGCTGAGGGCTGTCATATTTTATGCAACTCATGCCTTTAGTGAACCAAGATTATTACATCCACCAATATAAGCCTAAAGGGGAATCACAGTAGAGAATTAGGCTGCAAATTTTCTCATTAAAAGGAAGTTGAGAATTTTGGTCTGGACCCAGAATCTTCCCCTAAGCTACAAGGCTTTCACACAAAGTCTCCTAGTACAGCACTGCTACACATCTGTTATATACTTCATTGCAGAGTTTTCTGAAACTCAAATTCCATGAGACTTCCCCAGAAATCTTCATTTTCACATCCCTTACTCTACACCACGTAAGAGCAGCATCACAACACATCCAACAAATACCAGAATCCTTTGGACAGGGAAAGGCAGACCAACAGGACAGTACAAAATAAAGAGCAGCAGCAATGTTACTCAACCCTGGTTCCCAAAACAGAAACTAGAAATTCCCAGTTCCCAAAACATCAGAGCTATTTGATCTCTGTGGAAGGAAAGGATTCTGATTCAGCCTTGTGTTTGGCAGCATTTCTGTCACAGGCTCAGCAGGAATTCCTGCAAGACTCAGCTGGACTCATGCTGAGCAGCAGGAGAGGAATGCATGGAGGAATGTTACTGTTGTGCTGCACCTCTAATTTAATCAGATTCTTTCTCAGGATCAAGTCATATATAAAAAACTTAGCCTGGGTTTACCAATCTACCTAATCCACGTTGTCTCAATTTGTATCTCCTGCCAAATCTCAGTGTTACAGCAACTGCAGCACCTGTGCACCCCTGTCAGACCAGCTGGAAGCACCATATCATCCCTGGGCCTCTCTTCTCCAGCCTGGCACAGGGAGGGAGAGCAGCCTTGGCAGGGCTCAGCACAGCCCTGCGGCCTCAGCACAGCCTTGGCAGGGCTCAGCACAGCCCTGCGGCCTCAGCACAGCCTTGGCAGGGCTCAGCACAGCCCTGCGGCCTCAGCACAGCCTTGGCAGGGCTCAGCACAGCCCTGCGGCCTCAGCACAGCCTTGGCAGGGCTCAGCACAGCCCTGCGGCCTCAGCACAGCCCTGCGGCCTCAGCACAGCCTTGGCAGGGCTCAGCACAGCCTTGGCAGGGCTCAGCACAGCCCTGCAGCCTCAGCACAGCCTTGGCAGGGCTCAGCACAGCCTTGGCAGGGCTCAGCACAGCCTTGGCAGGGCTCAGCACAGCCTTGGCAGGGCTCAGCACAGCCTTGGCAGGGCTCAGCACAGCCTTGGCAGGGCTCAGCACAGCCTTGGCAGGGCTCAGCACAGCCTTGGCAGGGCTCAGCACAGCCTTGGCAGGGCTCAGCACAGCCCTGCAGCCTCAGCACAGCCCTGCAGCCTCAGCACAGCGCTGCAGCCTCAGCACAGCCCTGCAGCCTCAGCACAGCCTTGGCAGGGCTCAGCACAGCCCTGCGGCCTCGGCACTTCCACCTCCCTTTGGAAGGGAGGGAATGTCCCTCCCAGTGCTGGCACAGACACGTCCTTCTCCCAGCAACAACTGCCTTCTATTGAGGAGACAGCTGAGGAATCAGAAGAGCTTTTCCATGTGCCCGTCCCTTGTTCATTATTTGGGTTCTTTAAACATTCAGGAGGTAGGGGCAGGGTCTGCTCAGAGAAAACCTGGTTTCAGAATCCCTCAAGAAACCAGCAGAGATTTGATGGCACATCTGTCCCTCCTGCCCTCAGCTCTCCCAGGTCTTCAAGTGGAGTCACAAACTAGCACACATAACTGCATGACTCCCTATAGTTTTCATTAAAATATCCATCTTCTAGTTCCATTTGGGAGGTTACTTTTCTTCCCCTGCCCTGTCCACCACTCTGCACTCTCTCCCTCCACCCCAATGAGCTTGCAGCTCCTCCAGAGGGCAGGAGTCAGATGTGGCAAAATCCTGTCTCCTTATCCACACTTAACAACGCTGCATGAACACTTGGGGAAATATGGAAGAGGTGTTTACAGTAGCTGCATTTCATAAGAGAGATTTATAGGCCTATTAAAAATTATTAGGCTTTACTTCTTCAGTGACAACGCTGCTTTCATAAACTGCTCACAACAATTTCATATCCAGAGTCTGCAGGATGCTTATTTTCACATTTTTAAAGTGCTATATTTCCTTCAACATAAGGGGGGGGGTTTGTTTTGTTGTTTAAAACAGCAATTCCCTGATTCTTCTGACCTGGCAATTGAGTTTAAAAATATACATTACACTTATGGCATGGATGGACAGCATGACTGCAGGCACTCCTGTGAGTAATGCTGAGAAGTGCTCCCAAGTGTCCAAATAACTAAAATATGCATGTTTCAGTTGCTGATATACTTTGATTGCATTCAGGGATCTGGGAAAAGACCAGGAAAGTCTTTACACCTAAGCATGGTAAGCATGGAGGCAGGACAATGAAAATGTCCTTTTCATTTGGGATACAGCGCCAGATCTCACCCTTCCACACTAATTCTCAAAGAAACAGAAGGATTAGTCCCATCCTTTCTTATTCATGAAGGCAATATTTCCTTCCTTTAGCATCCACATATCCATTCTCAATGGCTACAAGGAGAAAACAGGACCATAATCCTAGATTTTCCTTCAGTGTATTAAACTGATAAAACCATTTGCATACATACTTTCCTTGGAGCTCAAATTAGGAAATCATTCCTGCTCTAATACATGAGCTGCAGATGATACAGCTGGAAAAAGGGTTAAATTCAGGAGTAGTTTCATTTTAATCTATACAATAATAATAATTTAAAAAATCAATATTTTCGAATTTTGAGCTGAAGCAATAGATGGAAAATGCCTTACCCCAAGTTTCATTTGGGTTTGCTTGGGAGAAAATTCATATCAGAACTTTCTCAGCATACAAAGACCTTTGAAATGGGTTTTTTTCCTGTTTACAAAGGCAATCCTTTGTGTGATACAGACATTTCAAACAACAACAAAAGATCACAATAAAAATGTATCTGGCTGGAATCTCTTACCTGCTTCCATAAATAATAACAAATCACAGATTCTGTGCTACAATTGCCAAAGAAAGGATTGTTCCTCTTTCTCAGGAGGAAACCAAAGCTCTGTGTTTGCAGTCAAGACATTTTCAAAGATTTCTGTCCATCACATCCCTGGAGTCTGCAGCGCTGGTCAGGTACTCCAGGTTATAGACAGCAGTTACAGTCAAATTGTGTTAATAATTAAACACAAGGCTGTACAGAAGCAGCCATCATAATTTACATGCTAAAACAGGTGAAGTCTCAGTGGTAAATCACAATGACAAAAATGGTTTATTCAGGTTAATCCTAGTTTAATAATATAAATGTTCCAATATCTGCCAGATGTCTTTTTTTACAGAAAAGAGGAACATGACCTAAATAGGAGAAGAGTGATTTCACACCCAGCTGAAGCCATTCACAAGAATAGGGGACAAAATTCCAAGCTGGCAGGTAAGAGACAAAACAACTTGAAGTTTTCCTTCAGACTTTGGTGGCCCCCACTGTGCAGGGCAACCCAATAACACCATTTGACACCACCAAGTTATCACTGACCAGAAAAGAAATCAAAATTCAGCACTAGCCCAAATTATCTGCTGTTTGCTAAAACAGGAAAGATGCTGCAAAACAAAATGTTGCAATACTCCAGGGCATTGGAGTTTGTAAACTGAATGACAATGACTTTCAAGGTCCCTTGCTAAAAAAACAACTGGATGGAAGTAATTCCCTAATTTTTATGGAGCTGAATACAATTCAAAACTGCATGGAGTGGGGCATCTTTCTTTACTGCAACATCTATTCTTTCCAGTGCTAATCTGCTGGAAAGAAACTATCAGCCTGAGATTATCTAATGTGTACCCAGCTTCCTGAGCAATTCTGCTTTTCCTCTAAATACAAAGGAAAATAAATATGTCTGGAAAGGTACTCTTGTGTGTGGGGAATACAAGAACAAACTCCTTTTTCCCTAATTAACTACCTTGGAATGGTTTAGCATCAATGATGAAAGTGGCATGACTCATAGGAATAATTATTTTTATGGGTACAAACACTCTGCAGTCAGGACTGGAGCCCTTATGATTATTCCCAGTAAGTGCATTGAGCAGATATGGAGTTTCCCACATGTATGATTGCAATATATAAACCCACACTTGTATATTTTTAATTATTATTATTGTTGTTGTTGTTACTTTAAGCACTGTAGACATAAAAACTTGGGAGCTGTTCTGTGCTGTGTAAAGCAGACTGCAAACTCTGAGATCACAGCTGGGAAACAGAACTGTGCTGCTCAGTGAGGGCTGTTATCAAATTAAAATACAAAGTCAGGTGAACAAAAGGAAACAAATCAGACACATGCACAGGATTTGGATAGTTTAAAAAAACCATCCTAAAATATCATCTGGAGTTTTAGAGAATGTGGAAAATCATGTAGGGAGGAAAAACTGCCTTAATGTCAAGGATCAACCACTAAATTCTAAAACACTTTGATGAGATAAATACAAGGCAGAGTGACCCCTATGCCAATGCAGTTTGTATGCATGGACATTAAGAATGCACAAAATGTCAAGCATTAGTAACTAATGCTCTAGAGCAGCTCCAGAAATGTGCAGCTTTATTCTTCCCCCTGCCTAAACCACATGCTCAGTTATACCCACTTCTCTGCACACCTGCAGCTTTCAGTGCATCTGCTGGACCTTTGGATACAAACTTTAATCTACAGTTAGGGACACAACTGCTGTTTTCCTCAGGCAGCTATTAGTAACAGAGAGAGAGGCACCAACTTCTGAGATGCTAGTATTTTCACAAGCACGGGCAGTGTCCTCACAGCATCAGATAGCAGCAGTATCAACCAAACCATCTCAAGCAATAATTATCTGCAGTCCAAACTGAAGCACACCACAGAATTAAACATTTCATTTCACTGAAAAAAGAAGGGTGGCTAAGAAAATCTCCCCAGGTGGGTGTAAATGATGACCTGTCCAGAAACACAGAACCCACAACAGCCACACCTGCAGTAACAGACTCTGCAGAAAAACCCAGCATGAACAGAAGACAAAGTTTTACTATTTTCCCTCCATGTCAAGGTCAATAGGCAGCACACCAGGTATGTATTTCTTACAGTTTCACAGAAAGTTCATGTTTACTGGGCTTTGAACTACAATTTAAATAAGTCAAGCAACAACAGTTAATAAAAAATCCAACCATCTAAGCTCAGGCCAAATGTGGTGAGACCTTGGAGGTGCCACATGACCCCCCTGATGCCCCAGGACCATGATAACATCACTACAAATGTGTAAGGCTTGAGCAGAACCCATGCAGGTCTTAAGAAGAATCTGTGCCACCCCACAAGGAGGAACAAGAGCACAATGAGGAGATGCAGCCTCATGTTTCTTTAAGCACTGTGGGGTTTTGTTTCACTTCATTTTTATCCTAAACAATCTTTTTTGTTATCTAGTACCTTCTGAGAGTGATCAAAATCTTTGCATAGCACTTTGTGGGTAGCTTTTCCCTCTCTGTTTGCCAGGATTTCTCCCACATGAATTACAACAGCAACTAAAGACACAGAGGGGAAATTTGTCAAACACACTATAGATCATTTTTCTTTCTGAAAAAGTAGTCTTTATAGAATATAATCTTGTATTAATACAGATATGACATCCCTAAAAATTACAACAGCTAATTAGATCATGGACACCTTCAACAGCAGGACAATTATTTTTACATTGTCTGCAGCTAGTAGCTAAGAATAGCAGATAAGCTATTTCTAGACAACTCTAATAAGATTGTGGCTTTATCTGAGCCCAGAGATATCCTATTTCCCTGCGAGTTGCTTAGAACTCAAGACCTGCTAGATGCATGTGTTAGAACATTTTCATAAATCCAGTAATGGAAAGTAAAGTCATTTTAAAGGCAGCCAAGTGAGATTGGCAATGTCAGCATTTCAAAGTAATGTCTGAGTACACTAAAAGCTTTGTCACTTGAGTCTCTGAAAAACTAGAAAATAGATAAATTTTCTTAATTACTCCATCTCCCAATCAAATTTCATCAGCGCACTTGAAGTTTTCCTAAACAAAGTCTGCAATCTACAATGACTTCCTAATTCCACACTTGAGTAGCTGGCCATGGTGCTGAGCCACAGGGGGAATCCATGGCTGTGTCAAAAGCTCAGGCCAAACTCACAGGCTGGATCCCCTGAGATTCTTCCAAGGAAACCCCTGAACAGACCAGAATCCTGCTGTTTGTCTTGGTCTGAATCCCAAACAGCCAATTCACAGTCACTGCAGTCAAAATTGCCCCAGTCTTCGTCATAAAATAATTCTTTTCTTCATAAAATAAAAAAACTCTTCAAATACTTAATTTTGATGTTGCTTCCCTCCACCTTTACATTGTAAATTATGCCACAGCATATTTAGTAAGATTTTAAAATTACACATCAAGAATAGAGCTCATCAAAGTTCCCAGAAGTTATTTAAAAAAAACAATTCCAAGTTACCTTTTTTCCAGATCATTTTGATATCAGAGAAATAGTATTTTCTAAATAAAAAGCCAAACAAAACACTTTATCAGGATTTTTCTTGAAGTTCTTTCTTTGGCCTTGAGAAATAGAATAGTGCCAGGCTGTAAGAGCAGGCCCAAAGAAAGAACACATCTCCCAGTGCAGGCTCCTATGCACAAACCAGACCTTGCTCACAACCAGCTGCATTGCCTGCTGGTATTTCTTTCAGAAAACATAATTATTCATGCCCTAACCAGACCAAGAAGCATCCCTCTGAAAATGCAAAATTATTTTTCATCAAGTTTTGTTTCACGTTCTAGAAAGAGCCCAGCAGCAAATACCTCACCCAGGGACCAAACACGGAACAGTGATGCTGGGTTTTGTTTGCATGGAGCTCATCAGCTTCACCCTGCTGTGCAGGGGCTTCAAAGAATTATTTTAAAATTTAATTTGAAATTATCAAGTAGCATCCACATGAGTTTTCATGGGTACACACCAGGATTGTGTCACAGGGATCGGGCACCGCTGATTTTTTCTCCGGCCAGGCTGAGCCCCCCAAGCCAGGTCCCTGTGCAGCTTCAGCCCCCACTGAGGGGTCAGAGGAGGGGCACAGGGCACCCTGCTGCCTCCTGGGGCACCAGGGCACTGAAAGCCTTCTTCACACTACGGCTGTAAAGCAGAGAAAGAGAAGACAGTGTTGAGGAGAGGAAAAGGGGGAAGTGACACGAGGCACAGCTCCGTGCACAGGGCAGGACGAGGCACTGCTGGCAGTGCCAGCTGTGCCCACTGCAGTGCCCCAGAGTGCTTTGTGCCATTGTCCCCCCTCTCCCCATCAGGCTTATGCCTGACACCCCTCACACACAGTCATTCACAGAGAAAAAAAAAGGAAAATCACACTTCTACTGAACTGAGTGCTGTAACATTGGTCTTATTGATTCATCTATTTAAAGCAATGTCAGAATTTTGTCATTAATATTTGATTGGTATTTTTAGACCCTTACAAGAATTGCACAGACCATAAAAAGGTGTTACAGTAAAGCACCACAGGCAGAAGAGCATTACTCTGATCCTGGGGGATGTTGGTTGGCACTATGTTCTGCATCTTACAGCCCTCACAAGGTGTCCTCACATCACTGCCAGGACCTGGCTTCTCAGCACACATGGATTTAAAAATGAAATTAAATGAAAAGGACTAAAGTGACAAAACAAAACAAAACTCAAATTGTGGACATTCATAGAACAAAAAGTAGCATGATGTGTACCCATAGTCAAAGTAAATTCAACATAGTGTGCATTGAGGATTTACAATTTTTCATGAAAGCTTTGCACCTAAGAATGCACTGTTATAAATTAAAAGTTCTGTCTTGTTTCTTCAAATTCAAAGAAAAATAGATCTTGGGATACTTTAAGAAGTGCGTGTTAGCCCAAACATACTTAGTATTCTGAAAACAAAACTCACAACAGGAACAATCACACTTTTAGAAGCAAGGAGAGGAGCTGCAAAGAAATCCTGTCAATGAATTTATGTAAGGGCTTACACACAAGCAGAACTTGTTCTTCAGAGTACAAACTAAGTTAAAAATGGTGTCAGGAGAATAGAGCAGCCCAGAAAGCTGATAGCAACCTATCCACACTAATGACCTAGAGGAAAATTCAAGCTGCCAGTGGAACTCCCCAAACTGTCAGCAAATGGGCCCAGATGCCTTTGATGGGAAAGCATCTCCCCAAGTTTGCCATCTGACATCTCAGACCATCATCCCACAAAGATGTTTGATAGAGTAGAAGGCATTCAGACCTTTGGCTGTGTCAGTAGAAGCATGCCAGTTTTCATTTCTAGAGGAGCAAGACTGTTTGTATCTAGTTCAGATGGAGGTGGCAGTGGTACTTAGACTTCCAGAAGCCTGAACCATCCCACTGTGCCACCCAGCATATGCAGTTTGTAACTTTGGTGGGCTGAAGTTTTCCACCCTGGGTGTCTACAGCAGTCCCTGCTTTCTAAAAAAAAATCAGAAGTGAGCTTTGGAAAACTTTTTAAGTGAATTAAAGGAAGAAGTACATTCTTTATCTACGGTAAAATACTCACAGCCTTTCTGTTGAGGTGATGTAGCCCAGTATAAATGTGACCTTTAGCAGGGACTTCAATTTTGGTTACATTTAATATTCCAGATTTCTCAGCAGTTGCATTGTTGCTCAGAAATTGTCCCAAATGTGACAAAATTATGAGCCTCTATGATTCCTCAGCTTTTACTTTCATAGCATTCAAAATACATGAGATTCAGGAAGATTCACACTTAAAGCATTTTCAAAATCAATACTACAACTTGAGCACTAATTTATTAAAATTTAATATAGAAAGAAAACACTATATTAAAAATTGAGTTATCACCAGGGACTAGAGCAGGACTGCAGGAATTTAAGACCAACTAATTGAACCCCAAGTAGATCAGTTGGCCAGCACTCCTGAAATATGCAACAGATCCTGCCCCTTGAATAATAAAATACTGGAAACCCCTGCCAAGTTAATAAATTTTTGTGTCTCACTGAGGTTACAAAGCACATAGCTCCCAAGTGACAAGCTCCATGCCCTTGAGTGTGATAAAATTTCCTACAAAGTAGCTGTGGTAGTTTGACTCTTTCTCCTGTTGAGGGTCAAACTCTCTCCCCAAGACGTTCATGAGGTGTGCAATGTCAGTGGGAACTCACACACTCATCCTACAGTGGAACTAAATTTTAAGCTATGTAAAAACACCACATTACTGTCTATTATAAAGCCTGAGTCTGCTATTATATCCACAGGATAAATAAGAATAAACTCCTTTGAAGTCGGTAGAATCAAAACTCTAAATGCAAAGAACAGAATTAGATCTTCCACTCTGGGCTCTGTACCCCACAGGCACAAGTGAAGGACTGATACAATTGTATGTATTTTAAAAAAATAAATGCAGGCAGCTTTAAGAATTATCCTGCCAAGAAAAGCATGTTAACAAAGTCAAGAAAGACTTTTCTATAAAAATAAATTCAACAGAGAATGGAAGGAAGAAATGATAGACACATTTATGCTGCTATGATTTTTCATGGCCAGAGAAATGCAAACTGAAGCAGGAGAGATTTGTAGTTCATATGAAAGACAGTATCTGCCAGCAAAGCTGTTCCCTGGCAGGAGCACAGTGGAAGTGTCTTCTGACAATTCTGATCAAGAAGTGCCCTAGTTAGCATTCAAGATGGCCATCATGATAGATTAGATGAATAATTTTAGTTCTTTGTCAGGACTTGGATAATATCTGCCTACAATACATCTGTATCAGTGCACTCTTAATTACCAAGTAAAGGACAGATAGAACAGCACAAAACTTTTCCACACATCCTTTATGCTCAGATAATGACAAGCTCATGTAAATTATGGCATAAATTACAAAAGCAAACACTGCTCCTTTTCATTATCACTCACTACACACATGTAGCATTCTGAAGAGCTGAAGGGAGAGGGTTGTTAAACAAGATTCATCAAGTTAAAGAGTAAGCTGCAGGACCTGAGACAAGAAAAGTTCAGTCCCCAGACCTCTCTTTATCATCTTATGGTAGTTATGCAGAACAAGCAGCAAGATTTAGATTCAGTCTACTTGTAGATAATTGATGGAGAAAGAACTTGAGGGTGACACAAAGACATCAAACTGTTCTGCAAGTTCTTTCCCTGTTTTCTTTAGAATTAAGGCTTCCTGTCTGTCCAGATTGATGAATAACAGGGTACAGAATGTCCTCTGAAAAAAAAGAAAAAAATTCCTTCATTATTTCACATCTGCACTTTATTTATGTATCCATTTAGTCACTTGGGGCTCCAGAAAAGGGGTTTTTGCTTTGGTGGGCAGTCACAATCTTAGGATCATCTGTGGGGTTTTTTAGCATTTTCCCCAAGCAATTAAGGAGCAGAACACAAGCTTTTAGGCTGCTCTTGTCCTATAACACATGGTTTGGCTTTTGGTCTCTTCCCATAAAATGTAGGTTTGTTGAAGTCTTGGGAGATTTCTTTGTGGCCTGCAGTGGATGGCAAGACCTGGAGTGGGTATTTTGTGCTCTTTAGAGCTAAGGCCCTTTGCAGAGTTCCTGTGGAGATTTAGATCAGAGGGCTTAAATCCTATGCTCCTATATTCTGCATTTCTTCCATTCTAGATAGCATGACTTGTTCCTTTCCCTACAGCTGATAGATTTTCCTCAGAGAAAACTTATTTCCAAGGAATTCTGGATTATCTTCTCTGTTTTAAATAATTTAGCATTTGCCACCACTGGACATCATTTCACTTTAATGGATACTCTTAAGTACCTTAAAACTGCGTTTGCTCATTGTTTTACTGTTTTTATGGGAAAAATCAAATTAATGATCAGCAGATCAAATGTAACAGCTTGGTACAGAAACCTAAAAAATAGGAAGTGAAGGAAGAAGAAAACCCAGGCAGTTCTGAAACTGCCATCCTGTGATATCATATCTGCTGGGCATTTGTGCAACAGGAGCTGTTACACATCACCCAGCACACAGCAATTGATACAGTAAACCGCTGGCCTGGAAAATTGCTATTGAAAACACATAATCAACCTTTTGAACTCTATAAAGCCAGGGAGATGCAAGATGCAATTCTGCTTCCTCAGGACTTGTAGCCCAGTCAGTTTAGGCTCCAGCTTCAGAAAATGGAGGTGAACAAACTGCAGAAAGCTGCTCTTAGAGATAAGTTTGTTCAGAGTCTTGTCATCCCATATCTGGCATAAACTTTCTGGACTCTAAGTCTTCTGAAAGTAGATAGGCCAAGGGAACACACATGGGAACTGCATATTCTGAAAAATTCTCCACTGCCCCAGAAGTATTAAATATATATTAGCATATATTTAAACATTAAAATAAAAAAGAGGTTTGCCTTTTGATTTACCTGACTTGATACAATTCCACCCGTACTGCTTTGGTGGTGCCTTGCATAAGAACTACCAAAGCACCTGCCAGGCTGAGATGCTGCTGGGTTTTCCCCCTCTGCACATCACTCTGCCAGGGGTTTCCCATATATGCAAGGTTACATCGTAAAAGGCAATTCATTATTTGGCATAGATGGGGAAAAAATGAATAAAATTTTCCTGGTCTGAAAGTTATTTTCCTATAGTAATGGATCTAAGCACTTCCCATTAAAAGGCACCCACCTTGAGTATATTTCAAAGTTTCCATGGAAGTATACTGCAGTACAAAAATCCACAAACAAATGACTGACTGTAATTTGATGTTTGAATACATTTGTGCAACAATTAAATCTACCTTTTTCATTTTAGAAGGCTAGGTTAAATCACTCTTCTCAAGCCAAAGTTCTAAAATTAACTTGAGATATGGTTCCTAGTGGGGCTCACAAACTGCCTTCCACAGCAATTAAAATTGATTGAAAATATTGATCAAAAGGTGTAGCACTTTTATTGGAGACTCAGAATGTCATCAGTAGATACTGAACGTGACCCTGGCAGAGGAACTGGCTCCCCCAGGTGAGGACATTTACTCCCTGTCACACCTTTGCCCTTTTCAAGCACTAAATACCTCAGAAAGCAATGCCTGAGCCAGCATTTCCCAAATATTGAGCTGGCTTCTGGAGATGTCAAAGTTTTTGGGAAACTATCATGGACCCACAGGCAGACAAAAAGAACAGCCAGACTTTATCACAGGAGTTTCATCTGACCCTCAAAGCTGTAATAACCCACCCTGTGTTGCAGATAGCTCTTGACATTAATTTAAGGACACTCAGATCACCAGGATTAACTGCTCTTGGCAGCATTTTACCACCATCTCAAAGAGAAGCTGCTTTGAGACAGCTTTTCATAGAGTATGGATATCTGGTTCCAAGCCTTATCTCTAGGCAGACCCCCACTGAGAACTGATAATTCTGTTTTAACCTACATCCAGCTCCTCTAAATTCCAAAGTGGTCTTCTTGAAAGCAGTGAAACTGGTGAAAAACCTGTGACAGGTACTAACTTTTGACAAAGATTCTTGGCCCAACTCTCTTTCATTTCTGCTAAGGCTATTTTACAGCCATCAAAACTTTGCATTATCTCAACCAACCACAACTTGCTGAGTTGAAAAAGCCTTTTTATCTAAAGATAGAGGTGTGTTCAGTGTGACAGGTTTCTGGGGCAGTAGAGGTAGAATGAAAAGATCCTGTAAAGATAAGTAATTTAAGATAGAGTTCATTCAGTAGCTCAGCATTGAAGGGTGTTCCTAACTTAGTGCATGGGTAAAAAAAGTTGTTCACTGCTTTCTGACCCAAACTCACCACCAAGTATTAACCTCTGGATTTCCTTTTTTAATACCATAACTTTCTGGCCAGATGTCTGCTGCTTGTTAAGCTGTTCCTCATCTCTGCTGAAGAGTTTGGACATTATTGCCTGGACAGCTGTGAAGCTCAGAGGTGTGAATTTGTAGATTGCAGCCTTTCTTTCACACACATACTGTAACATCTCTCCATATTTGCTTAATCTATGGGAAAAGTGACCTTCAGACACATACTGATGGGACTGTACCAGGCAGGATTTCTTTGGGTTCTGTTCACATTTTCTTCCAAACTCTACAGATGAAAATTTCAACATGCATCATACATACAAAAAAAAATTATGCCTACATATGAATTTATCAGAACTTATTTATGAATAGTTACATGTTAAAATGAAAATGTTCTAGGACTTTTGCTAATTTACTTAAGGAAAAGCCATAGATTTAAACTATCAATTTTAATTGGTTTTGAAAAAGTGAGAAAAAAAGAACTCCACCAACTCTACATTTTGGATTAGGAAGTCAGGACTAGAAAATTTACCAAAAGTCATTTCACCTCTCTAATAGGATTTTTAGAACTCCGTTTTTATATTAATTCTATCTCTTAATGGGCAAACCAAAATTCAGTCCTTTTGCACTACCAGGTTGATTAGAGGAACCAACAGATTGCCATCTCTCAGATGGTCCTCAAGCAGGGGAGGAATGAATAGAAATGAGGCATTGCTGCATCACCCAGGGGCTCTCAGAGGGCCCTAAAAGAGAGACCATCAGTTCCCTCCCATTCACAGGGGCTGTAATCCTGAAACCCTCTGGGTCCACAGAGGCATCTCTGCACATTTACTGCTTCTCTGACACAAGTCAGGGACAGGCTCTCAGCCAGGCTGGTCACAGATGCTCTCAAACTGCAAGCAAACATCACTGAGATAGTTTAGAGCTAAACTAGATCATGTTATCTGTTAAAAAAATTAGAAATAAGGTGTTTGACTGATATTGGCAGGCTTAAGAATAAAGGATGGTACCCCAGAGAAGCCTTTTTATACTGAAAAAAAAAACCAAATTAAAAAAAAAACAAACAAAAAAAACCAAACCAACAAACAAAACAAAGAAAACTACAAAATAAACCACCAAACAATTTGCTAGTCATTTCCTCAGAACATTAGATCCCACAAATCAGTAGATGGTGAAACCACTACAAGTTCTAAAATTTGAGGGATGTTAGCAAAGAATATTTGAGGCAATGTAAAATTGCACTTACTAAAGTGGCAAGAAAAAGGAAGGAAAAAGGAAAAACCATGTTGAACCCCAATCCTGTACACACAGCTAAGTGTGCTACAAGTTGATAAGAAAGACTAATATTTGAAGTCAAGTTTTCCATAAAAAAAGCTTATAAAATATGTGCTGAGGACGGCTTAGCCTCTAGAAGACAAATTACTTTTGTTTAAAAGATACCCATTTCTTATCCTGAGCTATAGCTCCATTCCTGCTTCTCCATAGTTAAAATGAATTTTTACAGAACACCTACATTAAAGTGGTGTGGCGGGAACACTCCTTACTGGGAATGCTGAGTTCAGCCCATCCCATTGGACACAATGCTATGGAGGAAGTGCATGGTGAAAATTCATCATCATTTGATACCAGCAAAAAACAAGCTTTGTAATTTGCAGCTCAATTTTTATCTTGCCACAAATCCAATGTATGAGGAAGAAAAACAAATTTCTTTTTTATTTTCAATGTCCTCTTTACTAAAGTATGTGGCTAAGGCAGTCAAATATCCAGGTAGACAAACTCACTGTGGATCTGCATGGGTAAAAGTAATTTCAATATTGCAGGAGTTGTCTTAATATAAAATTGAATTGATGTAATGTGTGATTTAGAAGGAAATGCTTTTAAATTCAGGGCAAGAAGCCAACTGCAAACGTGTTTGTTCCCATAAACATGTAGCAGTTTAGTTTAAAACAAACTTCTTGGGTAGTGAGATCTTAATTGTGCTCTCCTGCAGCATAAAGATCATAAAGCTGTTCTGTGTAACGTCTGGAAAGCAGAATGTAACAATGACCCAGGGTGGATTTAAATTAACCAGTACTCAATTCCATTGATGATATCTGTGGGTTCAGTTATTCTTGTCTCTTCTCAAATGAATGTTGTGGGGGGTTTTTGCCCTATTATATTTTTCAAATGATAATTATGATTTCACAAGCCTAGTGGTATAGCAGCAATGCACAAAGCTGCTGTGCAAAACACTGTAGTTCCAAATACACCTTTGGATTTTCATTAGCAGCATTTACAATCTGGCATTTTATATTTTGATGGAAGATAAAAAAATCTATTCCCTGGCCCTTTTTTTTTAATCTTGAAAAGACACATTCAAGAGCTCTGACTTCACCACATAAGTAGCAGTAACAACCTGGATGCTGAATTGGCTCCCCCAGGACCTGGGAAGGTCAGAGGGACACAGGGACAGCCAGGGGACATGGGAGGGACAACCACAGCCTAAACTCGGCCTAAACCCGGCTGTCCCTCGGATCCTCAAACAATCCACAAACCCAGCTGCTACTGAATTTTTTGCTCAAATACCTTGCTAAGGAATTCTGTTCCATTTCTTGTATATATTCTTGAAACTTTTAATCTCATTTACCCTGACTTAAACCCAGTTTCAATTCA
This sequence comes from Camarhynchus parvulus, assembly GCF_901933205.1. Classification (NCBI taxonomy): domain Eukaryota; kingdom Metazoa; phylum Chordata; class Aves; order Passeriformes; family Thraupidae; genus Camarhynchus; species Camarhynchus parvulus. The sequence goes on along the minus strand of NC_044581.1, from coordinate 13,955,962 downwards.
CTGTGGCAATTCAAAAGGACCAAAATTAGACTGAAGTTTTTGAAGAAAATGAATGCTTGGGTTTCTGGAAGAGTTGCCAAACTTGGATTTTCTTTGGAAGTAAAAATGTAACTATAGTCTAGATGTTTTGCAAGGAAAACTGAGGATTAATGATGAAAAAAATTCACTATCTATAGCAACATTTTTAAAAGAACTGTGAGTTATTTCAGATATTGCACATGTTTATATATATGCATATTATCTTTAAATTTTAAACCTCATTTGCATTTTAAAAATGACAGTGTAATTTGCTTTTCCCAGATGTATCACTCTTAATCCTAACAGCTTCCCAGTCTTTTTTACATTTCTATTATCACTAAAGTTCAGAAGAGACTTCTAATTGATCCAAATTACATATTCAAATTAGACTTTTATGAGCTTAAATTAACATACCATAGACATTTTATTTAATTTGGTCCCCAAAATGTCACTGAAGTAATTTAGTTGTAATATATTAATTAGTAAAAATTCCGAAATTATTGAACTATAATAAATTCCTCTATCTGGATAGTCCTCTTGAAATAGAACCCCAAATTAATTTATAGCCCAATATGGTGTTATGCATTCACAACTCTTCCTGCCTCAGATTCTTTAACATTTATTTATGCTGATGCACTTTTGTTCACTATCTCACAAGAACTAAGAAATTAGAAAAAGCCATTGCCAATCTCTGCCTAGGGGAGATAATGCCTTAGATCCAGGTGTTTGAGGCTTATTTTGGCTTTTAGAAAACATTTTATTCACGTACAGAAGCCTGAAAAGATCAGAGAGATTGCTAAATTCTTTGCAAAACTGTGTTATTTTAATTAAAACATTTAATTTGGGAATTCTATTTTCTTACTTGATAAGTTCTCCTGCAGTAGGGAGAACACAGGTTATCCCCTGGCATCTCAGAGCTCCTCTCCTGCCCTAACAGAACCCCTGAGAGATTCCCAGGGCAGAAGGAGAACCCAAGTGGCTCTCCCACCTCCCCACTGCCACCCACCCACCAGGGTACCATGCAAAGTCTGAAAATGGCACTTCCAAGACCAGAAATATATGCCTGTTCTTAAAAGTTCTTCCACCTCCCTCATTTCTTACTACTGAAAATTTAGAGTGTTTCAGAGCCTGTCCAGATCAGGCTCTGCCATTAATCCAAACCCCTTTGCATTTCCCTGGGACTATAAACACAGTTTCACCAGTTCACTGCCTCTTGGATCCAGCCCTTCCTGCCTGCACACAGTGCCCTGCAGAGCCGCTGCCCACACCTGCACTGGGATGCTCTGCAGAGCAGCAGTTACTGCTTGATACACCTATCCAGACACTTGTGTCTCTGTTCCCATGACCAACAACTAAATCCAGTCCTGGAAAACCAAGAATCTTAAAAAAAAAAAAAAAAAACGCTACAATCTGTACGTGCTGATGAAGTGCCACAAGGAGTGTTTGTCATTAAAGTGTTTGGCTATAGCTGTTGGCATCTTGCTTCTATCTGTACTCAATTTCAGTCTTTGGGACTAAGGTCAGTTTTCAGACAGTTCTATTTAACCCCTGGAAACTGACAGTTTTCCCAGAGATTTGAATGATGTATTTTGTTTAGCAGTTGGCTGAGCTGAGCGATGGCCTCATCTGCGTGAGTGATCTGCTCCCAGAGATGAATCAACTGTGCTTTCCTCATTAAGTCAGTCATCTGCAGAGCTTTAGGCTCTTCCCTTCACTAACAGTTCAGCTGCCCATGAAATAAGACTCAGAGTTTTGCACTCTGCTCACGAGTGCTTGCACACTTCTGCTGGGGTTTAACCCCACTGGTGACACAGCACCAGTGCAGCAGCTCACTGCCCTGGGATGGGAAAATCAGGAGGGGAAAGTGAGCAAACTCATGGGCTGAGGTGAAGTTGAATAGAGGAAGCAAAATCCGCACACACCAGCAAAGCAAATCAAGGAATTCTTTCACCACTTCCCATGAGCAAGGCAGGTGTTCAGCCATCCCCAGCAGAGCTGGACTCCATCGTGCTTGGTGGTTACCTGAGGAGACAAATTCCATGACTCCAGACATCCCCCCTTCCTCTTCTTCCCCCCAGCTTTATCTGCTGGGTGTGATGCCAGATGGTCTGGAACATCCCTCTGCTCAGCTGGGGTCACCTGTCCTGCCTGTGTCCCCTCCCAAGGTGTTGTGCAGCCCCAACCTGAATTAGCACTCTTTTCAGCACAAGGCCAAAGCACAGCCCCATGTCAGCCCCAACAAAGAAAATTGGCATTATCCTAGACAAAAGCAGCACACCATACAATACTGATGAATGCTTTTCTACTGAATGCAATCTTGTTCTTACAAAATTAAAAGGTCTGGGTTTTTTATTCTTCAGCTGAAGCATCTATGCATGTTAATCACTCCAGACAGTAATGGAAAGATGGCAGAGGAGTGCAATCTTCTGTGAAGGAGTTTTTCTGGAGATGAAACTGGCCAGAATTCTTCATTCATAGCAAAAATCTGCCTGAAATTTGACTTCAGTCCAATTTAAAATTAAATCAAATATTTTTTGGAGCTTATTTCCTGAGGAAAATTCTATGTGCTGCATGCTATAAGGAGGCCAAAGGTGGAAATTTTCAAAGCAGTTGATATGACAAAGAGCATGAGCTCTGTGGCCAAGCAGTGTGTCCAATTCAAACCTTTCCAGCACCAAATCCTGTGGCCCCTGTGACCCTGTCTCAGTTTCTCAGTAGAGAAGTGTCTGGGGGAAGGGAAGATTTTCTACATTTATCCAGGACTCCTGCAAGTGCAGCTCCACAAGCCTCAGGGCACAGTGTAACATGACATTTACTAAGAAATAATTCATAGTTTCTAAAGTTACTAAAGAAAAAACTGTTGGTCCCAAATTCCCTCAAAATACTGTTCTGGATATGGACTGATCATCACATTGAATTTACTGGCCTGTGTTGTGCATGCACAGACATTGGTGTGGGAAATGCTGGACAAATATTCAGGTAGGGTTAATTCTGCATAATCTTTCATGCTGTTGGCTGTGCCTGGGCTCGTAGAATTTCTGATGTATTTTTTTAGAACAGATCATGTTACGCAGATGTAAATGCACTCCACAAAAGTTAAAAGGTCTCTTCCCTTCAGTATTTCCTAGGCTACTCCTCTTTTCCCTACAGTATTTAGAATCTATAAATGAGCAAACATGCTCTTAATGAACATAATCCTGGAAAAAACACTTGACTTCAATTAAAAAAATAAGAAGCAATTAACTTGAAGACAATTTTCAATGACAAAAAGAAGCAAAAAAAAAAAAAAAATCTACTAACCCTGTATTGCCATCAATTCCATAAGTAACAGCCTTTCCAGAGCTCTGATGGTAGCATGAAATCTCCCCAACAGCCACATTCCCTTCCATACAATACACTGACAAACAACCTTGCATACAGTTAAAATATGTCTTTGCTTAAAGTTGAAAAGTTGTGCAAGTTCTCAAATATATTGGATTTTACAGCAGAATAAGAAACACAGGTAAACTGCCGCAAATTTTCACATTTTTGTTGCCACTGAATCATAACAAAGAAAACCACAGTTCTGCTGAAGCAAAGTACATGTGATCAGTAACTGAGGTGAGAGAAATCGTGGAATACAAAATCTACAATGCCACAAGTCCATAAAAATCAATAAACTCCCTTCAACACAGAATGAAACACACATCTGCTGATGCTTTTGAAGTACAAAGGTAGAAAGTTATTTTTTTAATAAAAATAGCTCAAGTGAAAAAATATACTTCTCTGCCTACTTCAGGATTATAGTCAAGGTTTCTTGAGTCATTGCCTTTATGTGTTGTTTTCTGAAAAAAAAACTTTCTCTTGGGACCAAATCTCAGTCTCAAAATAACCCATCCTGATTTCAACAAAACTTCTCCTTTGTAAACAGCGCTGGAGAAAAATTTTACAAGACAGAATAATTCAAAAGTTGTAAGAAGGAGGGGGAGGGAATCCCTCAGGTGTAGATATTGCCACAGGGGAGACAATGCAGAGTGTGAACTTTTCTTGTTCACAGTTTAAAAAACATTTTTGTGTGTCTTTCATTATTTAAACAGTCTGTTACAAAGTAGATGAAACACAATAAATCCATCAGAAAGCTGTTCAAAAGGAACACTATCAAATGTAAAGGCACTGGGTTCAAACCTGTCTTTGGTTAGTGCTTGGCTATGGGTCTTTGGCATTTGCATGCTGGGATGATTTGGAGAGAAACAAAATTCTCTTAGGCCCCTTTGTAGACTCAACTTTGCTCTCTAGTGAGGAGAGTCACTATAATAGTCCAGAAAGATGGAAAGTACATGATCCTAAAGAGTAAATCATCTTCTTGCCATTGCAAAATAAACCCTTTGCAGGACAGTGACTGAGCAGGCTGAGAACCCCCCCGGGGCACTACAACATTCTGCTCCAGAGTGGAAATTCTGCACTGTAATATCAAATTGCCCCAGTACCTAAGGTGACTTATAGAGGAGAACCCAAAATTAGTCTTCCCAAAAAGCCTACCTTGAACTTCTCCTAGCAAGCTTATATTACCCACTTTTATTAGCTCTCTATTCCCAAACGAAGGGGCAGTTCAGGAATGCTAGCACTGCCAGGCATTTAGAGTAGAGGAGACTGAACTGTTTCAGGTGGGAGGGACCGGCACTGGCCATCGTGCCCCACCTCCTGACCAGTTCAAGTTAAAGCATCTCATTAAGGGCACTGTGCCTTCAGACCCTTACACAGACAAAGATACACAGCAGCACTGAAAACAGAGCATCTACAGTACAAATACACTGTAGATTCTCACTAGAACGTTGCCTTCTGGGCAACAATAAGCCTTTTCAACCTTGAATTTCAGCAGGTAGGTAATAGCACTTAATCTGCAGTAGCAAAGCTGACACTGATTATAAAATGACACATATCTAATGTTCATTTTATTTCTTATTACAGTCTGTTTAAAATTAAATTTTCTCCTAGAAACTAAATTACTCTAAGAACTTTCTCCTTGGACTACACTTTTGGATCTGGAATTGCTGTGAAATATTATGCAATTCATATTTAAACTCCTTTATCAGAAGCCACTCTTGCCTCCCTATGACTGGGAGAGGCTGGGGGCAAGGAGCCTGTTTGTTCCTTATTCCTGATGCTGAGCCAAGCCCTGCTCTGTCAGTGCTTCCTGGACTGGGAAATGAGAATCCCTGCTTTATTCAAAAAGACATACTCGCAGGCAATACTTGACTTTGAACCCAGATAAACAAAAATTCAGAGATCTCAAGCAGTGACTTTGTGGCATTCGTATCTTCACATATTTACTAAATGTATGATGTTCTGCACCAAAATAGCGCAAGGACAAAATGCTCAAGACATGCATTCCTTTCATTTTTAATACATTTCCTGAGCGACAGAGTGTGCAGCTGCTGCTTCCACATCTTCTAGGGCTGCGCAGAGGGGATCTGCAAGGAGGGAAAGTTAACACAGCTATGGCAGTTTAAATAAAAAAGGATTAGTCTTCCCCTAGATGCATGGAAGCTGCACCTGGAATTTTAATATTGATCAAAACGTTTGCCAAGTGCCACACAGCCCTTCTGAAGCTCTCCAAGGGAATATTTACCATCAGTCAGACTCCTAAGGAAAACAGCACTTTCCATCACTGGAAGGAGTGTTCTGTTTTTCTAATTTCATGGGGCAATCCAGTCCCCAGTCCCAGTGTTATCAATTCAATTATGCCAAAAGCTGCCCACAGTAAATCTGCCAAAAAAGCTTTGAACAAAGAATAAACCAAAAAATCAGCAGACCCAAACATGTTTTTTTTAAGCTAAGAATTCAACAGATGAAACTAAATCAACTTCTTATCAGTCAAATTGCCCCAAGGTCTTAATATCTTTCTATTTCAAAGGGTCTGGACAGAAAAATAGCTGAATTTAATATTTTGACTGAATATCAGGGGTTATATATAGATATATGTAAAATACTAAACCATCTCCTTTTATTAGTTTGCTGTTCCAATGCTTATATGTGAATCAAGTAAACTTTGTTACTTACTGTAACAGCATATGGCCAAATTGATTTACAATAAACCACTTCCTATCCTACTTCCCAAAGACTTGGCAAAATCTCAGAACTGCATAAAATTCTCCATCCTGCCTTGGTTTCAAGCTAGACTAATGAAGTAGTGCCTGATTTATACCACCAGACAGCTCTGAGCATGCACCACAGATGCATCAGTTTATCAAAAGACATTGTCAAATTAAGAAAAGCAGTTCCTGCAAACTCTTACACATCCTCTGCTCAACCCAGGCTTACAGAGTCTGATCCACTGGAATCAGCAATTTGTGTGATTTCCTGCAAACACTATGGCACTCTAACAAACTCACAGCTACTGCCATAAATAAACACAACTTTGTCAGTTGGACATGGTGCTGGAGCCAGTGAGGAGAGTCTTGCTTTGCTGTGCCAAGGGCTGGATTTCCACTCCTGGTATTTCACTGTGCAGAGAGGCACAGCTGACCCTGCCTGTGCCCCCAGCCCTGCTCCGACACCGCTGCCTCCTCGTTTGGTCTGACCCTCACTGGGGGAGGCTGGAACCTGTGGGAATCTACAAAATCAGTGGGCTTTGGGAAAGGTGCAAAAGACAGGCCTCAGAGACAGCAGAACTGTGATTAGAGCTACGTAGATAAGATTGGTCAGCAGAAAAATTATATAAATAGAAAAGTAAGGACAAATAGAACAATGGTCTGTGTACTAATGCTTGTCTAGAATAATTCCCTAAGCTGCAGAAAAGTTTATCTAGCAAGATATGAAGTTCTACGCTTAATAATGGAGCTCTGTGCATTGTACTTTAATGCTTGCAAGCAGGCATTGTATTCAAAATAAGCAGGCATTGTTTTAACTAAAGGTACGTGTGCTTATAGTGGTTGGATAGAACTACTGTCAATGTGCTTTTGCTTTGTGTGATTGGTCCAAAAACTTATAAAGTAAGTTGTAACATTAAATTCTTCATCTGCTGCCTGGGATGTGAGCTGCTGGCATCTTCCCATTGTCATAATCATTTAATGAGACTGATGCTGGAAAATAAAACAGCTCAAGATGTGTTCCTAGCAGTCCCATCCTGTTCATGATTTGTACATAGCCCCCAGCCCACGACAGAACCCACAGCCACATGGATTTATTTAACCACAGCCCACATGGATTGTGGTTCCAATGACATGAGCAGGAAGGGGGGTTTTGGACAGGACAGAGGCCGAGGGAGGAGGAGTGGCTGCACTGGGGCGGGCGGAAGGGAAAACGCCGGAGCTCTTTGGGAGCACAGCTCATTCCTCAGCAATCAGATGCAGTGCAGCTCCTCTGCACAAGAGGCCTCTGTACCAGCTGCAGAATCCCCCCCTCTGTTTGCTCCAGGAGCTGAACAGCAATTCTGTCCCTTCAATCTAACTAACAAAAAGGCCAGGGGGTAAAGAAGAAGTGCTTAATAGTCTACGTACAAAAGACACTTTTATCCTGATTGATGTGATTTCATATCACTGCTTTTGATTTATACAAGCTGACTTTTTTCATTCTCATCATGCATCCTCTTGAGTCACAGATTTAATTAAGATTAGGAAAATGAAAAGGTACTGAGAATTAGTCAGATCTTTGAGACAATATCTGTAACAGTTATTCATTCAGGACTAGCAGAAAAGATCCTGCATATAACACATAATGAGGGGAGAGAGTGTATGTACCATACCATCGTTTGGAATGTATGGAACGCAATGTAATTTTCTGCTAGGTAAATGTCAAATATGATTAATAATTAATTATTGTGGAATCTTGTGTGTCCCATTCCTGAGCTTGGTTTGTTGAAGACAGAGACCTACAGAACCCTTAGGATCGTCTGGCTAAGACATAACTAACATTTGAAATATGTTTCACATTCTTAATGATTACTCCACACCACAGCTTAAGGTCTTCTTTTCCTTACACATTCTCTACAGGTTTTTTAACTAAACATAAGACTGATGGAGAAAATAAAGCAACTAAATAAAATTGATCAAAGCTTTTGCAACAAGTGACACTGCAGCTACTGCACTGACTGAGGATATCGCAGCCTTGGTCAGAGCAAGTTGCTCACAATTTTGGAGTCCCTGTGACAGACTCAACAGTGACCAGCCCCAGGAACAAGGAGCACTGGTAAAGTATTATACTCTGATGCTTACTGACACTCACAGGCAGCATTTAGCTCACTTAAGTATTGCTCCAAGCGGTAAGACTTCCCATACTGACACTTTGCTCAGAAGGGTTACTTTTGTGCCCCCCTCACATTATTATTCACAGATTCTAATTTAGATTAGAAAGAACAAAAGGTAGCAAATGTTTGCAAGTGTGCTCAATTAGGGATGCAATAATTCTACATCATCATTCATTTTCATGCATTTTTTTAGTAAAGGAGGGAAAACTTTGAAACAGGAAGTGTTCATCAAAATTGCCCTTTTCAAATTTTTCCTTTGGACATGTGGTTTGTGGCCCAGCTTTTCTTCCCTGGCAGAGGCTGAGAGCACTGGGGGCTGCCTGAGCTGGTGCTCAGGACAAGAGGGACAGGGCAGAGGCTGCCCCAGCAGCAATGGGAGTGGGCAGGGAGGCTCAAGGCACCAGTAAACTCTCCCAGCAACACATCCACAGCACAGGGCAGGACAGAAGAGCACAGTCATAAACCTGATAATTGCTTTGTTTCCTGTCTTGCAGATACTGCTCCCCTCTGTTTTCTCCCCACTGGGAAGGGGATGGCTTTTCTGTTAAGTGCTGAGCTTGCTGAGGCCATTCCCACAGAGCCTCCAAAGTGTGGGTGTAACTTCCTCAGGGCAGTGTCTAGACCAGGAAAGCAAAGACCATTTCTATTCCCCAGCACCTATTATCCTGCCCAATGCATGCACAGCAGTGGCAGACACAGGCTGCTGGTATAGATCCTTCACCTCCTGCCATCTCTTAAATCCTTCTGAGCTATAGAGACAGAGATGTTGCCTCTAACACAGGGAAATAAAAGTTACTTAACACAAGATCAAGCACAGCCAAAGAGAGGAACAGGAAAAGCACCATAAAACACTGTTGAAAGAAGAAATTGTAGAAAAACTCAGAAAAGAAACCCAGAGCACTGAAGAAACTATTATGTATAATAAGGGCCTGAGAAGTCCTATGGCAACCTTTCAGTTGTGCAGAGAGGTGGGAGATGCTCCATCCCATCCACAGGATGGGGTTGGACAGGGCTCTGAGCAACCCCATCTTGTTAAAATCCAAGGGCGTAAACTAACTTAAATGTTGAAGATCAAAAGTTATAATTGAATGACCATGAAGTTGAACAAGAGTACTGAAGTTAATTGTAGCAAACATCCTGTTGAGGGCTTAGGATAATGACAACTGATCAGTAGGCATGAATGGGCATAGATCTGTATAAGAACACAACAAATTAATGTAATACAAACATAAAATATAAATCTCTACAGTTTTTAAAAATACTCACAAATATTTATTTTGCACAATCTGTAGCAATTTTACATCAAATAACTTATAAGCATGTTTTCATACTACAGTGCCTCTTACTGCTATTTCCTCGCTCCGCTCCTCATTCCACACCCATAACAGAAAGAGCATAAAAGGGAATTAAAATTCACAGCACACATTTGAGATACTGCATAATCTGAGTTGCAAACCCACAAGTGAGTCACGAAAGACATCCCAAACCACTTGGCAGCAAACTGCAAAAGCCTAACCTCCAGCCAACACAGATTTGTTAACATGGGTTTTTAAGCATGATGATACCACACATGCATTACTAGCAGGTTAGAGATGTTTAAATCCTTCTTGAAGTACCAAAGAGAAATACCCTCAGGAAAAATAATTATTTAATCAGAGCAGGCTGCTTAGCTGTACATTTAAATCCGAAAAATCAGTGTCTTGCAGGGCATTTTTATAAACAAAGGGAAAGGGCACTCAGCAAACTGCCATGGAGAGAAACGCTTATGTTCAGCAGGAACTGAAGAGAACAGGCCCTTTGCACTGTGCAGCACTGCTGTGAGCTCCTGGGGAAGGAGCTGCTCTCAAGTAATTTAAGGTCTAACATTTTCTTCTTAATCTAGAATGTTCTGTAATAACTTTCTAGACATGAATTACAACAAGGCTTTGTAATCTACCTACTCACACAAAAAGAAATCTTCTTCTAAGCTTGCATACCACAAATATTCCTCACTGAGGATAGGATAGTGAGAGGATATATTCCTGACAGTGAGATCAGCAGTATTTTCCCAGGAATACATTTCAAATTGAGAAATTGTAAATCCTCTGTGGAGGAATAATCAAAGTATCAAACCCAAATCTGTAACCTTATAAGGATTGTAGCAAACCCATGTGCTCTGTGGTTACAGCAGAGACTTTAATTCATAGCAAATGTTGAAAAGCAAATATTTTTGTATTATCATGTTTAAAACCTGCCTTCAAAGAAATATGGTGAATAAATATGAACGGTATAAATTAAGTGTACTTTCCCTTCAATTTAATCTCAGATGCTCTGAAGTTATATATTAGCAGGTAAAAGCTGCTTATTCTGGGGTTCAGTAGTAATAGTTCAATATGAAAGACAGTCCCCTATATAAAATGAGTCTCTGTGTCTTGGGGAAGATTATTTCTCTGTATTGTAGTGCTACATAGTGCTAAATCCCCCTCACTGCTGTTAATACTGCAGAAAAATGTTTCACCTTCACACATCAAAGTGTACCAGTTTAGGATATCAGGGGCTCTGTACTCTCCAGAGAAGAAAGCAAATAAATATTAAAATTTAGAAAAGAAATGGAAATATCTGAAAATAATTGACAGAGAAGAGCAATTTTTATGAACACACAGATGAACAAAAGAAAACAATGAGCAGAGTCTGCAGGTATCTAAAACTATCTGCTAAGTATCTTCAGGAGCCTTTTATATTTTTACCAGCACTGGGAACATAATTAGAAAAAGTGTTTCACAAATATTTAGGCAGGTTAAGATCCCAGACTGATGTCCACAACCTTGAGTATTTGCTCTTGGTGCCCACGTTCTGAGGGTTTGTTTGCGGCGCACGGTTCGATCGGTGCAGCGCTCTGCTCACGGGAGGAGAAGGACCCCAGCAGTGACAGCACAGCTCAGTGCAGGCACCAGACAAGGGGAGACAAGCTCATCAGTGGGCAGAGTAATTCTGGGACATTTCTGAGCAAGTAATTCACACCTACTCGTGAGGGATCAGATCCTGAGCTTGATAAAAGTCCAATTAAATAAGCAGGGGTGCATCAGTGGGATTTGTCTCTTGGTCAGCATTGAGACATTTTCCCCAGGTTTCTGTGCTGTCCAGGAACCCCTCAGAACTAAGAGGTCTGACACCAACTTAGCTACACTGAACAAAACCAGCCAGTCCATAGCTCAAGTGTTGGCTTATACCAGAGCCTCTGAAACTCAGCACCTCCTTTGCCTGCCCAGGGTAATATCATCTGTAGCCAGCCAGGCTTCCTCAGCATGAAATGTGTTTTGTATTGACAAAGACAAATAATTAAAGATATTTTATATTATAAAAATATATTTATATTTCCCTTTAATTCCTTTCTCTTTAATTAATATATTTATATTTCTCTTCAATTTCTTTGGGGAACTCACCACTCCAAGTTCAAATTGGTTCTCAGTCAGGCTCTACAAAATAATCTCTTGCTTGCACTTCACAAGCTTTATTGTCAATGCCATGGGTTTTGGATTATTCACAAAATCCTTCAGCAGTTATCATTTCTATTAATCAAGTTGTAGTGGCTGAAAGCCTTTCTGAAGCCTACTGCTCCCAAGATGTCCTTTTTCAAGCTTGGCAACCACTTGCATTTGTCCAACAATTACTTTTCCCCAGGATTTCCAAATTTCTCCTTTACAAAATATTTTCCATGCTCAGCCTAGGGTTTCAGAGGAAATACTTTTTTCTATTCTATTTTAAAGTAATATTTGGTGATCCTCTAAGCAAGTGCTTTGATGTGTCTCTGGCTTTTATTTTGGCTGAAGGCCCAGGCTCAGAAGGAAGCCTTGCAGGCAATCTACCATAGCAAACACCCCAGGAGAAGAGGAGAAGGGTTTAGTGGAAGTGGCAGCCCGAGCAGCTGCACACACAGGCCATTTAATGCTTCTGCAGACACTTCAGCTGCTGCTCTCCCAGGGCACAGCAGGACAGGAGGCTCTTGTCACACCTCAGGGAGGGACACAGCCCAGGTTACCCACTGCAGGTAAGGTTCTACGGGCCTTCCTGAAAAATGTGCTGCTCTGGGATTGTGTTTATGCTAATAGCGAATTTAAACAACAATAACAAATTTATCATATTTACAGCATTTTTAATAAATCTGTAAAAGAGAGCAATACAGAATGAACAGGGGAAAAGAGGAACCACTTGAATATATACAGGGAAATGGGCATATGGCTTGTCAAACAATCCAGCACTCAAAGGATCCAGGCATCAGGAAATGAAGACTCCAGCCACCAGGCAGCCACAGAACCATGAGTGTGCATAACCATGCAGAAATCTCTTAACTCTGAATGACACTTCTATCACAAAAAGCCCGGTGTGTTTTTATAGCATTGTGTACACTAGACAGTGGGGGGAAAATGGAACAGACAGCTATTAAAAGCATCCTTGGAACCATCATAAATACCCATTTTCATTTTTAGCTTAAAATTTCTCAAGCTCCATTATCAAGAGGTGATTTATCATCTTTCATTTTTCACATTATCTGTAAATAGGTTATTCCCACTAGCGTTGCTGTAAGAAACATTTGTCACAGCTGTAAGAGGAGGGAGCCTGGCTAATTTCTGGATCCAGAAACCAAGATGAATAGCCTTTCTTCCCCTGCAAACAGCTCTGAACATCAGTCAAACCCTTTCTTCTGTACTTTCAAATCTTACAAGTACGTTCAACCTCATTCTTCTCTTCATACTCTGATACTTAGAATGATCTGTGACACTACATTTGTTACTAATTATGATGTAAGCTTGTAGAAAAGCAACTTTTTTAAAGGAGGATGGTAAAATATGGAAGTATGTGGAAAAGAAATACTAGAAAAGAGAAGTCCATTGTTAGAATATCAAATAATTACCATTTCCTAATAATAAATGTTTGTCAGCTACCAGCTTAACTCCATTAACCCCCTCTTCTCCTTTCTAGCTGATTAACCTTCCAGTGTGCAGAGATGTATTCTGGCCTGCCTGGACTATAAACCTGTTCTAAAAGAGCATCTTCCCAAATGTCACCGGGTCCCTGCTTAGCTGAAGGCAGCTATTTGTATCACTCTGCACCACACAGTGAAGAAAAAGTACATGTAAGGAATGAACACTATATTAGGACATCAGGACAAGACCTTGCTACTGATAAGAGCCCTGCTAAGTAGTGTTTTAAAAAAATCTGAGAAATGCTCAGTGATTTGATAATCTACTGAGTGTCAAACCTTCATTCAACACTGAAGAACTGAACACTGGATAGAAAGAAGTGATTAAAATGATCCTTTTCAAGGCTCAGCCTACTGCTAATTGGTCACGACCATCCTGCAGAACTTCATTTGTGACACCAGCAGAACAGAAATTATAATGCTACTTTAATAACCTGAAAGAACTTTGCCACTAAAAGACTGAATCATTTCTTTAATATTAAACAGTACATTTACTCTGCAAATGATGGACCAGTACTTCATTGGAATGCAGATTTTTTAGCCGGCCAAGACTTTTCCTTATTAAAAAAGAACAGAAATCACTGTGAGCTGAATCCCACAGTCCTTTCCCCTACAAAGCTCTCTTTGAGGTCAATAGAAAATTTGGCTATTAAAGAATGTTGAACTCTGACCCCTGGAATAACACAGCACAAATCATATTCAGTCTTGAAAATAACCTCCAATCCTAGGTCTGGAAAGATTTCTAAACTGGAGAAACAGGACATCCTTTTCTAATATTCTTTACTAAATTTCTCAATCCCAGAAAGGTTACAACTTAGTCTGCCAAACCATTTGAGCCTCCCCATTCGGTGGCCCTTTTGTTTACTGCACACTTATTTGTTCTTTTAGGGTACAGAAGAGGTAACAAAGACCATGAATTAAATTACTTGAGAGTGAAGCAGCATTTAGCATCAGACACATCAAGCACAATAAGAAGGAATATTGGCAGTAAGCTTACTGTGCTTTGCCAAACTGCAGCAGCTGTGGGTGATGATGGACAAGGAGAGAATGTAAACCAAACACTTTCCTTTTATTGTGGGGGATATTTTAGGTGAACAATGTCTAAAACCCAAGTGACAAAAACTCAAAGGAAACAACTGATATAGCTGTAATATTTTGACAGAGATCTAGTGGTCAGTATTCACAAAAACATTTCATTCTACCAATACCATGTTTAAACATATTACTTTTAAAACTCCTGTCATGCTTTCCAACTATTTTTGTCTACCAATTTTCTGTGTCTATTAAAATAAAAAACTCCAAGTCTTGCATAGCTACAACTCTACTTGACCACAACAATCATTGTGTGTAGATCATTGTTTGGGAACATTAAACCTCAGATCAAACAACCACTCTATTTCACGTTCAACTTGTCTTTGGCCTTTTCTTCTTTTCCTAAATAATTTTCATTTTATGTCTGTCCTTCACTTTGATAGCTTTGAAAAACTTTGCCATGGTCTCACACTACTTTCATTTTGCTCAAAATAATAACTTTTACTTATCATGGTATGATAGAGCAACTTAACAACTCACTCTCTTCTAACAGTTATAGGTGATTATAGGTGATTAATCTTGGTCCTATTAGGTCTGAAGAGTCCCTGAGCTCCTCAGTTGATCCTTTCTAGACACCTAACCAAGGGAATTCATTAAAGAAATGCCTTGAACAAGATAAAAATTGACCAGAATATTTTACGTTTCAGTCAGATCTGAGTAGTTCACTTTCAGTTTAGCCAAAGATCAAGGACAGAAAATACCAGAGCAGTCTCCTGTCCTGGCTGGAGATGTGTTGTAACCCAGCAGAGCAGCCCTGGCAGGGCTGGAGGGAAATGCCACTCATGTTACAGTAAAATAACCCCAGCCTGTGCCCGTGTGCTTTGCTCGCTGGGGTTTCATTGAGAGCCCCTTTGCCTTCCCACAGGGAGAGAGAGAGCTTTTATTATCCTTTCACACCTCAGCATGAAGGTATGATTCTACATCACAGGTGTAAAAGAATTCCATACTCATTCAGATAGGATGATTCATCAAGGGTGAAATAGGCCTTTACCTCCTCCTTTCTTTCTTAAACACATTTTTCCCCAAAAATCACAGCCCTCACACCGGAGTTTTTCCTTAGACAATTCAAGAGGCTCAACCTTGGCACTGCTCCCTCAGCAGGTGAATGTACCCTGACATTGAATTCCCTTCCTTTGCCCTGGCAGAGCCAGATGCAGCCCCACAATGGCACTCCTGGGCTACCAGCCCTGCCTGGGAGGGACACCCAGGGCACAGCTGCTGCTGCTGTCCCCACAGGCAGCACCTCACACTCAGAGGGGACACTCCACCACAAGCACTGACAAGGATTCAAAAGCAAGATGGTTTTTTTCAGATGTGTGACTTTTACTTCTTCCTGCCCTGTGGCCATTTGAGACCTTGAGGAAAATACTCTGAAAAAACAGAACTTTAAACTGTACACCTAAATGTCAACTTTACCACTTGCATTGATTGTAACCCATTAGGGTAAATTAGGAGTAACTCAAGGGGTAAATTAGTGCATGAAAAATACAAGGAGACACTACTGATACCACATGACTTGTGCTGACTAAGCAATGAGTTATGATGCTTTGAAGAACGACAGTTAAATGAGACTAGTGAGAATAACATTGTTTCTGGAACAAAACAATATGTAAATTTAGATACATTCTACTTTTTCCTGCCTCTGTCTGCATTTTGTTCTGATATTTGCAAGACACTTAAGATGAAAAGTGATTTTTTGGGGGGAGGGAAATCCAAAAACCGTAGACTTGTATCTTAAATTGAATGACCTGTGATAACATGGGCATATGTATATGAAATTAAGCTACCTCAAGACCCCAATTGCTTACCAAGAGTGCAGGAAAACCCTCAGAAAAGTGTAGTGTGCACATTTTTCAATTAGTTGTAAACCAGGATAGAATTTAGGAAACTGCCCAAGTTCTTTCCTTAAACAAGAGCATCCTTAAGTCAGAGTGTAGGACCTGCTCTGGTGGTTGGTGAGCTGTGTGGCTCTGTCCTGAATGCTGCCCTGAACTCCTACCTGTGCAGGTGTGGCCCTTTATAATGACAGTGAAATGCTTGTTTTAGCAATCTGCATGGCTGCACCAGGCTGCAGAATGGAAAGATTCCCAATTTCATCCTCAACAGCTAAGAGATTTGTTTTTCTTGGAAAATCTTTTGATTATATAGAACCATCCCGAGGTCTGACATCTGCTGAAAGGTTTAAAGGCAAGATTGAAGTTTAACAGGGGTGTGCAGCCCAGTTTTATCTTTTCAGCAATAAAATTTTAACTGCTATGCTGCACAATCATCAAACTAGTTTCCATATTGCCACCCAGTATGGGCACATTACAGCAGAGAGAGAGCAAGACATTCAGTATGAATTACACACAAAAGATAATAAACAAATGGGCTCTTCCTTCTCTGCTTTGCCCTTTTCCTCTCCCCAGCCTGCACTCCAAGCTTCACTTTTCCATGAGGACACTCAGCAGAACTTTGGAGATGCCAGTGGCACCCACATGGGCACTCGTGGAGTGAGATGGAGCTGGTGGATGGTGCTGGTGGCCCGTGGGTGCCAAGCCCTCCACTCCTGTCCCAGGGAGCTGCACAGAGCCGCCTTCAGACCCTTCAGGTATCCCTGGGATACCAGAACCAGCACAAGGGCTCCAAACACCTTCAGCAGTGAGTGCCCAAGTTACGCCAGGAATAAGCCTGTTCACTTCTTTGTGTTTTTCAAGATAAATGCAACTCTTATTGTAGAATATTGAATACAAGCAGTTGAAAACTCATGCTAATCATATGAGGCAAAAACATTAGCTCAGTCAATCTGAGTGTAAATAAGTCTTTCAAATATTTTTATGGTGCACAATGCACTGCACTGCCATGGTAATTTATGCATTTGTTGACTGTGATTTTAAATGTTGAGCCATAACACCACAGCTCTGTGATTGCCATAATTTCCTACTCCTCCTTCACCCACTTCTATAAAGAATTTTATTGACTATATCAGCAAGAAATAATCTCCATTCTAATACCCACTTCTACATCCAAGAGTAGTTATCTTATATCTCTGCTCCTACTAATTCTGGTCCCTGTGCATGTATATTAGCCCCTCCTGCACTCCACCAGGCAAGGAAGGGTGCAGGACAGCCCCCCAGGGGACTGTGTACAGAACTGCCACAGAACCAGTACAGCCAGGACTGACTGCAGAGCCAAAGCAGCTGCAAGATTCTCTGGGCTGCCCTAAGGGTGACCCTCATGCTGTGCCTGGAAGGGGCTCTACCAGGTCCAATAAATTTCTGACAGCCTGGGGAGAGTGTCTGGGTTATGGGGAACTGCAACTCACAAATATTCAGAGGCCACTGAGCACCACATCAAACAATGGTCATCCTAAAAAGGAGAGATTATGAACTCTCCTCTTGCTATACTCAATAGAGGCCAGCTCAGCAAACAGGGTGTGCTTCAGACATTGCTATATTTATATTAATTGGAATTAAATGTTACATATATGAAAACTCATGAGGTAACCTTACAGCCAAAGAAACCATTTCTGTGCTGCACATGGCCTGTTACACTTTGGTCTTTGTAATATTTCCTTACATATCTAATTAAACAAAAAAAATCTACTGAAGCCACTGATTTGATATGGATTAGTGCAAAGAACTAAACTTACTCCAAATTCAAGAAGGGGAGAACTTAAACAAGTGCATTCAACATGCATAAGTTTTAAACGCTGTCAAGAATGATTTAGGTGCTCAGGAACCTGATTTCAGAAACCTATTTGTCTCCTGACACCTAAGCAAGGTAAGCTGCTTTTGGAAATAGAACTGTGTCAGCCTGACAGCTTTGACAATGCTACTCTCTGGCTTCCTCCAGCATCTCATTCCTCCTTGTCCTTTCAGAAACGTCACAACACTAAAATCCAAAGAGAACAGAGACTTCACCATCTGATAATATATTCACAAAATGCTACAACAGTGTATGAGACCAACTAACTACCCCAGAATTGTCAGGCAAGTAGCCCATAAATCACGCAGACAACTGGCTGCAGCTGTTCAACAGACATGAAAAGGAATTCATTGCTTAAAGAATAGTTAGCAGAGTCTTACAGGACTGTTAAGAGTAAAGGCATTACTTTTCCTGCCAGATTCTGCTTCATGATTATTTTAGAATACAAGTTAAATTATTTTAGAATGAAATAATTAATCTC